>NC_080177.1:46943917-47252828 GCF_950295315.1 Erinaceus europaeus | reverse complement strand
GTTTTTTAATTGTTGTTGTGATTATTATTGTTGTTATTGATGTCTTTGTTCGATAGGACAGAGAGAAATGGAGACAGGAGGGGAAGACAGAAAGGGGGAGAGAAGCATCCAATAGCACAGCTATATACAAGATACTGGGTACTGTACAGCAAACCCTAACAAAAGGACTTTTCAAAGTTAACCCAATTACCAAATAATGTGATGATAACATTAACTATCCTAAGACAGCAGGAACCTCACATCTCCACTATAGAGCCTCTACTTCCCCCAGTCCTGGAACCCTTGGATAGGGCCCACTTTCCCGTATGCCTCTCCCAATCCATATCAAATAATATTGCATCCACCGATCACAACCTAACCAGCGCAACGATTGCCACCTCAACATGCTTCACCTTAGACTGTGTCCAGAGACTTCACGTGTGCAATGACAACCCTTCAGCTTCATTACTCAGGTGAGACCTTTCCTTTCATAGTATACTCTAATTTCATCTCAGGTGGTTCACTTTCTAACAAAGTCCCAAAACCTAGATATACACCAGTTTCTGTAAGAGAGAGCATATGTTCACACGTATCCATAAACTACTGCAAAATATATACCTGAAAGCAGAAGTACACTAGAGTTTGCAGTGAGTACCTCCCTAACACTTCCTCTCCATTATCCCAAGCTTTGGGTCCATGATTGCTCAACAATTTGTTTGGCTTTGTATGTTAACTCTCTTTTCAGTCACCAGGTTCCAGATGCCATCAGGATGCTGGCCAGGCTTCCCTGGATTGAAGACCCCACCAATATGTCCTGGAACTCAGCTTCCCCAGAGACCCACTCTACTAGGGAAAGACTGGGAGGCAGACTGGGAGTATGGACTGACCAGTCAACGCCCATGTTGAGCGGGGAAGCAATTACAGAAGCCAGACCTTCTACCTTCTGCAACCCACAATGACCCTGGGTCCATGCTCCCAGAGGGATAGAGAATGGGAAAGCTATCAGGGGAGGGGGTGGGATATGGAGATTGGGTGGTGGGAATTGTGTGGAGTTGTACCCCTCCTACCCTATGGTTTTGTTAATTAATCCTTTCTTAAATAAAAAAAAAACTAGTAAATTCAGATTAAAAAAAAAAGGGAGGGAGAGAAAGACACCTGCAGACCTGCTTCACCACCTGTGAAGTGACTCCCCTGCAGGTGGGGAGCTGGGGGCTTGAGTCCTTGAGTTTTAATAGTTTTACTATATGTCTTGGTATTGACCTTTTTGCATTTAAGTACCTGGGTGTATGCTCTGCTTCCAGAAGTTTATGTTTTGACAATTGCCTAGGTGAGGAAATTTTTCAAGTTTTTCTTTTCTTTTCTTTTTGCCTTGAGGGTTGTTGCTGGGGCTCGGTGCCTGCATTACAAATCCACTGTTCCTGGAGGCCATTCCCCCCCATTTTGTTGCCCGTTGTTGTTATTGTTGCCATTGATATTGTTGTTGTTGGATAGGATAGAGAGAAATTGAGAGAGGAGGGTAAGACAGAGAGGGGGAGAGAAAGATAAGACACCTGCAGAACTGCCTCACTATTTGTGAAGCGACCCCTTGCAGGTGGGGAGCTGGGGGCTCAAACCGGGATCCTTGTGCCAGCCCTTGTGCTTCGTGCCATGTGCACTTAACCTGCTGCGCTACTGCCTGATCCCCTATTTAAAGTTTTTCTTTAATGCTTCCTAACTGCTGAGTGAATTATGATTAAAGTTCTTTCATATTTTCTAATTTCTTAAAGAACTCTGTTTGGAGTTCTTCTTTTATGTTTCCTAACACCTTAATGAAATATTCCTTCAATGTTTTGATCATGCATCACAATACTATGCTTAAGACTCCTGACAGACTTCATAATGAGTTTTCTATAGTCTTTCTCTGATAGTCCATCTATGTCTGAGTTTTCCTGAAGTTCTTATGTTTCATTTCTGTCTGAGTTGTCATGTTCTGAAGTTAGTTTTTGCTATTTCTCTGCAGTTTGTGCATTTATTATGCTGGTTATTGCTGAGCCAACAGGTGGTGCTATTATTATTAGGTAGTGAGGGGGTGAGGGTTGGTGTTTTGTTTTTTTGTTATTCCCTTGATCTGTTTTATACTGTATGTAGTATGTATATATGGCTTCTATATAAAATTTCAGTCTGAGTTCAAGCCACAAGGTTTGCTACCAGGTAGCGGCTGTGTTAGAAAAAGTAGGGGCTCAGTTTACCATTTGGCCACCAGCTAGCTGCCACCTATAACCTTTTAACTGCCATCTGCCACAAATTAAATTTCTTGTATGTCTGCCTTAGTTTAAGGGGAAGACCAGACTGGTCAGACAAGTCTTCTGCTACAGTCATGTGACCCTGCCACCAGTTCAGCAGACTCTCACCACTGAAGCCATGGGCCAATGCTCAGAGGTTATCCTCTCTTATGGTCAGCACCATGCACAGCCTTGACTGCTGTTACTCAGAGGCAAAATGGAACTGTCTGTTGCAGGAGCTCCCAAACTCTACATGGCTGGCTTCAATCCTGCATCCCCTCTCACTCACTCACCAGCACTGACCTGATGCCTCAGTGTCTGTGGATGTCCCAGATGCAGTTTAGTGAGGCTTGTGGGTTCAATGGTTGTCAGTATTTGTTGTTTTAGGGGAAGAGTCTTTGCTATCCATAGCCACATCTCCCAAAAGTCCTAGGTCATCACTCTGGCACATGTAATGACATGGATTGAACTCAGAACCTCATGTCTGGTGCTCTACTTTCTATACAACCTTTTGGGATCCATATATTATTAAAAAAAAAAAAAAAATATTGGGAGTCCAGCAGTAGCACAGCAGGTTAAGCACACATGGCACGAAGCACAAGGACCTGCATAAGGATCCTGGTTTAAGCCCCCGACTCCCCACCCGCAGGGGAGTCGCTTCACAGGCAGTGAAGCAGTTCTGCAGGTGTCTGTCTTTCTCTCCTCCTCTCTCCATTTCTCTCTGTCCTATCCAACAATGATGACATCAACAACAAGAGCAATAACTATAACAATAAAACAAAGTCAAAAAAGGGAATATTTAAAAATATATATTGATTGATTGATTGATGAGACTGATGGAAGAGAGCAAGACAAAACCAAAGTAGCAATATGGTACATGCAATGCTTAAAATCCCTTATTCTTGAAAGTTCACCCACTGTGGTTCACCCACTGTGGCACCTCCTGAGTTAATTATTATTATGTTTAAATGCAATACCTTGAGATCTCATGCATGTGTGTTACTTCCAAGTAGTCTCCCATGCCTACTCTCTCTCTCTCTTTCAATTTAAAGAAAGGGTAGAAGAGACAGAGAGAGGAGAGATTCCTCAGCACTAACTACTCCATCTTTTTTTTTTTTGTCTCCAGAGTTATTGCTGGGCTCAGTGCCTGCACTACGAGTCCGCTGTTCCTGGAGTCTATTTTTCCCTTTTGTTGCTCTTGTTGTTTATCGTTGTTGTTGTTATTGCTGTCATTGTTGTTAGATAGGACAGAGAGAAATTGAGAGAGGATGGTAAGACAGTGAGGGGAAGAGAAAGACAGACACCTACACACCTGCTTCACCACTTGTGAATTGACCCCTTTGCACGTGCAGAGCTGGGGGCTCAAAATGGGATCCTTATGCAGTTCCTTGCACTTAACCTTCTGCGCTACGGCCCAGCCCCCTAGTCCACCATTCTTCGAGCTCCCCAGGTGGTACTGGGGCTCAAACCCATGTCCTGTTCATGAGTAGCTACAAGTTCTGCCTAATAAGCTATCATCCAGCCTAAGAAAGGTCTCTTTTGTAAGGTATGGCCCCTTTTTCACACTGAATGTAGGATGTGACTCTTGGCATTGGTAGTAATCAATGTCATATTCTGTACATAAAGATTTCTCAGGATGACTGCAGAATAAAGATGAAATGTGGAGTAGTAGAGATAGCACCGATAGCTATGCAAAAAGACTTCTATGACAGAGATGCCGATGTCTCAGGTTTAATCACCAGCATGTCCATAAGCAAGAGCTAACTAGTTGGTTAAAAAAATTCTAGTGGGAGTTGGGTTAAGCACACGTGGTGCAAAGCTCAATGACTGGCGTAAGGATCCTGGTTCGAGCCCCCGGCTCCCCACCTGCAGGGGAGTCGCTTCACAGGCAGTGAAGCAGGTCTGTAGGTGTCTTTCTCTACCCCTCTCTGTCTTCCCCTCCTCTCTCGATTTCTCTTTGTCTTATCCAACAACAACAGCAGCTAAAACAAGGGCAAAAAAATGGCCTCCAGGAGCAGTGGATTCATAGTGCAGGAACCTAGCTGCAGTGATAACCCTGGAGGCAAAAAAAAAAACAGGTCCTTCCTTGTTCCTTGCCCATATTATATAATGGAGCAGTTTAGTTTAGAGTAGTGGGAACATGATCTGTAATATAACAAGTGTTACTGAAAACATTGTAGCTTTTTTTCTTGCCAACAATGCAGTCTGAACACAGAGCAAAAACCAACAGATAGCTCTCTAGAACAACAGTGTAACAGACTGTGTACCCAGAGAAGCTTGGTTTGAATAAATAGTCGCAAATTTCAAGACCTGGACTTTTTTATCAAACAAAAGGACAGTGATAGCAGTCACAAAGTCACTTTAGACTCAGGGTGGACAGGTACAGAGGGCAGGTTGATGCCAAACTTCTGTTTTTTTTTCATTGGTAAAGAAAATGATGGTGGGGGTGGGGGGTCGGGCGGTAGTGCAGCTGGTTAAGCGCACGTGGCACAAAGCACATGGACCACCGTAAGGATCCCGGTTTGAGTCTCGGCTCCCCACCTGCAGGAAAGTGGCCTCACAAGCGGTGGAGCAGGTCTGCAGGTATCTTTCTTCCTCTCCCCGTCTTCCCCTCCTCTTGGTTTCTCTCTGTACTATCCAACAACAACGACAGCAATGACAACAACAATAACAACAACAATAAATAAGGGCAACAAAAGGGAAAAAAAACTGTTTCCAGGAGCAGTGGATTCCTGGGGCAGGCCTCAAGCCTTAGCGATAACCCTAGAGGGAAAAAAAAAAAAAAGTAATGAGGCTAGGGAAACAGCTGGCTTCATAGAAAATTTACAAGCCTAAGATTGCTGGTTCAATTCCCACTGCCTCATGTACCAGAGCAGAGCTCTGGCTTTTCTTTTTCTCTCCCTCTCTCATAAAACAGGTGGTGTGGCACAGTGGGTAGAAGAGTGGACTTGCAAGCATAAGATCCTGTGTTTGATTCCGAGCACCGCTTATTCTAGAATGATACTCTGGTGTTCTCTTCTGCCAGGAGCCATTTCTCTGCTTGATAGATGATAAGCTTTGAAACAATGGAAGTCCTCGAGACAAGTTTCATTTCCCCCTGGGCAGGCCATTTTCCCCTCAGGTAGACCATTTATCAGAAACAGTGACACAACACATAGTTGTGGTAGCAAACATGATTTCATCCATTGTATGTTGCAAGGAACATTCCCCCTTTGAAGATTGCTCCCCCTCCTCCTCCTCCAGCACTTCCCCCCTCCTTCCCCAAAGCCTTATAATGCCTATATTCTCAATAAAATTTAGAGCTTGATCAGAAACTTGACTTGCTCTCGTTCTTCGCGTCTCTTGTCCCTATCATTTCAGGTCTCATTGGGTTCCTAGCCCCTGCTCACCGCCCTGCTGGCCGGGGCATTCTGGCGCCCGAGCGTGGGGCAAAGAAGCCTTCTGGACCTAGAAACTCCGCTGATCGAGGGGGTAGGCCTACCCGAATTCACAGAGTCACCGCGGCCCGAGGGGGGTAACGCAAAGACTCGCAGAGATCACCACGGAAATACCCGCCCGTGAGTCGCATCTGGGGGAGAGTGTCACAGCGGCTGAGGTAAGCAAAACCATGGGACATGAATTCAGCAAACTATTTATTCATTAAAGGACTCAAGGAGTCACTCAAGACACGAAGAAATAGGGTTAAAAAAAAAAAAGAAAGAAAGAATTAAAGAAGTTTTTAGATTATATTGGGAATATTTGCCCCTGGTTCCCCCAGGAAGGCACTATAGATGAGAAACGTTGGAGGAGAATTGGTGACTGTCTTAATGATCACTATCAGTCTTTTGGTCCTGAACGTGTACCTGTTTCTGCCTTTTGTTACTGGAATTTGATTAATGATATCTTAAAAATCTATAATAATCACCCTGATATTAAAAACCTTATTACAGAGGGTGAAAAGGTCCTCCGGCAACTTTCTCGTCCGCCGTCCAGGACAAAGACCCCATCTCCATGCCCTTCTGTGGTTATTGATCTTGATCCCCCGGTACCCAGTCAAAATAAAAGCCTCCCAGCACCTGATGAAAGTAAAAGCCCTATTCCCCTCCCTACAGGTCCCACTGCACTTACTAAAGTTCCCTCCATTGACTCTCCTATTGCTAATTCACATGAGAGTGAAACCCAGCATTCTTTCCCCCGCCTCTATCCAGTTTTACAAAACCTCCCACAAAGCCCCCCCTCTCCTGAAGCACTCCCCGCGGAGGATGAGGCTTTGCTAGAAAAAGAGGCTGCCAAATATCACAATCCTGATTGGTATCCTCCTCCCTTTAATTCCCCTCCCTATATCCGTGCCCCTGCTCTCCAGCCTGACCCTCTCCTTGACAATCCCTCTGTCAGGTGGGCACTCTCAGGAGCCCTTCTAGGAATTTCCACCCTCCGCAAGGTCCTTGCTGACCGGAGAGAGCAGCTTCAATTAATGAAAGAAATAGCTGCAGTTACAGAAGAGCTTACATTTTTAGCCTCACCAAAAAACCCAATCCCTAAAACTAAAACTAAGACTAAACCATCCAAATCAAAACCGGTTTTGGCTTTCCCTGTTACTTGGAGCCAGGCTCAAACTGGTTAACCCTAACCCCTAGGCTCTTCCTTGTCCAGACTGCCTCCCTACACCACCGTCCCTCCGTTTTGTGCTCTGGTCCTTGACTTGGCCAATAATACTGATTAGACCACCAAGGCTAAAACTCAACTAGCACGAAAAACAGCTTCCCTTAGAAAATTAGTAGAGAAAAAAAAAATGAGAACATTTACAATTAGTTAAAGAACTGTGGGCTCTTGATTTGGCATTATCTTAAAACTAGTCAGCCAAAAAAGATCCAGCTTTTTTCCCTCTACTCTCAGAAAGCTTAAAACCAGTTCTGAGTGAGATCTTATCTGGCTAACAAGCTATTCCTTAGAGAAAGAATGAAATCAATCAAACAAGATGTTCTCTTTAACTTAAAAGCTATTAACCAGAAAACCAGTACACACTTTTGATAGAAATTTAATTATTTATTTCTTTAAAACTGTAAAATGTACCTTAGCCACAAACGCCCCTCCTGGATAGATAGGCTGTGAGTTAGGAATCCAAAAACCAAAGCGGTTTTTCAAAGGGAAAATTTTCCTTTCACCAAGAATGTATGTTTTAAGTCTGTGCTAACCTTGTTTTCATTAATGTGTGTTAACCCCTAAGTAACTAAAGTTTGTTTTAAGTTTTAAATAAGATTTAGTTAAGCTAAATGTGGTTTTAAAGATCCAGACTCATAGAGTTGGCACACCTTTACCAGAGTAAAATATAAGACAATTTCGTCCTTCTGATAGCTAATATCAGCATCAATTCATTAGTTAGAAAGATTTTCTGAGATATCTAGACATGGTAAAATGCCTCTGTAGTCTCTCTCACTCTTGTGAAAATTGTAGATATTACCAGCACCTCAATATCAACTGCCACTGTTTGTTAATTTAATTCCATCCTTGAACTGACTTTCTAATAACCCAGTCAGTGTAGAGCAGTGGCCTTGCCAGGAAAAAAAAGGGTTAAACGTGCTATTCCTGGCCTGATAAAAAAAATTTTTTATTCAACAGATGTGATTCAACAAAATTATTTAGTGTAAAATGGTCATCTAAAAGAAATGTTAACAGTAAAAATTTATTTTAACATTTCAGCTATGAGGTTTATCTTAGCTTTTTAAGTTACCTATCCAAATCAAAGTGAAAGATCAATTAAGTTGTGTACCCACCTTTGTTCATAGCTGCCCTAAGGGTGTGATAGCTTTGTGATAAACAAAGATCCTAACAAACAAAGTTTAACATTTTACTTAAAATTGTTTAAGTGATTTCAAAAAAAAAAAAAAAAAAAGCTTTTAAAATACTTTCTCAACTAAACAGGCAAAACTGGCTTGGGTTAGTAAAAGATAACACAATGGTTATGTTAATTATTTACATGCCAGAGGCTCTTGTGCTGGTTTTCCTCTTTATATCTTTCTGCTTTTAAAAATTATCTGGTTTGTTTTAAGACACTGCCAGAGGTTTATTCTTGATAAATTAAGGTAATAAATGGTGTTTTTGGTCTGATAGAAGATTTGTTTTGGCAAATCCTGATTTAACAAAATTAATATTTTGAACATTTAAACTATGAGGTTTTATTTTAGCCTTTTAAGTTGCCATATTAGAGTTCTAAGGAACAAAATCTATTAAGAGTTTTATATCTATGCTTACTCATGATAGCCTTGTGATGAGTAAAGATCTTAGTAAACTAAAGGCATAATAGTGTGCTTAAACTGTCTAATCAGTTTCAAATAATGCTAAAATGGTAAACATTTTATCATGTCAACACATTAGGTATTTACTTTCTATAACATATTGGTTTATTTTAATAAAGAGCCTTCTAAAATCATATTAAAAAAAAAAAAAAAAACCTCAAGCCAATTCTAACCATTAGATCATCAATTAACTTGGTACAAGTTCTCTCCCTAAGTAAATAATTATAGGTACATCTGCACATGAAGAACTGACTGCTCATATGGTAAGATTTAAAACTAAACATTTTTAATTTTTATTTATGGGTGTGTGATGACTCCTAAAGTCACTCATATCCTAAAATTTTTTATCATTTTTTTTACAAGCCTCTTAAAATTATAACGCTTGACCTGCCATAGTAAGAGCACTTTACTGGCTCCTACATTGTTTAATTAAGATCTTGCTATTCAGACTTTTAAGATTAATCTCCATTGATAAAAGCCAATGCTCTCTGACAGATTGATGTAATTCACCTGCCCATGTTTAGTAAACAAAAAAAAAAACTTTTTTTTCTCAGTTGATATTTTTTCTAAATTTATGTGGGCTACAGCTCAAACAAGAAAAACTAAAACCCTTAAGCTTAATTAATAATAAAAAAAGGAAGGGTAATGCACCCTCCAGTATTCAGTTGGCTAAAGTGTCAATGAAGTAACATACTAAATCTTTTTAATATTTACAAAAATTCAAATTGTCCATTTATTATATCTCATTGACAAAGCCACACACTTTTCCAGTCATAGAGACATATTCTTTTTCTCTTTTTTCAACACTGGATGTCCATGTTTGTTCTCCTTTTATTATGGTGGATGACATTGCTCTTGCAAAATCCACAGAGTCCCTGTTGGCAAGTCCTTACCACAAAGGACACCATGGCAGTATATACTCCAGCTAACCTCACCAGCTTATCCAAGTCTTCTCTTTCTGCTGACCTACCACTGCTGACTTCATCTTTGCATGCTTATTGACTGCTCACTTTTCTCAAAATATTCCTCAATATTCAAGGAACCTCACCTTGACTTCTAATGTGTATGCACCTCCTCTGTGTTTTGATAAACACCATCCTATATTTTCATGTCAATTCTTCTCTACCTGGTCCTTGCCTCCTAGTCTTGCTTGTTCCACAGCTGACCAGAAGAAGAAAATTTCATCAGTTGGTGCTGACCAGAAGACCAGACGTGCTGTGTTTCTTCCCCTGGACATCACATCCACTGACTGCTTCCCTTAGACTTGCTGGTGGCATGCTAGGACACTCTATATATTCCTCCCATAAATTTTCTGACAAATTACAACAGGTTATAGACTCCACCACAAATAGTCTTGAGTCACTACAGAGCCCCTTATGAGACCCTTATTAGTCTTTTGTTAATGGTTACCTTAGGACCCTTTATTTTTAATAAGATTACTGATTTTATAAAATGGCAGATTGACTCCTTGGCATTAAAACCTTTGCAAATCCATTATCACAGACTTGATTTGGCTGATAGAGGCCTGGCTGAACCTGAGGATGACTGACCTCCCTTTCGGATGGCATAAAACTCAGAATTATGCATGGAAACATCCAACCTTGGCAGGGAAAGGACACCAGTAAGGGGTGCAAGGCAAAGCACTGCAGGGGGAGGACGCTATTGTCCGCCTCTGAGTCCCCCGTGAAGCAAACCTGATTTGCATGGAGGTTGGTGTCAGCAACAAAAAATCATTTCCCTGGAAACTGTGGCTCTGCCTCCCCTCCTCAAAAAGACACCGAGAGCCTTATAAGATGCGGGAAGGTTGGTTTCTGCACCCACCCCGCGGGAGGAATCGGGTCAATACTTCCCCCCTCTGGTTATACCTGCTGTTCAGGTCCCTGCTCCTCACCTCAACTAACTGCCTCAAGTTAAATTATAACGAAGGGATGAGATGCCAGGAGCCATTTCTCTGCTTGATAGATGATAAGCTTTGAAACAATGGAAGTCCTCGAGACAAGTTTCATTTCCCCCTGGGCAGGCCATTTTCCCCTCAGGTAGACCATTTATCAGAAACAGTGACACAACACATAGTTGTGGTAGCAAACATGATTTCATCCATTGTATGTTGCAAGGAACATTCCCCCTTTGAAGATTGCTCCCCCTCCTCCTCCTCCAGCACTTCCCCCTCCTTCCCCAAAGCCTTATAATGCCTGTGTTCACAATAAAATTTAGAGCTTGATCAGAAACTTGACTTGCTCTCGTTCTTCGCGTCTCTTGTCCCTATCATTTCAGGTCTCATTGGGTTCCTAGCCCCTGCTCACCGCCCTGCTGGCCGGGGCACTCTTCCTCTCCCTCTCCCAGATAAATAAATAAAATCTTGGGGCCAGGTGGTGGTGCACCTGGCTGAGTGCACATGATATAATGCATGAGGACCCAGGTTCGAGTCCCCGGTTCCCACGTGTAGGAGGAAAGCTTCATGAGTGGTGAAGCAGTGCTGCAGGTGTCTCTCTGTCTCTCTCTCTATCCCCTCCCTTCCCTCTCGATTTCTGGCTGTTTCTATCCAATAAATAAATAAATAAAGATAATTAAAATAAATAAATAAAATCTTTTAAAAAATACCACAGGCAAGATATTTATTTATTTATTTATTACCAGAGCACTGCTCAGCTCTGGGGATTGAAAATGAGACTTAGTGGCCTCAGTGTTTAGAGTCTCTTTACGTAACCATTGTGCTATCTACCCCTATATACAGACAGGAAATACAACAGGGAAAACTTGCTTAGACTGTAAGCTGAGGAAAGGAAAAGAAACTTAGCAGTGCTCCTGGATTCTGAAATGTCTGAGAGAAGGCTTTGAAAGAGACTGAGACACTGGTCTATTTTAGACAGTAGAGGTGTTTACTGGGGAGGAAAGGACCTCTCCCTCCAGGGTCATTTTGAAGGCTGAGGGCAGCTGCACTAGGAGGAGGAATGAAATGGAGATCAAAGAAACAAAACCAGGACACCTCACACTTCAAGCAACTGTTCTGAGGAACTCCAGTCACTTCATAATACTTAACTAAGGAATATATCAGAAAGAGAAAATCCAGCAAGAGCTTGACCAAGTTCATTCACAATGGCAGGTGAGGGGCAGTGCTACTGCCCTTAAAGTCCCCTACTTTTAATCATCTAATCTAGATGAGAAATTCAGATAATTTGTATTACGTACTGCAAACTACTGGTTCTTAGCTGAGGAGCTATCTCAGAGGTAAAGCACAGGACTTGTGTATCTGAGAACCCAAGTTCAATCCTAGGCACCACCTGTGTCAGAGCTGAATGGTACCCCGGTGAGAGTCTGTCTCTTCCTTGCTCTTTCTCATAAAAATACATAAATTAAAATATCCAGATCTTCAAATCTGACCCTACAACAGTTTAAAAGGTACACAGAATATAAAAACTGCTCAAGGAGAAGAGGCACTTACTGGGCTACATTTACACACTCTCAAGAAGGTTCTAGAAAGACTTGGGTGTAAAGTCAACAGTTTTCAGGCTTCAGAGTACCTACGACAAGGGTTTGTAATCTAGCAAGCTTCTGGTGGAATTTAATATATATATATATGAATACAAAACTCTCCCTCCAAGAAGGCCTGACTCCAGACAGCTAGCATGGAGCCCAGTAAAGTGAGGGGGGAGGGGGATGTAGGGAGTAGGGGCAAGGTGGTGGCGTACCTGGTTAAGTGTACAGGTCCTGGGTGCAAGACCCTGGTCCCCACCTGCAGGGGAAAGCTTCTTCACAAGTGATGAATTAGAGCTGCAGATGTCTGTCTCTCTCCCTATCACCCACTCCCGTGTTCTCAATTTATCTCTATCCAATAATAAATAAATTCATTTAAAAATACATATATATTGACCATTCCCTCACGCTGAGAGCTATCAAGCTAGAGTCTCAACACTAATAACCAAGCTCAAATGCTAAGCAAAATCTGGACTTGGTTCATTACCAGTTTTTTTCTCCTCTATGAAATTCACCTACCCAAACTCTTTATAGAGTCACATATTAAAAAGTCATAGGTCCACCATACATGTAAGAAAAAAATATGGGGGGAGGAAACAAGGAAATGACAGAGAGGCAGAGAAGTCATTAGAGTTGTATTCAGAGCAGGAGTAAATAGCATAATGGTTATGCAAACAGACTCTCATGCCTGAGGCTCCGAAGTCCCAGGTTCAATCCCCTGCACAGAGCTGAGCAGTGCTCTGGTAAGAAAAAAAAAAAAAAAGTGTCTAGAGTTGTATTCATAAAGACTGAGAACCAGAGCAATATTGTAAGGTAATATATCATTATTTCCAGAAAGGAAAATAGGTAACCCAGATTGGCTTAATGGCTGCTTAGGAAAATTACAAAATCTTTAACTTACCTTTTCTAAATGTAGCAACCTTCCCATATAGGCAGTCTTTTCGTATCCTTATGCAAGTTCTTGCACTTGGCACAATGTGCACTTAACCCGCTGTGCTACCGCCCAACTCCCATCTTTTCGTATCCTAACTTTATCTAGCTGCTCAATATCCAACTCAGCTCCATACATTTACTTCCTAAGGAAAACAGTCTTGACTGAGGTAGATCTGACAGTCAAACAGGGTTTGAAGTTGAAAGTTATTTATCACTGATGGCTTTAAGTTACATTTCGTCAAGACTCAGATCAAGCAGAAAACTTCAAATTACTCGTCTCCAATTCTACTATACTAAAGACTTACTTTCCTTAAAGAAAGTTTAATAGACACCTCAGCTCTCATCTACTCTCTAATAACTTAAATCCCCATCATTACTGAATGCCTGACTTAAGCTCTTAACCATATTTTTTATAAGTATTTTATTGTATTTATTTATTTAGTTTTTGTTTTGTTTTTTTTTGCCTCCAGGGTTATCACTGGAGCTCGGTGCCTGAACTACAAATCCACTGCTCCTGGAGGCCATTTTTTCCATTTTGTTGCCCTTGTTGTTGAGCTTGTTGTAGCTGTTATTGTTACTGTTGTCATAGCTGTTGTTGTTGGATAGGACAGAGAGAAATCGAGAGAGGAGGGGAAGACAGAGAAGAGGAGAGAAAGACAGACACCTGCAGACCTGCTTCACCCCTTGCGAAGTGTCCCCCTACAGGCGGGAGCTGGGGGCTTGAACCAGAATTCTTATGCCAGCCCTTGCACTTTGTGCCATGTGTGCTTAACCTGGCACCACTTAACCTTAACCACCCAGCTCTCAACCATATATACATTTTTTTTTTTTTGCTTCCAGGGTTATTGCTGGGGCTCAGTGCCTGCACTACAAATCCACTGCTCCTGGAGGCCATTTTTCCCATTTTGTTGCCCTTGTTGTTACCCTTGTTGTCATTATTATTATTGTCATTGCTATTGTTGTTGTGGGATAGGACAGAGGGAAATCGAAAGAGGGGGGATGACAGAGGGGGAGAGAAAGACAGACACCTGCAGACTTGCTTCACCGCCATGAAACGACCCCCCTGCAGGTGGGGAGTGGGCAGCTTAAACCAGGATCCTTATACTGGTCCTTGTGCTTCGAGCCATGTGCACTTAACCTGCTGCGCTACTGCCCGAACCCCCTTAACCATATTTTTGACTAGGTCTCTTCTGAATTGAGAAGCCTTTAATGATGTAGCCAGGGAGACAGCTCAGCTATAGGAAGTGGTGCATGCATGAGTTTCCAGTTTCCAATGCCAGTACCACATACACTGGAGTGTGGTCTGTCTCTCATGAGAGAAAAAGAAGAAAAAAAAAAGTGCACATAGAACAAAACACAAGGATCCCAGTTGGAGCCTCTGGCTCCCCATCTGGGGGGGGTGGTGGCAGTGAGGTCACTTCACAAATAGTGAAGCAGGTCTGCAGGTGTCTTTCTCTCTCTCTCTGCCTTTCTATCTTCCCCTCCTCTCTCAATTTTTCTCTGTCCTATCCAGCAACAACAACAAATGGTAACAATGGCCATCAGGAGCAGTGGAATCCTAGTGCAGGAACTGAGCTCCAGGAGGCAAAAAAACAAAACAAAACTTTTTTTTTCATTATTACTACCAGAACATTGCTCAGTTCTGGCTTATGATGGCTCCAGGGATTAAATCTGGAACTGCCAAGCCTGAGGCATGAAAATCTGTTGCTATCTATATGGACCAATTTAAAAATAAATGAATAAAATTTTTCAGTGAGCACTACTTTCTATACATATATACTTCATCTCTTTTAAGCCCTTTATACCTAAAGAGATTGCATCTCTACTTATATTTTTTCAGTATCTTTCTGTTTCCCAATATTTTATTTTTATTGTATTTTATTTTATTTTTAACAGCCAGGGTTATTGCTGGGGCTCACTGTCTGCATGACAAATCCACTGAAGTTTCAGGTATAACTCTTAGTACTACATGTACTAGAATGGTATTCTGGCTTGTAGCTATCTCTTATATTACACTCTCATATAAAATATATATATATATATTTTTTTAAATAGCGGCTGGCAAAATAACTTACTTGGACAATGTGCTGCTTTGCCATGCATGCAGCTCAAGTTTGAGCCTGGCCCTCGCCACATTGAAAGAAGCTTCAGTATTGTGGTCTCTTCCCTCTATCTGAAAAAGTCCAGAGCAGTAAAAACTCAGCAATTACAAATATAAAGAGCATAACCCCAACTTTTACAAATGAAGACATGCAAAAAAGAAATGGATAAAGTGCTCGATTTAGCAGCATGAGATCCCAAATTCAAGCCCAGGCATCATCATATGTGCTAGACAGATATTCTGGTTCTCGCTCATTAATAAACTGATAATCTTTAAAAGACTTTCATGCCTAAGAACCCAAATCTCAAATCTCTGGTACAAACCAGAGATGAACAGTGCTCTTCTTCTTCTAGCGTTTGCCCTTCTTCCGTAGTCAGACAACAGTGTCAGGTTGAGCCTGATGTAAAGTTTCGAGACCTCCTTTGAATCTGGAGAGGTGGCAGTGCTCTAATAAAATAGTAATAATAATAATAGGTAAAGAACTAGATTCTTGGGCAGGGGTAAATAGCATAATGGTTATGCAAACAGACTCTCATGCCTGAGGCTACAAAGTTCCAGGCTCAGTCCCCTCACAACCAACATAAACCAGAGCTGAGCAGTGCTCTGGTTATTTAAAAAACAAACAAAAAACAAAAAACAAAAAACTGGACTCTTGGGAGTAGTGGGTTAAGTGCACATAGCTGGTTAAGTGCATATGGTGCAAAGCACAAGGACCTGCATAAGGATCCTGGTTTGAGCCCCTGGCTTCCCACCTGCAGGGGAGTTGCTTCACAGGTGGTGAAGCAGGTGTCTATCTTTCTCTCCCCCTCTATGTCTTGCCCTCCTCTATTTCTCTCTGTCCTAACAACAACATCAATAATAACAATAATAACTACAACAATGAAAAATAACAAGGGCAACAAAAGGGAAAATAAATAAATATAAATATATATATAAAAAAACCCCAAAAAACCTGGACTCTTAAACTTGAGGTCCTGAGTTCAATCCCCAGCATTGCTCAGCTCTGGCTCATGGTGGTGCTAGGGATGGAATGTGGTAAAATGGTGCACTGGTGTTTTCTCAACAAAAAAAAAAGGGGGGGGGATTAGAAGATATCTCATCCCAATAGAGCATGCAGGCTTTACTATGAGCAAGCCCCTAGGTTCAAGTTCACAATATAGTGTTGTCTCTCCACTCACTATTCTTCTCTCTTTCCCTTTCTAAAACAAAGAATAAAAATATTGGTCTCAGGAGTATACTCAGTGGTGGTATGGTATCACTCATTGTAAGGATATTTGTATTTGTTTATTTATTGGATAGAGACAGAAAGAAATCAAAAGGGAAGAAAAGGGAAGAGGAAGCTAAAGAAGGAGAATGAGACACCAGTAGTAGTGTTTCACTGCTCATGAAGCTTTCCCCCACTGCAGGAGGGACTGTGGGATTGAACACTGATTTTTATGCATTATAACATGTGCAATCAACTGGGGGCACCAATGCCCAGCTCTGGTATCACTCATTCTTGAGATGCTGAATTCAGTTCCCAGAGTCACATAAAAAGTTAGTAAAAGGGAGTCGGGCGGTAGCGCAGTGGGTTAAGTGCATGTGGCGCAAAGCACAAGGACCGGTGTAAGGATCCTTGTTCGAGCCCCTGGCTCCCCACCTGCAGCGGAGTCGCTTCACAGGCGGTGAGGCAGATTTCTCTCCCCCTCTGTCTTCTCTCCTCTCTCCATTTCTCTCTGTCCTATCTAACAACAACAATAATAACTACAATGATAAAAAACAACAAGGGCAACAAAAGGGAAAATAAATAAATATTTTTTTAATAGTAAAAAAATAAGTGGAAAAATTGGTGAACAGGCTACTTAAGACAAAAGGAAGAGTATTATCAAAGTAGCAGATTATCTGAGGTAAGAGTTGCATGAAGACCTTCTATACATCAGTGGAAGTCAGGCAGTTTCTACTATCTGAGAGAAAAGAGGAAACAAGGAAAAATACCCGGAAGTAGTAGTAGGTGTGTGTGTGGGGGGTGACTCAGAAAGGAAGTGAAAGCAAGACTGTTGAAAAAAAATGGGAAAAAATACATACATACAGATAGAGATAGATAATTATAGAAACAGTCCATATCGGTGACCTTGGGAAAACTACTGCAGTTTCCAATGAAGGGGATGGGGACACAGAAGTCTGGTTCTGGGAACCACATGTAATTATAAACCTATTATCTTATAATTTTGTAAATCAATATTAAATCACTAATAAAATAAATAACCTTCTGTAATATCCTTCCTTCCCCGTCCCCCCAAAGGGCAAAGTCTTCAAATGTTATTTCAGTTATCTTTGAATCACAAGCTCTCTAGCTGTTCATGATTACATCAAAAGAACTCATAAGGTTTTATACCACATTCAAATATGGGTCACACATTTTTTTTTTTTTTTAACCAGGACACTGATCAACTCTGGCTTATGGTGAACCTGGTACCTTGGAGCCTCAGGCATGCGAGTATTTTTGCATAACCCTAATGCTATCTACCCCACCCACAAGGTATGTTTTTAGAATCATCTTTGGGTAAGAATCTTCAAAAAGGAGTGTGGGGTTCAAGGTACACACAGCTATTACTTTTGGGTGCTAAAGATATGCACAATCGCTCTGGCAGACACTCCAAGGCTTCTTCAACATCAGCAAAGGACAAAACCATTTAACTAGAACAAAACCATTTAAAACAGTGGGAAGGAGGGCCGGGTAGTTGCACACATAGTACGAAGCACAAGGACTTGCACAAGGATCCATCCCTGGCTCCCCACTTGCAGGGGAGTCACTTCACAAGTGGTGAAGCAGGTCTGCAGGTGTCCACCTCTCCTCTCTCAATTTTTCTGTCTTATCCAATAAAAATGAAAAATGGCCACCAGGAGCAGTGGATTTGTAGTGCCAGCACCAAACCCCAGTAGTAACCCTGGAGGCAACAACAACAAAATAAATAATAATAAAGCAGAGGGAAGCACTTGACTTCCCACCTGAAACAGGAATCTTTAGTGGTAGTACCATGTCTGCTCTTCTTAACTGTTTTCCTAGAGATTTTTTTTTTTCCCTCAAGACTCACAATTCAAACATCCCTTCCCCCTGGAAGTCTTTCCTAATCTCCTAAAATGATTCAGGTTCACTCCCTTGACACCTCCATGCATACTTGTAGGACAGCACATGTTGCAATTATTCATTTGCATGTCTGACTAAGTACAAGTTCTGTGATGGAAAGGGGAGCATTTTATTCATTACTGACTCCACATAAAAAGGACACACAATAAACATCTGTTGCAATAATGGATGGCATGGGAAGTTTTTAAAGAATGGTGACCTTACCTTCCAGATTCCAGACCAAGAGTGCAGTATTAACTATGAAGATTAAACTCTCATCACACATTTCAACTAGTAATACTATCCTTCATCAGAAAGAGAAGTCACAAGTCTGAGAATACTGCTTTAATTATGCAGGTCTCTGCCTATTTATCAGTCAAGAATACAAAAGATTAGAATACAAAAAAAAAATCAATGAGTAAACAGTAAAATCTAAGACAGCTTTCAAGGTCCAAGCTCATTCTCCTACCTCCTATTATTCATACTTGCTTGCAAGCATGAATAATAAAAGTCCCTAGTAAGATCACTGTCATAGAGCCCTGTAGCCAATTTTAATCCAATACCTCTAATAAGATTTTACAAGAAAGCTGTAAAGGGGTAGGACCTGGGTGGAGGCAGAACCCTGCCACCTTGTACACCTGCATTCAGCCATTCTTCATTGGCTGTACAGATCTCTGGGGAGTATGATACTGGAACAGCAATAAAATGCGGCTGTCTCAAATGCCTCTCCCTATAGTGATCCAATACCACACAAAACTACTACTGTTTACATCTGCTAATAAGACCTAAGTATGTAGTCTACTTTTGTACTCTCCAGATTGTTAGGTTCTACAAAGTCAAAGAAGTCTAAGACCAACAACATGCAAACCAATAAGATGTCAAGGAACTTGCCATCCAAGGAATTTCCACAGCAGACTGGATTGTGGCTCTAAGCACAAAGAAAATAAGATAAGAAATATTTAGAGTTGGGCGGTAACGCAGCGGGTTAAGCACAGGTGGCGGAAAGCACAAGGACCTGCCTAAGGATCCTGGTTTGAGCCCCCGGCTCCCCACCTGCAGGGGAGTCGCTTCACAGGAGGTGAAGCAGGTCTGCAGGTGTCTATCTTTCTCTCCCTCTCTGTCTTCCCCTCCTCTCTCCATTTCTCTCTGTCCTATCCAACGACGACGACATCAATAACAACAATAAAACAGCAGGGGCAACAAAAGGGAATAAATAAATAAATAAATATTTAAGGACAATCCAGGAGAACAGTTCTGCTGGCAGGTAAGTGGTTCCTTGAATGTTTTGATTCTTTAACAGACCAAAAAGCCAAAGTTAAATTAATTTACGTCTCCACCCAAACAAGAGTATTTACCAAGTCAATTCCCCAGACTAGGCGTCTTCACACATCTTTTTTTTTTTTCTGTTACTACTGTCTTACATAACCCCACTGTGACACAATACCCGCAGCTACATTAGTCACAGCTCAGTCCCTTCACAGGGTATGTGGATTCACTCACTACCTTCTTCCAGGACGGGAAACTGAGTCACCAGCTTCCCCAAGCACTGACTGGAGTTTGCAGAGAGGTCACATCTGCATCCTGCTCTGTAGCTCTTGTCTTCCCTGGTCTTCCCCTAACTGACGCAGCCAAGAACCACCCGGCGCTCTGCCGCCAGTAGGAGCGGCTCCCCCTCCCTCCCGAGACTGGGAAGCGGCGCGGGGGAGGCCGAAGGCTGCGAGCGGCCTCGCGGGACTCACCTTGGAGCCCAGGTCCTCCCGCCGGTTGCCGGCCTTGCTCCTGCTAAGTTTGATGGACGGGGACCGCAGAAGGTTCTTGATTCGGCTGGTGATGGTGGAGCCTTCCACGGTCATCATCACGTGGAGCCCCAGGGCCGTCCTCGGTCGGCTCAGAGGACGTGTCTCAGCGGCTATACCGCCTTCCCGCGCCGCAGCAGCGCCCCGCCGCCGACCTGGACAGCAGAGGCCACCTCAGCGTCAGCTGGCGGCATAGCCTCCCCGCCTCCCCGCAGGCGGACGCCAGGAAACGCCATGAGGAGCTGCGTCCCCGGCGCCAACAGGCCCCCGGCCGAGCCACCCACCCGTGGCCCGGCCCGGCCAGCGGTTTCCATGGCAACTGCAGCGCCCGCGGGAGCCAGCGAGGCCGCGGCGCCACTCGGCGGCGGGGCTTGTCCCGGCCGGCTGCTCGTTCCGCCCGGGTGACCCTCGCTCCCGTCCCTACGACCCCGGCGCGCCGCGGGCCTGCACACCAACCCAGACCTATCTTCCCTCTCAGCGCCCCGCGCCAGCCCTGCTCACCAGCCCCGGGACGCAGGGACCGTCCGGCTGAGAGCCGCGGACATAGCGGCTGGGTTCCAGCTCTGCGGCGGTGGCGATATGGTAACTCGCGGGGCTCAAAACGCGAAGTGCCTCCCGGGCGAGGTGGGCGGTGCCTGCGGTGCAGCCTAGGCCCGGGGAGCGTCCCGAGTGGACTAGCCGGGCCGCGGGGCGGGACCAGCGCGGGCGCCTGAGGCCGAAAAGCTGACTTTGCTAGCCGTGGATCTTGCTATGGACAGGGAGCCAGCAGGGCCTCAGCTCTGTGCTAGCCAAGCATTCTAGGCTGTCGGGGCTGGGCCCCCAGAGAAAGCTGCTCCCCGCAGCTCCCAGCGTTGCGTTGGCCGAGACCAGGCTGAGCACTGTCAATGGCTCTGAGCACGAAGGCTCAACCTGCACGTGACAGAGACGAAGGCCGCTGGATCAACGCACCCTGCGATCTCGGGGCGGGGCCATACGGTGGCTGTGCAGGAACCGCGGGGTCTCCTCAGTCTTCTCCCGTGTTCCAACGTGCTTGCCCACCCAGAATTAACCAGGACATCCTCCCTAGGCCTTCCCTCCTTCCTTTCAAAACACACTTTGGAAATTTCTATTCTAGAGTGGTTGCTTTACATTACTGACAGTCGAGTCCTTCCTATTTTTCTAGCTCATGGTGAACCCTAGAAAGACTTCTACATTGCAGGGGGTTAAACAGCATAATGGACTCCAAACAAACAACAGCAGAGACTCCAATGTCCCAGGTTCAATCCCCTGCACCATCATCAGTGCTCTGGTTAAAATACTTCCTTTGTAGAAATACTTCTACGTATTTCATCGATGTCTGAGGCTGTTTATTCTTTTCAATGCTTAAAACTACAGGGAACCTCAAGCATGGCACCTCTCCAGCCACACAGCACAGGTACTGGGAACTGCATGGGTGGACCCCCAGCGGAGGCAGCAGCTCTGCAGCTCCTATGTCTACATAAAAGAAAAGGTGGCCAGGGAGCGGTGAAATTGGATTGTGCCAAGATTCCAGCTCATTAGAGTAAAATCTTACTAAGTATTAGCCTGAGCCAAAAGACTTGAGCCCCAGAGAAAAAGTCAACAAGTACATACTTCATCTTATGTTTTGCAATCCCTAGGTGAAATGTATTGCTAATTTCAATAAGGGAAATAAAGAACCCTAAACCTATTGCTGTGGGTGGGCCTTGTAAAGTAGCAAAACGGGTACATAAAAGTGACACCGAAAAAGTTCACAGGTTGACACCTAGAAGAGCAACTGGCAAGTTTCCAGGGGAGAGGTCCCTTCCCCCCTTTTTTTCTTCCGGTGTTAACTGCTGGCACTACTAATCCACTGCTCCTGGTGGCCATTTTCCCCCACCCCTTTATTTGTTGGCTAGAACTGAGAAATTGAGAGGGGACGGGAAAACAGACACCTACAGACCTGCTTCACCGCTTGTGAGGGGACCCTCCTGCAGGTGGAGAGGGCAGGCTCAGAGATCCTTGCGCTTAGTACTATGTGCTTAATGCAGTGGCTAACCGCCGGGGCCCCAGATCTCCTTTCCTTTAATGATACTTTTGCTACAATGGTCCAATAGGTTGCTTCAATTCATTTTCCCTGTGGGACTATATAACAAACGGTGCCACCTGGTGTTCTTACTGTGCTTCATACCTCAATCCAGATTGGGGTGGGTGGGTGTACCCACTAAAAGATTTTCTCATTTAACCACCTTCTTCTAGCGTTTGCCTTTCTTCAGTAGCCAGTCAACAGCGTCAGGTTGAAAGCTGTCAGGAGCTGCTTATTGCTGGCTTTGAAAGTGACTGGGATCCATGTGGATTCAGTCGGCTAGGAAGGATCGTCAGTTTCCCCAATGAATGGGTACTCACGGGATGCACCACGAGAAGGTCGATATTTAACCACCTAATGTCAGGCAAATAGCCTTAAAGTTCCATTCCATATTTTCTATTCAAAGCTACCTTGATTTTATCGCTAGAGAAAAGGAGGTGGGGGAGATAGCACAATGGCTATACAAAGATTCTCACATGCGAGGCTCTTAAGTTCCAAGTTCAATCCCCCACACCATAACCAAAGCTCAGCAGTGTTCAGGTATTAAAAAAAAAAAAGAAGAATCGGGTGGTAGTGCAGCGGGTTAACCGCACATGGCGCAAATCGCAAGGACTGGTGTAAGGATCCTGGTTTGAGCCCCCAGCTCCCCACATGCAGGGGAGTAGCTTCACAGGCGGTGAAGCAGGTCTGCAGGTGTCTTTCTCTCCCGGCCTTACCCTCCTCTCATTTCTCTCTGTTCTATCCTCTCATTTCTTTCTGTTCTATCCAACAACGGTGACATCAACAACAACTGCAACAATGAAACAAGGGCAACAAAAGGGAATAAATATATATAAAAAAAAAAGGCAGGGGTAGATAGCATAATGGTTATGCCTGAGACTCCAGGGTCCCAGGTTCAGTCTGCTGCACCACCATTAACCAGAGCTGAGCAGTGCTCTGGTAAAAAAAAAGCGGGAGTCGGGCAGTAGAGTAGCAGGTTAAGCGCATGTGGCGCAAAGTGCAAGGACCTGGATGGAGCCCGGCTCTCCACCTGCAAGGGAGTCGCTTCACAGACAGTGAAGCAGGTCTGAAGGTGTCTGTCTCTCTTCCTGTCTTTCCCTCCTATCTCCATTTCTCTCTGTCCTATCCAACATCATCAATAACAACAATAAAACAAGGCTAACAAAAGGGAATAATAATAAAAAAAAACCTGGGATTGGTGGATTTGTAGTGGTGGCACCCAGAACAAGTGATGACCATGGTGGCAATAAAAAACTCTCAACCAGAAGCTAAAGTTGCAGAAATTCAAGCTCCTGCTTTGTCTAAGATGATTTAGGTGAGAAACTGATAACATTATTGAGAATTCTTTACTTTAGAATCTACATTCAGATTTCCATATAATCATTTTTTGTATGCCACCAGAACTATGGTGGGGATTGGTGGCAGTGCTACAAACCCAACTCGCAGTGGCCATGTTTTTTCTTTTCTATATGACAGGAAAGAAGGTTTGGTGGTGGTGGGGGATTAGACACCTACAGCCCTGTTTGACTGTTCATGAAGCTTTTCCCCTTAAGATGGGGAGTGGGGACATGAAACTGAGTCCCAATGCATGGTTACCTGTGCTTAACTGAGTGTGTTACCATCTGGCCCCTGTAGTTTCATCTTTACTGTTTAGCCTTTATGGTACCAACATGGAAATCCGTACTTCCTGAATTAATTTCTCAGAAAATACTAGCCCCAAATCCACCATGAATTATGCATTCTTCTAAATACTAGCCATCCAACCCTGCAAAATGCAGGGATTGTTACATAAAGCATCTCACTACCTATGCACTATTTCACTTCTTTTTACATGTTCTAAACATGTATACACAGTTGTCAAGATTTTAAAGCTGTATATGTCTACAGCAGATGTATGCAACTGTTTAGCAATGTGCTCATTAGGTCCTATTTTGGATTTTACCTGAGGCTTAATATGGAAATAAGTGCAACTATAAGATCCTAGAACAGGCTAGAGTAAACACTTGATCATCAATTCAAATATTTATTGAGCACCTTTACATGCAAGGCACTGTGGGGCAGCTAAGACAATGCTTAGAATTGGAAACAGGATGGATCTAAAACAATGCTTCCAATAATGCTTTGCTATTTAACATAATCTTGCCTAACAGCAGAATTTACAATGATAGAAAACTTAACAGCACTTATTTGTCTCAAATTTTCCAGCCCATTCCATGGTTTAATCTTCTCACCTTCCACGCACACTTCTAACCATCTTTGTAGAGCAGTCTGTTGTATTTGGTATACTCCAACTATGCCTCAGTTCTAAATTTGCATATATTATTTCCCTTTAACTTAATTTTTAAAATGCACTTTAGTGTGGCACTGGAGAATAAGCTGAGAAACTTAAGCATACTTGATGTTGCCAACTGGCCTTTCACCCAATTTTTTCATTCTATTCTGGAGACAGGAGAGAGGGGAGAGGGAAAAAGAGGAGAGAGGGGAGGGGGGGGTAGAGAGAGAGAGAGAGAGAGAAAGAACTGGGGGATGAGTAAGGGAAAAGCACCAAAGCACTGCTCCATCATCCCTGAGTTCCCTTTGGTGCTGTCCATGGTGTTCCCATGTGGTGCCAGAGATTTGACCCAGGGTTTCACCCACAGTAGGTGTGTACTTTACCTGCTGGCCTATCTTCCGATTCCAAAAACAGTCTTGACTCATTTTTTTTTCTCTAAATACCAAAGACAATCTGAGTAGCTGAGTTTTATTTTTCTCTGTAATCAGCTATTAAGGTTCATGTAAAATTTCAATATAGATAATATAAGACATGGAAATACTGGTGTCCTTAGACTTTCTTAAAAATGAACAATTCAAGACTCTTGGCTATCAGTTAAACAATACCTGAAAATGTGCTGTCTACTCTGCACACACACACATGCACACACAATCTTCTAGAAGCAACTAAGATCATTCCCACTTTTTAGACCCATCTTCAAAGTGCATTAACCTCTTAATTCACCTGATTCTGTTTTATTCCATCCCAATACCTCAACCAGTGTGTGGGTGGGTGGGTGGGGGTGTGTGCGCACTATACTGTGAATCCTGTCCCAAATAATATTCAGATTATCTGCCTTCCATGTTTAAGATTTTTCAGACTTGTTAGACAAGCCACTGTTGGATATTTCATTCATAATGGGAGAGGGGGGAGTTGAATTTGAATTTACTATGAAGCTACACGATGTGTAAATGTTATGACTATACTTGACCTTATAAACCTCAGAGTATTTCAGTATCTAAAGAACTCTCCTGATACTAAAGCCAGGGAGACAGCAATGCAATGTACACAACACTTTCATGCCTAAAGCTCACAGGTTCAATCTCTGGCACCAACCCAAGCTAGAGCTTGGGGCAGGAGGAGGGAGGCACAGAGCTGAACTGGGAAAAAAAATAAACATATATATAAATTGTTACTCATTATTGTATTTTGTTTTTAAAAGTTCTATTGTTCCAGGTCACTAATATAATTTCTTCCCTAATATTCCTCAAGAATAACAGGTGCACTGATGACCTGTATGCGCTGGTATTATGAGGCAAGTCTTTCTTTACTGTCGAACTTGGAATACTTGCCATCGAATCATACAAAACTTTGAAGTCTCCATGTAAACCAAGCTATAAACATTAGAGCACACCCCCTACACACACACAATGGCATGTTAGAAATAGTAATAAAAAAAAAAATCATCCTGTGATAGAACTACCTTAGTAGCTCCTCTCTGATATGTGACATAAGACATTAGAACTATCTGTTCCAACTCACCACAAATCTCCAAACACCAGATTCTATTTTAATTATAATAACTGATTTATTTCAAGTTTATACATTCTGCCTTTCAATTGCCAAACTTCTATTCTTAGGTTTTTAAAAAAATAGTCATTTTTCAAAAGCAGGAAAAGAAAGATATATATATATATTTAATATATAAAAGAAAAAGCTAAATCTGACATGATTATATTCTTAAAAACATTCCACTTATTTACAGGTGTATAAAAAGGCGAATCATTGATCTACTGAGATCATGCTTCTTAGTTAGGATCAGCACTTACTGTCCTCCAGTTTCCTTAACTCCTCTCTCAATTACAGCTTTCATAGTCAAACAGGTAATTTTCATAGCTCAGTTTTTTCCTGGGGTAAAGTTAAAGTATAGGAATTTTTTTTTGAGATTTCAGATTTCTCTTAAGACTGCAGGGTTGTTCTGAAGGTCTATTCCTTACATTTGCCCTGATGACTTCCTAGTTCTAAGAGGTCTTGAAACCAGTATCTGGGGGTAGAGGTGGGAGGATAAGGGTTATAATGATATATGAAGCCTTCCTTGAACTCCTGTAATCATCTCTCATTTTCATCTTTGCACATCTCTCATAAACAGTCATATACCTAACCATAAAGAATTAATTACCTATTTTTTCTTATTTTAAAAAAGGAACAGAGTTTAGAAACAGAATTGTCCTTTTCCTGAGGATATTTTCACTTACATGCCTGCTCCTCAAAAGCTGTTAACAAAAGCCATTAGAAGTTAGGAGGAAATGTGGGGACAAGACAAGCAGGGAAATAATGGAAAACTGTAGCTGATGTAAAGTACTAGCATCTCCAAGAACAATTAATTACTAGCAGAAAAGGCAGGGGCAGGACTTCTTGGCTAAGGCATTGAATGAAATCTGTATTTAAAAGCTGTGAAAAGGGATAATAAGCTGAGGAATGCTTTATACCTACTTCAAGCTTATTCAGTGACTGTTAGAAGAACAAAGGGTTAAATGCTGATGAGCAGTTCAAGAAAGGCAAGTAGCATAAAATCAGCAAAAGAAGTTCTCCTGCTGCAATTTGCAGAAGTTTTTCCCACTCTTTTCAATCTGTTGACTACCAGAGTTACTAGTAAGTGAACCAACCAAGGCAGTAATAATTCACTGGCTTGAACCATTCCTAAATTGGGCTTGTGACATAGGTTTGAAACTATGCTGAGTGGCAATCTAGGGAACACAGAAGGGAGGGAACATAGAAGAAATAGCAATACCCAGGCACAGCCTAGGTAGTGGAAGCTCTTGTGTTAATATTTCACAACACAAGCAAATCCTGTCAATAATGACAGAACAAGGGTTACATTCCAAAATACAATTATTTAAGAAAGGCAAAATGCAGCAGCTAAATCTCAGTCTATACATTTTCAGAAGTGATTCTTGCCCCCGGGAGTTTCCAAGAGACCCCTCAAGTGCACCATGATTATTTACAAACTAGATAGGAAACATTTCTATACTCAATACAAATCTCATCTTCTAGGTTGAAAACTTCAGCCTTTGAGAAACCTGTGAAAACAACTATACAAAAATATAAATATATCTTTACAGGCTGTCAGTCCTTCATGACCTGACAGCTAATGAGTGAAAAAAGCTCTACAGATCATTGAATCCATGGTAGCAGGTTAATAAAAAATATATCTTGTAGTTCAAATACTGCTGTATTTCCCTGGTAAAGAGTGCCTACTGTGACTTTTTCTTTACATCCTGTGCAATTAATAGTGAATGAGACCTTCAAGCACCAGGAGGCTGGTTTGATTTAGTAAATATCCAGCCCCACAGTTTTTTCATTTTGGCCACTGTCTCTGGTCTGGGGAGGGAATGCTTTCTATTTCAGCTAGCTCTTGAGTGATATGATTAGTGAAAGAGGAAGAGGTCTCTCTATGCCTACATCCATATATTCTGCGTAGAAAGACCTGGTACTTTGAAATGGTCACCTTAAGACAATAAGGGAGAATAGTAATTTTTTTTTAACATCTCCAAACAATTACCTTAGTAATAAACATTAAAAGCATTCCTACTTTACCAGCAGGCTTGGACGTACAATTCTAATTTAAGGTAAGGAAATGGAACCTACTTGGGATATAAAAGAAATGTTTGCTGAATGACATAAAGTCCTTCACTTTGGTATGCCATGGTACTCATTCTCTCTCTCCCCCTAGCTTTGAACTAAAAACATTCTCTTCTGGGTCCTCTCACACATGTGCATCACATTCCTTGGATTTCAGACTTAACTCCAAAGCATGTGTGCACACGTGTGCGCACACACACACACACACAACATAAAAAAACAGTATTATGGTTTAGTCAGTTCACAACTCCAAAATCCCAATCAGCCCCCCCCCCTTTTTTTTCTTTTGGGAGCAAAGAACTAGGAATCACTGAGGATCTAGAGTCTTGTTTGAATTACTTGGGTTAGAGGGACACCTCATGTTTAGCAATAAATCACACCTTCTTGGAGAGGATGAGGAGACCCCAGCACCACAAGTGAGGTAACACATTTTAACATGATCAGAATTTCATAGTAATTACTTATACCAAAGCCAGTGCCCTATTCCCTTTCTCTGTTATTATCCACCACATCAAATTTAAGGATCTCATTTCCCGAGACACAAATAAGCAGATGCCTAAAGAGAAAGGAGGTTGTCTGCTCATAGTGTTGTTTCTGTCCAAGGACAAGTATGTTCATTTCCCTACAGAACTTGGTGAGACCCCAGAGTTGCTGGATTTGGCAATAACAGGTGCCAATGTAGGCATCACTTTGCCATCTCGGCATTCCTGGTCATTCCCTGTTAAGTTCATTTTGTGTCCAAGTGATCCAACTTTAGCAGCTACAGGTGCCAAGCAAGGCATCACCTTGAGACTCTGACCATCTGCATCACTAGGAGGATTAGCTACTTTTAAACCTAGAGGTGCCAGCTTTGGCATAGGCCTCCATAAAGTATCCATGTTGCTATTCTCTAGACCAGTCTTCATGTGCAGAATTGGGGGTGAAGACACACTTTCAGTTTCTGCAGAAATGCCAGAAGTACCCTTCTCCCCATCACTTGATCTTCTGTTAGAAAGGAGAGAATCCTTTATCTCAGAGTCAATAACAATCTTAAGAACATCTGGCTCAGAGGCTGGTTCTGCAAGTTGTTTTTCATTCTCAGAAAAGTCATCATCTTCCAAGTGTAAAAGGAGGGGACTGACGGAGTCACTTTCCCCTTGTACATCAGATAACTCTTTCAAACCAGTTCCCAACTGGCCAACCTGGAAAGCTGCTCTGTTTCCAGAAGTAAGTTTACTGATAAAAGCCCGCTGACCATCCGCCTGAAATTCTGTATCCATAGAGCTGGGTAGTTCAGATAGGCTAACAGAATCATCATTTAACTGCTGATTAAGAAAGGCAATTTCATTGAGCAAAGAGGTTAGAGTTTCATCAGTGTCATCCTCCTCTTCCATGTTAGTTAGCAGATCACTGGGATCTAGTGCTGCTTCCTCTATTGCTGAAGCTACCTTTCTCAGTTCCATCTCGATGCTTGAGTCTTTAAGGTCTTTCATCTTTACTTTATGAAATGGAGACTCCTTTGGCTTCAATCTCTCCCGTCTGGATTCATTCTCTTTCCATTTATACTGCCCTCTCATATCACCAGAAATATCTTTGGGTAAGAATTCTTGTGTTTCCTGCATACTTGAAACATCAACTATTTGTGGGAAACCAGAATCCTTACTTGCCAAAAAAACTTTTGTAGAACCCAATGTCATTCGGCCATCTCTATGGTTGCCTCTGGAAGAGATTCTGCCTGCATCTTCAAAGGAGTCTTTTTCACTCCTGACAGCATTTTTCAGATGCTCAGTTGGCTTGCCACTAGGAACTTCATATTTGCTACCAGCCATATCTACCAAACCTCCCTCTGTGGCCAGTGATGTCACATTAACAATTCTTGGCATCATAAATAAGTCGTCATTTTCTGGGGGAGGAAAAGACAGTAGTAATAAGCATCTCTGTTATTCAAAAATGACCAACTCAGGGTGTTGTAATAAAACTTCACCAGGATATAAAAATGAAACACTGGTTCTTGATTTTTTATCAAAGACCCTAAAAGCAAGAGTAATAGAAAGATGGTTCCTCTGAAATAGATTTAGCAGTATCAGTGCTTTATAAAGACACCCTTTAAAATAGAGAGAGAAGATACCCTTTTACTTAGTAGACTTTCTTTCCAACTCTATCCTCCTCCCCAAAACTGAATCAGATTAGTAATTTAGAATTATATCATCTGAGAATAACACAAAATTGATGACTCATCTATTACCAAAGAAAAGGTGAGTAAATAGCTCTTTCGAGTTACAGAATATATTGAAAGGCTCTGTCACTGTCACTGAGTTATCTAGAGTAACTTTTCTACTATCAATGGAAGGTAACACTTATGCTATACCTGATTGAGTCATAACACTGCTGGCAGCTTTAGGCTTCAAATCTGCTTCTAAGAGAGTAGGAGAAACAGTTACCACTGGTCCTGAAAACAGGGGACCTTTTAAGGTGAGCAACTGCCCTTGTGGAGTCATCACAATGTTAGCCGAGGTGTGTGGCGTGCCAGAAGGTGAGCTATTTTCTGTAAGGAAAATAAAATGATTTGAGGATAAAAACCACGTTTAACTAAAAGGCAAGAAGTAAATGTCAAATTTAGTTAAGGAACCTCAATGTAGAATTTACTTTTGTGGGAGTCGGGCGGTGGCGCAGCGGGTTAAGCGCACGTGGCACAAATCGCCAGGACCTGCGTAAGGATCCCAGTTCGAGCCCCCAGCTCCCCACCTGCAGGGGAGTCGCTTCACAAGCGGTGAAGCAGGTCTGCAGGTGTCTGTCTTTCTCACCTCCTCTCTGTCTTCCCCTCCTCTCTCCATTTCTCTCTGTCCTATCCAACAACAACGACACTAATAACCACAACAATGTTAAACAACAAGGGCAACAAAAAGGAAAATAAATAAATAAAAACTTAATAAAAAAAATTTACTTTTGTATGAGTTTAAACTGAAAATGTCTACTCATCCACTGATTTTTTTTTCCTCCTCCAGGGTTATTGCTGGGGCTCAGTGCCTGCACTGTGAATCCACTACTCCTGGAGGTCATTTTCCCCATTTTTGTTGCCCTCGCTGTTGTTAGTGGATAGGACACAGTAAAATTGAGAGAGGAGGGGAAGACAGAGAGGGGGAGAGAAAGATAAGACACCTGTAGACCTGCTTGTGAAGCTACCCTCCTACAGGTGGGGAGCCAGGGGATCGAACCGGGATCCGTACACTGGCCTTTCCGCTTTGAGCCATATGCACTTACCCCATTGCGCTACCACCCAACCTCCTACACTGATTCTTTTAAGGGATGACATTTCTATTATTGAGGAAAAGAATTATGGAACCACTTTTTCAATGGACTATTTCTGAGAGCCTTGATGTCGAGTCCAGGAGAAAGCATACACAGTTCTAATCCTAGGTTTCTTTTCCTATACATGTCTAACAAATTAGTTCAAATTCTTCACCTGTGAAATGAAGTAACTGGACAAAATGACCACTGAAGTAATGGTTTGGCAATGATATCAACTGATTATGAATATAAAAACTTCTTCTAAATTAGTATCTATCCTTAAATTTTAGTTGATATAAACCAGATTTCCTTATTCAAAGTACTGAATCCATAATTCCTGAGCTACTCAATGAGTTTTAAAAAATATTAAGAATATAAATAAGTAATCAATATTAAGAATATAAACAAGTAAACAAGTAGTAGATCAATAAAGCTTTCTAAAATCAAGATAGGAGTCAGAAAGATTTTATAACTCATTAATTCAGAGCCAGGCGGTGCCATACCTGGTTAAGCGCACACATACAGTACGCATGGACCTGGGCTCAAGCTTATAGAGTGGCAAAGGACTGCAGGTCTGTCTCTTTCCCTCTTTCTATCCCCACCCCCAATTTCTGTCTCTAATAATAAAAAGAAATAAATAAAAAATAAAATCCTCCAGGGGTCGGGTGGTAGTGCAGGGGTTAAGTGCAAAGACTGGCAAAAGGATCCCAGTTGGAGCCCCCAGCTCCCCACCTGCAGGGGAGTCACTTCACAGGTGGTGAAACAGGTCTGCAGGTGTCTATCTTTCTCTCCCCGTCTCCCCCTCCTCTCTCTACTTCTCTCTGTCTTAACCAACAATAACAACATCAGTAACAACAACAATAATAACTAGAACAATAAAACAAGGGCAACAAAAAGGAAAATAAATAAATATAAATTTTTTTTAAAAAAAATCCACTAATTCTGGCAGCCTTGGAGATGTCACAGTATAGATAAAGTGCTACCATGGAGTCCCAGGTTCAATCCCCAGCACTACATGTGCCAGAGTGATACTCTGGTTCTCATTCTCTCTCTATTCCCATAAATATTTTTAAAATTTTATTTCTTAATAGCAAACATTAATTGGTACTCTAGTAAGAGTTTGACTAAGCACAAGTGATTTTTAAAAAATATTTATTCACTCCCTTTTGTTAACCTTGTTGTTTTATTGTTGTTGTCGTCGTTGTTGGATAGGACAGATAGAAATGGAGATAGATGGGGAAGACAGAGGGGGAGAGAAAGACAGACACCTGCAGACCTGCTTCACCGTTTGTGAAGTGACTCCTCTGCAGGTGGAGAGCTGGGGGCTCAAACCAGGATCCTTATGCCAGTCCTTGTGCTTTGCACCACGTGCGCTTAACCCACTGTGCTAGCGCCTGACTCACAAGTGATTTTTTTTTTTAAATATTTATTTATTTATTTATTTATTTATTCCCTTTTGTTGCCCTTGTTGTTTTATTGTTGTAGTTATTATTGTTGTTGTCGTTGTTGGATAGGACAGAGAGAAATGGAGAGAGGAGGGGAAGACAGAGAGGAGGAGAGAAAGATAGACACCTGCAGACCTGCTTCACCGCCTGTGAAGCGACTCTCCTGCAGGTGGGGAGCCGGGGTTCGAACCGGGATCCTTATGCCGGTCCTTGCACTTTGCGCCACCTGCGCTTAACCCGCTGCGCTACAGCCCGACTCCCACAAGTGATTTTTTTTTTAAAGCTTCCAATTTAAGGATCAGGTTGGTAGCTCTGTGGTAGCATACAGGAAGTGATAGGTCCCAGGTTCAATTTCTAGAACCAGAACTCTCATATTTAAAATATGGAAAATGTGGTCCAGAAGATGATGGCACAGTGGATAAAGCATTGGACTCTCAAGCAGGAGGTCCTGAGTTTGATCCCAGGCAGCACATGTACCAGAGTGATGTCTGGTTCTTTCTCCTATCTTTCTCATCATTAAAAAAAATAAAGCCTTAGAAAAGAAAGAATGAAAGGGAAAAAGGAGGGAGAAAGAAATGAAAAAAATCTAGAAAGATGGTATCTTAAAAGTCCTGTACTAATGGACTAAAAGAAAACTACTTAAGCAGGTCTTGTATGTTACCATGACTAGCAACTTCACAAAATTTTGAGTGTCAAACTATAAACTGAAAACTAATGTAGTTATTATTCTACTTTTTACACAACTCATTTTTATAGCATTTAATTAAAGCTAAATTTGTGGCTAAACTGATGTCCATCTATATTAGAGAAAGTAAAGAATATCCTTCCTACCTGTAGCCTGGTCTTTTTTTCTGGAGAGAATCAAAGGCTTCCCCTTCCTGTTATTTATAAACATCTGTCCAAGATCTACAGATGATGTAGAGGATCCTTCCTGCTGTTTGCTACTTCTGGGAGGCACATCAAATTCATCTGATCCCATCTTCCTTTTTCGTTTCTGTGCCTCTAGTGCTTGTTGTTTTGCATAAATATACTCTAGTTTCTTCAGGACCACCTCTTCTGTCTTACCTATAGATTAATAGGGAATAAACTGTTACTTTCTGAGACTCCATTTAATGAGAAATAGAATCAAATGAAATACAGTCAATTTAACTGTATTCCCCTTAAACTATGCAAGGTTAAGAGTGATTATAATTCAGAACTGTCCCATTCCTTAACTTGAGAACCAGCCTTTTAAAGGGAAAGATAAGATAAAGGTTTTTAAAAAATATTTATTTATTCCCTTTTGTTGCCCTTGTGTTATTGTTGCAGTTATTATTGATGCCATCGTTGCTGGATAGGACAGAGAGAAATGGAGAGAGATGGGGAAGACAGAGAGGGGGAGAGAAAGATAAGACACCTGCAGACCTGCTTCACCTCCTGTGAAGCGACTCCCCTGCAGGTAGGGAGCCAGGGGCTCAAACCAGGATTCTCACGCCAGTCCTTGTGCTTTGCGCAAGATAAAGTTTTTAAGTATCTAAAAAGCCCACTGAGAGCTTACCATTGAAGATATTGCTATACTCTTTACCAAAAAACCATTTATACATCTTACCTGAAAGAGACGACACTTTCCGTATCAAAATATTCCGTTTTCGAGTCAGGAGATTTTTCTGTCCTATCAACTTGTCTGCCTGATCTGTTAGTCCCTGAATTTCACTGAATGCCTAAAACAGAAATTGTAGCTCTGTGTCAAATGATTCAGTTATTTCTAAAAACAAGTGAGGTCTACATAGTTTCGTTAAATCAAAACATTAGAGAAATTCATGGTACATTTTAGAATAATTTTTGAAGTTTCTGAAATTTTTATTGGAAACACTATGTTGTGTTTTTGTATTCCCTTTTTAAAATTTTATGTTTATTTATTTCCCCTTTTGTTGCCCCCCCTTTTTTTGTTATTAATGTTGTTAGATAGGACAGAGAAATGGAGAGAGGAAGGGAAGACAGAGAGGGTGAGAGAAAGACACCTGCAGACCTGCTTCACCACTTGTGAAGCGACTCCACTGCAGGTGGGGAGCTGGGGACTTGAACCTGGATCCTTACACTGGCCGCCCTTGCGCTTCACACCACGTGCACTTAACCTGCTACACTCTCACCCGACTCCCCCCTCCTTTTTTTAATTGGATAAGACAGAAGTTGAGAGGGGAGACCGAGATAGAGAGGAAGGAAACATGGCTTGGGAGGTGGCTTAGTGGAGAAAGTGTAGGACTCTCAAGCATGAGGTCCTGAGTTTAATCCCTGACAGCACATGTACCAGTGATGTCTGGTTCATTGTTTCCTCCTGTCTTCCTCATTAATAAATAAGATCTTTATTTTTTTTCCCTTTTGTTGCCCTTGTTGTTTTTCATTATTGTTGTTGTTATTGATGTCCTTGTGGTTAGATAGGAAAGAGAGAAATGGAGAGAGGTTGGGAAGACAGAGGGGGAGAGAAAGACAGACACCTGCAGACCTGCTTCACTGCCTGTGAAGCGACTCCCCTGCAGGTGGGGAGCCGGGGGCTCTGGCTCATCATAAAGATTTTCCCCTAAGGGGATTAAGTCTTAAAAAAAAAAAGTCCTCTAAGTCTACATTCAAATGTTAAGTAGTTTTATTTCAATCTGCTCCAAGGGCAATAGATTCTTTCTCACAGAATCCCTAGAAAATACATAATTTGGCTCCTATTTGGTCTGCCATTTATATAGAAACTTACCCTGGTAAGAATGAGACTTTTGGAAACCTTGGAAGAATGAAGTAATCCTAGTGTAACTTTCAATTTCTCAAAGAGATCCCTCATTTCACCACGACGGCGTCGCTCATTGGCAGTGTGTGTCCGTCGGTAATAAGCAAAAGCTTCTGCTTCTTTTTGTAGCTTTTCACTCCAGTAATCAGGTTTTAACTTTAGAGGAACTGATGAAGCCTGTCCAAACAAAAAACTGCCAACTACATATACAAGTCAAAGTAGCAGTCTATTCTCCCTCCAAACCAAATTTCAACCATGTAAATTTCAACATACATAAATGTAAACATACCGTTTTCAAGCTCAAATTTCAAGGGTTCACAAATAAGGAAGAATATGAGGGAGATCTAAAAAAAAAGTCTTATCTAAGGGGCTGGACAGTGTAGCACCAGGTAAGTGTACATGTTATCATGTGCTAGGGTTAGGGTGCAGGTTAGAGCTCCTGCTCCCCACCTGCAAGGGGGAAGCTTCACATGTAGTGAAGCAAGTACTGCAGATGTCTCTGTGTCTCTCTCCCTCTATCTCCCCTCTCAATTTCTCCCCTCTCAATTTCTCTCTGTCTTATTAAATAAAGAAAAAAAAGGGGGGTGGGGCAGGGCATGGCTAACAGGAGTGGTGGATCTGAATTATCAGCACTGAGCCCCAGCAACAATATTGATGACATTTAAAAAGTAAAGTCTATATAATTTATTACAAGTACTCTCATGGCAAGTTATATTTAAAAAAAATTTATAGATAGAAAAATGTTTTAAAGATTTTCTTAAAGAATATTCTAAGACATTTTACAATTTAGTAAAGGGCTAGGTGCTGCTCTTTCTAACTCATCTTTCCCTCTACAATTCCAAAGTACCAAAAATCTATATAATAATACACAATGAAATCCTACATGCCATTGTAACTACACATGTTGCTGACTGTATCTGATTGCTTATCTCTCCCACCAAATCCTCCACAACTTAAACTTAACTTTTGAAATACAAACTTCACATATTTCAGGAAATTTCTTCTGGACTTCAGGATGCCTTGGAATTGGTTATTTTCTCTCATTCATATTATTTATACATATTTATTGCCAAGTTTAACTTTATTTTCCCACAAATTATTTTATTCAGGAAATAATGAATTAAGACATCTTACATAAGTACAACTTCTCAGCTCTCCATAATAGGCATTTGTACAACATTCCCATCATCAGCTTAAGACCTCCTTCATCATCATGTTTTAGGTTCCCCAATACCATCTCTATTCCCTCCTGGTCTAACCCCTCCACCTTAATTTCAATTCTTTTTTTTTTTTTTTTGCCTCTAGGGTTATTGCTGGGGCTCAGTGCCTGCACCATGAAGTCACTGTTCCTGGAGGCCACTCTCCACCCCCCCCCCCCCCCCCGGTTGCTGTGGTTATTATTGTTGCTGTTATTGATGTTGTTGGATAGAACAGAGAGAAATGGAGAGAGGAGGGCAAGACAGAGAGGGAGAGAGAAAGACACCTGCAGACCTGCTTCACCACTTGTGAAGCGATCACCCTGCAGGTGGGGAGCCAGGGGCTCTAACTCGGATCCTTATACTGGTCCTTGCTGGCACCATATGCACTTAACCTACTGTGCCACCACCCAACCCCCTCAATTCTTATCTTTTACAGAGCTATCCACCAAGTAGGACACATGCCTTAACACATGTGAGCCCAGGTTCAAGCCCCAACATAACATGAGAGGTTATGCTGGGCACAGGAGAAAGCTCAAATGCTGTTATTTCTCTCTCTAAATGAAAAGACATCCCAGATCAATGAAGTCAATGTATTCCCTACACTGGATATGTCAAAATGATGCTTGCATTCTTCCTCTCTCACTCTCTCCTCTCTTATAGTACCACAAACATACTGAATATATCTTGAGCCCAGACAACAAAGAATATTAATTTGTTTTACCTTAAAATGCCACTCTATAGAATTAGTTTTTAAATAAATGCATCAATTTTCACAAGTTCTGCAACACAGGAGGTGGCACAGCATGGACTATATAAGAAGGCATAAATTTGATCCTTGGCATAAACTATTCCATACTGATGCTATGCTAAGATTCTTTCCATCCCCACCCCCCACACTTACTCTTTTCCATTAATATAAGTAAACAAGGGTGGGGAGAAAGCACAATAGTTATGCAAAAGGATCTCATGCCTAAGGCTTAGAAGTCCCAGGTTAAATCACCAACACTACCATAAGTCAGATCTGAGCAAGTGCTCTGATAAAAAATAAAATATTTTAATTTTTCATAAGTTGACACTCATTTTAGGCCCCACCACCCTATACTATTATATAGGGATAGTAAGAAAATTATAAGGGAGGAACAGGGTCAATGGTACAATTTCCTTAAGGGGGAAAAAACAGGTTAAAATAGCCCTGAAAAGTCATAAAGCATTTATTGTTCTAACCCTAACCACAAATGTTGTCAATTTTATTAATGGATAAGACTTAATTCAAAAGATTATAAATACCTTTCGACTCCTTTCAGTTGCTTTGTCATCTGCGGAAGTACGGGTACGGCACCTAGAAAAATAGTATTTTCTGACGTGTTACTAAAATTCACTAATCAAAAACCTACTTCAAAGTTATCTTAAACCAAATTATCACAAACTGATAATTATACCGTTTGTTTTCCTTAAGATAAAATATGTGGCAACATGATTTACTCAACAATACTTTGCCTATAAAAAATAACCAAATGATTTCTGAAGCTGCAAATTACTGTTTTTAGTCACAAAGTATTTCAGGCATAGAAAACTGCATAAAGGGGCCCGGTGGAGGCAGACCTGGTTAATCACACGTTACAATGCTCAAGGACTGGAGTTCAAGCCCCTGTCCACAGTTGTATGGGGACAGCTTCACAAGTAATGAAGCAGTGCTACAGATGTCTCTCTCTCCCAGTTACTCTCAATTTCTGTCTCTATCCAATAAATAAAGATAATAAAAAAATTACACACACACAAACAAAAATAAAACTGCATATACAAATAAATAACTTCCAGGTATTTACCACTCACTTTGGAATTTTATTTTAATTTGTGGAGCCAGTCCATAGTTTCATCCTTCTTTCTTTACCATTGGTAAGAGCACTCCCAAACTGATCTTACCAAGCATATCTTACTGTTTTATCAGTAAAATATAATGCATCTCACAAAAGGAATCATTACACAATATTGTCAATATTATATATATTATAGTGAATCTTTTCCCACTCTATCTCTTCAAAAAATGTCTTATTTGATATATCAATAAAACTAGTTTAGCAGATATACTATTCAAAAGTAGCAATTTTTCTAAGTTATTTTCATAATATCTACATTCCTCCCTCCCTCCCCCCTGAAAGCAATTTTCAATATCAAACAATGCTGCAATGTATGGTCCCATATATGACCCACTTTACAGCTATGTGGCCTTTATTTTAGGGACAATACTTGGAATAGAATGCTGACTAAAATAAAAGAAAGAACAATTTTAATTCTTAGTTATGTCATAATGCTCTCCAACATAGTTTTAATAACTTACACTCCTACCTGCAACAGATTCTTTTACACCAAGGTAAGAGTCTCAATTCCTCTTTTTTGAAAAAAAAAAAGTCTCAGTATCTAATAGTTTTGCAGACATGAATTGGTAAGACCACTGATTTAGTTATGTCATAATTTATGCTAAACAATTTTTTTTTAATTTACTACTGGTAAAGACAGGAGAGAGGATGTGAAGGCAATCTGGCTGTGACATCTTCACCCCACTGATCCTCTGACTGGTTGATTCCTCTGATCTGGCTGACAAAGTGGGTGTCCCTTTCCTCCCTTCACCACTCCATGTGTGTAATTCCTGAAGTTGCATGCTCAGTCTAAGAGGATGCCCTTCCTCAAATAGAGATGGACCGGTCTTTGTTGGAGGGTATATGATTCCTCTGCTAGAATCTCCAGATAAGCTCTCAAGACAAGAGAGAAAGAACCAGACATCAATCTGGTACTTGAGGCTGGGGATTGAACTCAGGACCTCATGCTTTAAAGTTCAATGCTTTATCCACTGTGCCACTTCCTGGACCACGCATTTGAACAAATTTACATGTGTTTAGCAGAACTTTAGGTTTCCTCTTCTGTGAATTACCAATGATATCCATTATGTACTTTTCTTTTTTTAAAAATTTTTTAAAAATCTTTATTTATTAGATAGACACAGCCAGAAATGGAGAGAGAAGGGGGTGACAGAGGGAGAGAGAGACACCTGCAACCCTGCTTCACCACTTGTGAAGCTTTCCCCCTGCAGGTGGGGACCAGGGTCTTGAACCTGGGTCCTTGCGCATTGTAGCATGTGCGCTCACCCAGGTGCGCCACCACCTGGCCCCATGTACTTTTCTTTTAAACTATCTGTTGCTTAGTAAATTACAGTATTATTTTATATCACTAATATTAATCTTTTTTTTAAAGATTTTATTTATTTATTTATGAGAAAGATAAAGGAGAGAGAGAAAGAACCAGACATCACTCTGGTACATGTGCTGCCAGGGATTGAACTCAGGATCTCATGCTTGAGAGTCTAGTGCCTTAGCCACTGCGCCACCTCCTGGACCGCAATATTAGTATTTTTAAAAGTATTTTATTTATTTATTAATGAGAAAGGTAGAAGAGAGAAAGAGCCAGGCATCACTCTGGTACATATGCTGCCAGAGATTGAACTCAGGGCCTCATGCTTGAGAGTCCGATGCTTTACCCACTGTGCCACCTCGGGATAACTTAATATTAATCGTCTATCAAAGATGTACTGAAAGATGAAAATGCAAATAAGTAAAACAGCTGAGTGGCTGAGTAAGCTGTGGTCTATATACACAATGGAATACTACTTAGCTATTAAAAATGGTAAATTCACCTTCTTCACCTCGTCTTGAATGGAGCTTGAAGGAGTCATGTTAAGTGAGATAAGCCAGAAAAAGGACAAATATGGGATGATCCCACTCATAGACAGAAGTTGAAAAATAAGAACAGGTGAAAAGTAAGAACAGGGGGAGATAGCATAATGGTTATGCAAAGAGACTGTCATGCCTGAGGCTCCAAAGTCTCAGGTTCAATCCCCTGCACCATCATAAGACAGAGCTGAGTAGTGCTCTAGTGATTCTTTCTGTGTGTGCCTCTCTCTGCAACTCTCTCAAAAATAAAATAAATGAAAAATAATAAACTTTATATGGTAATTTTAAGGTAAAATGTACACAGCATAGCACAGAACAAAAACATCTATATTTTCAAAAATTTTAAGATACTTTAATTCATGAAATAATATAGGCAGAGAAAAGGCGTCGGGGAGAGGGAGAGAGGGGGAAGTGGGGGGGGCACAGAAGAAACTAGGTACCACTCTGGTACATGTGCTACTAGTGATTCAATTTGTAACCTCATTTTTTTTTCTTTTTCCTTTATTGGGGAGTAATGGTTTACAGTTGACAATAAAATACAATAGTTTGTACATGTGTAACATTTCTCGGTTTTCCGTATTTCCATTCAACCCCCGCTAGGTCTTCCTCTGCCATCATGTTCCAGGACCTGAACCCTCCCCCTACCCCAGAGTCTTTTACTTTGGTGTAACACACCAACTCTATTCCAAGTTGTGGTATATATACTACTGAGCTACTAAGAATAATGAATTCAAATTTTTCGCCTTATCTTGGATGGAACTTGAACAAATTGTGTTAAGTGAGATCACTCAGAAAAAGAAGGAAGATATAGAATAATCTCACTCATAGAAGTTGAAAAAGGGGAGTCGGGCTGTAGCGCAGCGGGTTAAGCGCAGGTGGCACAAAGCACAAGGACCGGCATAAGGATCCCGGTTCAAACCCCGGCTCCCCACCTGCAGGGGAGTCGCTTCACAGGTGAAGCAGGTCTGCAGGTGTCTATCTTTCTCTCCTTCTCTCTGTCTTCCCCTCCTCTCTCCATTTCTCTCTGTCCTATCCAACAACAATAACAACAATAATAACTACAACAATAAAAAACAACAAGGGCAACAAAAGGAATAAATAAATATAATATATAAAAATAAAAAAATAAAATAAATTTTCTTTATTTATTGGATAGAGAGAGTCAGAGATCAAAAGGGTAGGGGGAAATACAGCAGAAGAGAGACAGAGAAACACCTGCAGCACTGCTTCACTAATTGCAAAGCTTTCCCCCTGCAAGTGGTAATGAGAGGCTTGAACCTGGTTCCTTGCACATTATAAAATACGTGCTTAACCAGTTGCACCACCACCCAGACTCCATCACTAGTGCTTTAGATATAAAAATCACAATGTCCAGAGCTGCATCCCTAATATCGCCTGTATCATAGTGATGCTCTGGTTCTCTCTGCCACTTCCTGGTAATAAATAATTTTTTTTAAATAAAAAAGATAAAGAAAGTGATCTTGTGTCAATTATGGTAATCATTGTAGTCCCACTTAGTATTTCAAATGGGTTATTTTCCTCTTACTTGATAGGTTATAAAAAGTCTAAAATTCTGGAATATTAAAGGTTTGTGCAGAGCCAGGAAATAGATAGTAACAACAATAGTAACAATAACAACAATAAAACAACAAGGGCAACAGAAAGGAAAATAAATAACAGTAAATAAAATAAAATAAAAAGGTCTCTAAATTTAAAAGAATGAAAAGGCTGGCCTGGTAGTGCTGGGAACACGCATAACGAGGCCCCTGGATTGGACTGAATATAACAAAACAAAACTTGCCCAAAGTCAAATAGCTATTAGCATAACTAGCATTAAAAAAAAATATTTATTTATTTATTCCCTTTTGTTGCCCTTGTTATTTTACTGTTGTAGTTACTGTTGTTGTTGGATAAAACAGAGAGAAATGGAGAGAGGAGGGGAGCCAGGGAAGATAGACACCTGCAGACCTGCTTCACTGCTTGCAAAGCGACCCCCCCCTGCAGGTGGGGAGCCGGGGGCTCTGAGATCCTTATGCTGGTCCTTACACTTTGTGCCACCTGTGCTTAACCCACTGCGCTACCGCCCGACTCCCCATAACTAGTATTTTAATATCAATGTTATCAGACTCCAAAAGTACATTGTTTGCACTTTGTCTTCTAACAACTAAGGCAAATTCATTACAATCCAATTCCAGTGCCTCTAAGCTGATGATCAGAAAATGGTTAAAGGAATAACTGAGTGAGTTACCCAGAACTCCTGGAGAAAACTCTTTATTTATGATCACAAAACAAAAATAAAAAACCAAAGACTTACGACTGTTTCAAAGTCTGTGTGTGGGCAGAGTGAATTTCTTCAGACAGCTCTTCCACAGTCTCAATGTCTACCTGCTCCTCATCATCTTCAGTGTATTCAACACAGTTACTCTGAAATACAGCATTTCAACAATAAAGTATTAGAAAGTAAGCACATTCAAGCTTTTAAACTGAATGTTTCCCATAGAAGACTAATTAGTTCCAAGTGATGTTATGAGTACTGATAGTAAGAAATTAAGTCATGGTAAGTATTAACAATCCAGAGCATAAAGCATATCTATATGTAACATCACCAAGAGGGTCTCTAGAGGGTTAGACTGATGGATTTTAGTGGCTATTTCTAGTTATTTCAGGTGCAGAGATGTTAAAACTGTGTACATCCTTTTGAAACTAAATGACAAAAAAAAATGATGAAAAAGAAGGAAATAAAAATCAGGTCCTGGGGGAGTCGAGTGGTAGTGCAGCGGGTTAAGTGCAGGTGGTGCAAAGTGCAAGGACGGGCGGGAAGGATCCTGGTTTGAGCCCCTGGCTCCCCACCTGCAGGGGAATCACTTCACAAGTGGTGAAGCAGGTTTGAGGGGTCTTATCTTTCTCTGCCCCTCTGCCTTCCCCCTCCTCTCTCCATTTCTCTCTGTCCTATTCAACAAAGACAACAATAACTACAACAATAAAACAAGAGCAACAAAAGGAAATAAGTAAATAAATATTTTTAAAAATCAGGTCCTGGGAGTCAGGTGATGGTGCAATGGTTAAGCGCACACGGCGCAAAGTGCAAGGACCAGCATAAGGATCCTGGTTCAAGCCCCCGGCTCCCCACCTGCAGGAGGGTCGCTTCACGAGTGGTGAAGCAGGTCTGCAGGTGTCTTTCTTTCTCTCCCCCTCTGTCTTATCCTACAATAATAATAATAATAATAACCACAACAACGATAAAACAACAAAGGCAACAAAAGGGGAAAAAATAAGCCTCCGGAGTCGGGTGGCAGCACAGCAGATTAAGCACACATGGCGCAAAGTGCAAGGACTGCGTAAGGATCCCGGTTCAAGTCCCGGCTCCCCATCTGCAGGGGAGTCACTTCACAAGTGGTGAAGCAGGTCTGCAGGTGTCTATCTTTCTCTCCCCCTCCTCTCTTCATTTCTCTCTGTCCTATCCAACAACAAAGACATCAATCATAACTACAACAATAAAAGTGCAACAAAAGGGAATAAATAATAAATATTTAAAAAAAAAAAAAGCCTCTAGGAGTAGTGGATTTGTGGTGCTGGCACTGAGCCCCAGCCATAACACTGGAGGCCAACATAAATAAATAAATAAATAAATAAATAAATAAATAAATAAATAAATATCAGGTCCTATTCTAAGAGTACTTCATAACTATCTCTTTATATGCCACTCACAAAAACATGTAAGACATATATGCAAATAAAATGTAATGTAAGTCTCAGAATCCCATAAAACAAGCTTTTCAATACTTTGGGGGTATGGAAAGCAGTCCAACACTGGAATGCTTGTTTATTGTGTTTTAAAATGATTGTTCAGTAACCATTTGTTGAGCACACATGACAAAAACTCACTGTAGATTTTATGTTTTATGGGACATGTAGGCTTTTAAAAGTTTTATTTATTTATTGGATAGAAACAGAAATCGAGAGATGGGGGTGATAGAGAGGAAAAGTTAAGAGAGAGACTTGCAACACTGCCTCACCCCTCATGAAGCTTTCCTTTCCCCCCCCCTGCAGGTGGGGACCAAGGGCTCAAACCTGGGTTCTTGGACATTGTGACATGTGCGCTCAACTAGATGTGCCACCACTTGGCCCCTGTAGGTATTTTTCACTCCACCTTTAAAAGTAGTGTCTAGGGAGCTGGGCGGTAGTGCAGCAGGTTAAGCACAGGTGTTGCGAAGCACAAGGGCTGGCGTAAGAATCCCAGGTCAAGCCCCTGGCTCCCCACCTGCAGGGGAGTCGCTTCACAAGTGGTGAAGCAGATCTGCAGGTGTCTATCTTTCTCTCTCCCCGTCTTCCTCTCCTCTCTCCATTTCTCTCTGTCCTATCCAACAATAAAAACATTAATAATAACAACAACAATAACCACAACAATAAAACAAGAGCAACAAAAGGGAATAAATTTTTTTAAAAAGTAGTGTCTACTCTATGCCTTAAAAAGCAAACATGTTTTCTGTAATTGTACTGTACCAGAAAGGCATGATTCAAAATGAAGCATCCCAATCACCTTATTAATTCTATGCCTAAATTTGGTGGAAAATTACTTACCCCTAAATTAGAGGCTCCATAATGTGAACAGACATTAAATTACAAGCCATCATGCGTTCCCACCTTAGCATAATTTTAACAATCTATACTAAATGTAAACCATGTATATTTATAATTAACTCTAGAAAGTTAAGTCAACAATCACAAAAGAGCTTAAGAGTCTAAGTAGGAATGTAGGAAGGTATTTTACAACACTTAAGCTAAAAAGTTATCTGCCTACTAAATGGTTTTGACTATAGGATTTGTTAAAAATCCAGTAAATTTCATAATGGAAGATTTATCAGAGGAGATCAGGCGTGTTCAAGGTGATATATGGAAGATTTACAACTACTCAAAACGTTCCTTAAACTATTCAAACACGGGAGTCGGGCGGTAGCACAGTGGGTTAAGCACACGTGGCGCAAAGTGCAAAGACTGGCTTGATCCCGGTTCGAGTCCTCGGCTCCCCACCTGCAGGGGAGTCACTTCACAAGCAGTGAAGCAGGTCTGCAGGTGTCTATCTTTCTCTCCCCCTCTGTCTTCCCCTCCTCTCTCCATTTCCCTCTGTCCTATCCAACAACGACAACAATAATAACTACGACAATAAAACAAGAGCAACAGAAGGGAATACATAAATGTTTAAAAAACCTATTTAAACATAAACATTAATCACAACCATAAAGATACGACAGGTGTAAAGATATATACATAAATAGCATGCAGAATTTAGACTTTAAGGATCTTTAAAGATCACTTAATATAATGCCCTCACTAGGGGGAAAAAATAGGTCCATGTATCTTATATGTCACATTTCCTGTTTTAAGCAATGCCATCCTCTATGATTAAGATACCCAAAGGGTAGTAGGTAAGTCAATTCTGCTGTCAGGAATAGCTTTCACTGGTTTTAAAGCTGGACTGTTTTTGATCTGACATTTACCCAGACTATATTATAATGGGAGATTATACAAAAAGTATAACATCTGTAATATAGTTCTAAACTTGAATAAACTTCAGCCATGTACAGGTATCTAACCTTGAAAAGGATGAGGTAATAAATAAATAAATATATAAGAAGGAAAGAAAAGGATGAGGCTACAGGTTAAACATAAGGTAAAAGCAGATAGACTCATCAATTTTAGAATAAACTTTTCATTTTAAGATTAAGCAGGTACTGAAATAGTCAACACAAGAACACTAAAATATTTAAACATTTTACTTTAGAAACACTTATCTTTTTGGTATACTTTATCTGCATAAAGAAGTTAGGCATTTAAAGCACTAACCAGACAGCAGAGTTTAAATTAATCTCAAGGAAATGAGATTCAAGAACAACCAAGTACAGAGAGTATCTGCTCCTGAAAAGGATAGTTTAGATTTCAGAGTACCTTACAAGAAGCTAGCTATGTTTTATGTCAAATTACCATGCCAAATTTCAGCAACTATAGGCAGTAGCCTGTTTTTGTAAATATTTTTTCTTGAAATTCAACCACATTCATTCACTTAATATTCACTATGGCTGCTTTCATTCTACAAGCAGCAATTTAGTAGTTGCAATAAGTCATCTAGGCTACAAGTTTGGTCACTTTATAAAAAAGTTTGTCCTGTGGTCTGGGAGATGGCATAGTGGATAAAGCATTAGACTCTCAAACATGAGGTCCTGAGTTCAATCCCTGGCAGCACATGTTCCAGAGTGATGTCTGGTTCTCTCTTTTTCCCTTATTCCTCTCAATAAATACATAAATATATAAAATAAATAATGTAATTGAAAAAGTTTGTCCTATTCCTGTTGTTTATCATTCCTGATTCCAGTTACTAGAGCAATAAGTATGACCCTAATGGTCTATAAATATAACCCTAAAGTCTAACAACAAAAAAAATGTTTAAATGTCAAATCATAGAGCATACAGATAGCATAGTGGTTATGCAAAAGATTTTCATGCCTGAGGCTCAGAGGTTCCAGGTTCAATATAGTACCACAAAAAACCAGAGCCGAACAATACCCTGGTAACAAATAATAAGTGTTAATTAATTAATGTCAAGTTACAAAGGAAGATGCCCAAAGTTCAAAGTTCAGAATATGTATAGTAGGAACTAAATATTTGGGCAGAAGAGACATTATAATGGTTATGCAAAGACTTTCATGCCTGATGCCCCAAGGTTCCAAATTCATCCCCTGCACCACCATAAACCAGAGCTGAGCAGTACTGTGGTAAAAAGTAGTAAAAATATTAAATTTAATTTTAGAAAATAATTTTCAAAAGCAACCTAAGGTAAGATTATGTTAAACTATTATATAATTCCCAAAAGAAAAATTAGTGGTCCGGGAGGTGGTGCAGTGAATAAATCATTGGACTCTCAGGCATGAGGTCCTGGGTTCGGTCCCCGGCAGCACATGCACCAGAGTAATGTCTGGCTCTTTCTCTCTCCTCCTGTTTCTCATTAATAAATAAAATCTAACAAAAAAAAAAAAAAAGAAAGAAAGAAGAAAAAGAAAGAAAAATCTCTCTAAAACCAGAAAGAAAAGTTCTTTAGTTTTAAGATCACTCATTCCTTTTCTTACTATATTTATCAGATAAAGCTACAATCATGTCACACAGAATACATCATAGAAACTAATTCAGATCAAATGGGAGTAGTGTTCAGGGGGGAATTAGCAACTTAATCTAATAGGCATTCTAAAGCATCTATCCCCAAAAGAATTAAGACAGACTTCTGACATTTGAAGGATCTCAAAGAATATAAACTCAATGTTACTTGATTGGCAGATTAGCAGATTAAAAAGGCATTTAATTATGATCTAAATCTAAGCGCCCAATTGAATACATCACATCTAGTGTTCTTTTCTAAATACTGGCTCTAATCATTTAAATCCTTGAGGTTTCAGTCACAAAAAATAAAATGGGCTCACCACCTTTTCTATATCATCAACCTCCTCACTCTGGTAGTCAGAAACAACATCCACAATCTCATCAATAGAATCATCGGTTTTCTCATTGTCATCTTCCTCGTCCTCCTCTTCCAAATGCAAGAGAGTGAAGTCAGAATTGCTTTTCCCACCCTTCTCCTGCTTTGGTTGCGTCTGTTCTCCTGGTAGCAGTAAGTGACTTTGAAGATGTGCTTCCTCTCTACTCCCTTTTGTAGCTCTCCTAGGGACAATGGAGAAAGTTGCAGAACGAGAAATCCTACTCCAAGAATCACATTCAGCTTTTAATTCTCTGGCATTCTTAGTTCCACTTTTCCCAAGAGAATCAGAGTTAATTTGTTCTTGTTGAAATACTGAATTTTCCTGACAAGTCTTTGTTTTTATAATTAACTGCTCATCTGCCTCTTCCTTGCATTCTAGTAAAGTTCCATGGGTTAAAGGACCCTTCAGACGTTTTCTCCATCTCTCCCTAATACTGTCCTTCGGAGAGTTGCCATATCCCTTAGCCTCTGGGTGCAGATTAGACTGCTCCACAATTTTGCTCCTTGGTAAATTCACTTTACTCTCTTCCTTAGAGATGACTGAAAAATCATTTGAGTTTTCATCTGGATTATTTAACCCGCTTTGCTGTTCCATTTTCATATCACCAAGTTTTTTATGCTGCACATTACTTGCACTTTTAACAGTAATGTTACTGGCTTTTTCAGAAATGGCCTTAATTTCTAGTACAGTCAGTTTTTCTTTGGCATTATTAGGACTCCTAAATGGATACTCTTCATCAGCATCTTCACTTTTGTGTGATCCAGAGACACAGGAGTGCTCAGGTTTAACAGGATCTTCTTCTGTAAGGGATTCTTCATCTTCCAGGAAATCATTCAGGGTTTCTTCTGAAGCACCTGATTTTTGTTTTATTATATTAAGCTCAGGATCTGTAGCTTCTTCTGACTGTAGTAGAGCCTTCTTAGTTTCTTGTTCTCTCTTTATAAAGTTCACTTCATCCTTCTGGTCTATATTCTGAGACTCTTTCTTCATCTGAAGAGAAGCAACATGTTGAAGAATTGAGCTAGGAACAGGTTTTTGTCCAGGAAGCTGCAATAAGGCAAAACTACCAGACTGAAGAGGTATAAGACTGGCTGTGCCAATGGGTTGTCCTCCTGAACTATATGTTATTTTGGTTTCAGAGACTGTTTTATTTGCAAAGCTTTGTGGTTCAGGAGGGGAAATTCTCAAGGTCAATGTACCAGATTGAGATACAAAACTAGGTCCAGAAGAAATCAATGTTGGTGCCTGAGTGACAACATTCACTGTTGGTGAAGTGCCAACACTCTGAATTACAGGGTTAACAACAGAGAAAGCAGAGGATGAAGCAGAAGATGGTGGAGTTTCTGAAGGTTTTGATGGAGTGGGTAGCCGGATTCCCATCACAGCCCCTGGTAAGAAAAAGAAAAATTTAAATCGCTGTCCATATCTAGACTTTTAAGAGGTATCTTTTGATAAGTAACTCTATATTGATGTATTACCATGTCACAATGCTCAAGTGGTTCAACAAAAGAGAAGCTTATTAGAAAGAACTTTTCATACCTGGATTCCTAAACATGATGGGCTGTAAGTTGGGCTGGGTATTAGAGCCTCGAAGCTGGTGCAAAGGAAGGAGCTGGACAATCTGCCCATTAGGGTGCCTGAACAGGTTCATTCCAGTTGGGCTTCTAACAGGCTGTAAGACCATCCGTTGTCCCTGAAGTTGTGTGTTTGGAACAGGTCTGAGAGTAGGAGAACCTTGTTGGACAGGAATCAACAACAATCGAGGTCCAGTACGTTTCACTGTATTAGGAGAGACCTGTGGAGTAGTCACTGGAATCTGAGGGCTAGTTTCTGAAAAACAGGAAATGGAAACATGGTGTCAGAATTTACTTTTAATACATGTAGAAAAAATAGGGGGCTGGGTGGTGAAGCAGCAGGTTAAGTGCACAGGGAAAGATCCCGGTTAAAGCACCCGGTTCCCCACCTGTAGGGGGTCACTTCACAGGCGGTGAAGCAGATCTGCAGGTGTATATCTTTCCCCCTGTCTTCCCCATCTCTCTTGATATCTCTGTCCTATCCAGCAATAACAATAATAATAACAACAAGGGCAATAAAATAGGAAAAATGGCCTCGAGGAGCAGTGAACTCGTAGAGCAGGCACCAAGTCCTAGCAATAATACTGGAGGGGGGAAAAAAAAAAAAAAGGTGTGTGTGTGTGTGTGTGTGTGGCATACGAAGGACTTTACCTTGCTATAAATAACTTCTGACTGGAACTATATAAAGTTGATGAAAGCCTGTCACTTGATACTTAAAGTCCTACGACTGAGAAAGGTCTATTTTGAAATAGTATCCAGACATGGTAGGGCCTTACATTTAGAATGGTTTAAAAAAAAAAAAAAAAAGGAAGAATTATCAAGAGATGCAATTAAAGAGATAATATCTCTGATAAAAAAGCATTAATTTTTATAAATAAATAAAAAATTAATAAAAGCAGGCCTTTAAATCTGGATTCTTATTAAAGAGCTGATTCAATATAAATTTTTTTCAACTTTAGAATTAAGATTGAGCTGGGGGCTGGGAGGTAACACACCTGGGAAAGCACACTCTTTATCATGTACAAGGACCCAGGTTCAAGTCCTAGACCACTACATGGGGAATACTGTGCAAAAGGGAAGCTTCAAAAACAGTGAAGCAGTGCTATGATGTCTCCCCTATTCTCTTACTTAGAATTCACAAAGAGCAGTGAAATTATGCAGACACAAATCCCTGGTGGCAAAATAAGTACATAAATAAAATTCAGACCATGGGCCAGAAAGATAGTTTACCTGAGAGCACATTTACTTTGTCATGTAAGAGAGCCAGGTTAAAGCCTGGCCCCATGGCAGCTAGAGGAAGTTTCAGTGCTATGGAGTCTCTCCCTGGACTATGCTGTTTTTGTCTCTATCTTTCTATCTGAAAAAAAAGTTGTCCTAGAGTGTTAAAGCTCCAAAGATAACATAAAAAATAATTCAGAATGTTAACACTAGACTTAGAATGATTTCATAGTTTATACTCAAGATATAGTCAATGACTAGAAATTAGGAAGTATGAAAAACTCTTGTCCTTTCAACCTCACTAATAATCAAAGTTTAGAGATATAAAGAAATTATTTCTCAGAAAGAAGTAAAATACATACCCCCCCAAAATGGAATGAAATTAAGAGACATCAAAGAAGCAGGGAAATAAAGCCTGGTTAGGAAGAAGCAAAAGATAGTTTTAAAACAAATGAAAAAAGCCAAATTTTAATGCAAAAAAATAAATAAATAAAAGATTTCAAACTGTTAATAGTACTTAAAGAAACATTTTAATGTTTAGAAGAGAGAACTAAAAATACTAAAGACATGAGGGGAAATGAGTAATTTATAGAGAAGGGTAATAATCACTGCAAGCATAAACAAAACTGGTCTAATACTAGCATTAAGTTAGATAACTTATTTAACCTCGTTAATAATGCACAAAGAGTTTAGTTTAACATGTGATATTCTTATTAGATAAGTACTCTGACGATGAAACAAGCTACTAATATCATGCTCCTAATACTTATATACCACATGTGAAAGAAATAGGACTACTCTTGAAAATAAAACACAAAAACCACAAAGTTTATGAAAAAAATAGTATGTAATCCAATCTTAACTATATTTTAACTGAGTCAGAAAACATTTTAAAGTGTTCTGAATTTTGTGGACATTCTATTCAAATTAAGTTTTAAAGAGTGACTCAAAACCAAATTATTCTAATTCAGAAAATAAAAACTGCCTTTTATACACTATGTATTTACTGAAATGTGGGAGGAGAGAATAGAAAAAGTCAAGTGAAAAAGTCAAGGATGTCCCAACTGTCCAAGTTGAGAACATCTTTACGAAATCAGAACAAAAATCACATACACTTCCTCAGATGTAGTGTCAGTTATTGATAAGGAGCTTTTATTTAATCAAGAAAAAAAACAAACAGGGGGCCGGGTAGTAGCAAAGTGGGTTAAGTGCACATGGCACAAAGCACAAGGACTGGCGTATGGATCCTGGTTCGAGCCCCCAGCTCCCCACCTGCAGGGGGATCACTTCAAAGGCGGTGAAGCAGGCCCATCTCTCTCAATTTCTCTTTCCTATCCAGCAACAACAGCAGCAATGATAATAATAACAATAATAAGGGCAACAAAAATGAAATAAAAAATGGCCAAAGGAGTAGTGGATTTATAGTGCAGGCATTGAGCCCCAGCTGTAACCGTAGAGGCAAAAGTAAAATAAAATAAAAAGCACTGAAGAAAACTTGTTAAGGGAGTCGGGCGGTAGGTGGCGCAGTGGGTTAAGCACACGTGATGCAAAGCACAAGGACCAGCATAAAGATCCCGGTTCGAGCCTCCAGCTCCCCACCTGCAGGGGCGTTGCTTGACAGGCGGTGAAGCAGGTCTGCAGGTTATCTTTCTCTCCCCCCGTTTTCCCCTCCTCTCTCCATTTCTCCCTGTCCTATCCATTGTTGACATCAATGACAACAATAATAACCATAACCACAACAACAATAACAAAACCACAAGAAAACAAAAGGGAAAATAAATAAATATAAAAAAATTCAAGTAATTCCTTTATTCTATTTAATAGTACCAGGGAAGCCAGGGAGGTGGTACCAGACTTCCATGTATGAGGGTAGTGAATAAAATCCATAATATCCAGTGTATGAATACACTGGTTGCCCAAAACCACTCCCTCCTTCCACTTACCCAGTACTAATATTTGCTATATTGCTGATACAGGCATGCCAAGACATGCAATTCTCAGGAGGGGGGAGATAGCATAATGGTCATAAAAAAAAAATCCCAGATTCAATCTCCCACACCAACATAAACCAGAGCTGAACAGTGCTTTTGTTTCTCTATATTTAGCTTTTTCTTTCGCTCATAAAATAAATAAAATGAATTTTAATTTTTTTAAGAGACATGTGGAGACTGGGTGGTGGCACACCTGACTGAGCACACATTACAATTCCCAAAGATCCAGTCCCCACCTATAAGGAGAAAACTTCACAATTGGTATCTCTCTCTCTCTCTCCTTTCCTCTCAATTTCTGGCTGTATCTATCCAATAAATAAATAAACGAGAGGAAGAAAGAGACAAACAGACATGCACTTCTGTGGCCCAATAATTAATTTTATTTTTCAAGACTGATGGGGGGGGCGGGGCCAGGGAAGAGGGAGAAGAAACACCAAAGCCTGTGTGATGCCAGAGATCAAACTTGGAACTTTATGCTCTTAGGTCCAGTGCCTCACTCACTATATCATCTCTCAGGGCACTTACAATTTTTTTTTTTAATTAGAGAGAAGCAAAGATAACCAACCACACTACTCTTTGTGCATTTCTTGTTTCTATGTAATGCTTAGGACAGGGGCCTGGGTCTCACACATAAAAGAATATGAACACTCCACTAAACACTCCCCTAAACTCTTTTTCTCAATTTTAATCCTTCAGATTATATACTGAAGAAAGTATTGCTTTTGATATCATGTCCTTTAATACTGAGCTAGCATTTCCTAGCTTTCTTCATTACCAGGGAAAGTAACTAACATGATAAGAATGTTAAGTAGTTAGCTAGAATTTAATGTTTTATTTTTTAAAATTTATTATTTATTTATTCCCTTTTGTTGCCCTTGTTGTTTTATTAATGTTTTATTTTTATCAACACTTCCAGGGTATCTGTTTATTCTACATTGTCAAGTAATGTTAGTTTTCAATTAAAATAATACTCCTTAAAAAATACATTTAGCAGAAGAGGAAACAGCTGAACTGATAGAAGGATTTAAATGTCTGAGGCTCCTAGTGTGATCCCTGTGTCACATATGCTTGAACAATGATCATGTGTGTGTATTAAAATGGATTTAAATAAAAATATTACATTAATGATAGTACTAATGAGAACTAGAAAAAAGTACCGTAATGTGTAGCCTGAGTGAGTAAAATCTGAAAAACAAGAACTACAAAAAGCTGAACTACTTCATAGTTTTAAGATAGAATTAACAACATAAAGTAGAAATTCTTAAGATTTAGAAAACAAGTTAAGTGCACATGGCATGAAGCACAAGGACCGGCACAAGGATCCTGGTTCGAGCCCTCAGCTCCCCACCTGCTTGGGAGTAGCTTCACAGACAGTGATGCAGGTCTGCAGGTGTCTTTCTCTCCCTCTCTCTGTCTTCCCCATCTCTCTCCATTTCTCTCTGTACTATCTAACAACAACAACAACATCAATAATAACAATAATAACTACAACAACAGTAAAAAACAAGGGCAACAAAAACGAAAATAAATAAATAATATTAAAAATTTTTAGAAAACATGGTGAGTCAGTTAAAATATGTTGATATTAACCTTCACATTCAAAAGTAAACCAAAGCAGCTAAAATAGCAATAACCTTGCTTCCAAAAATATCTATTAAAGAGGGAATTTTAATGTTCATTTGTGGGGAGAAAAAGACAGCATACTTAATAAATATTATAGCTCACTTTTATTTTCAAGAGAACCTCAACTTATCATCAATAGTGATCTGGACTATACCACTAAAAACAAAACTATCCTGTAAGGAAAATATCAATAACCAAGGCAGACTTGCTGTTGGCCTTACATCTACTTGAATCCTGCAAAGTGTCGTCTTACCCTTCCATAGTTAATTAACACATGCATACACTAAAAGTCATTTACTTTAGTTGGCTGAATTAGGATATAAAAATTATCAGTGTATTTAAATTTCATTTAACTTAAGCAAAGAGAATAATTTTAACTGAAAGTCTATAACAAAGAATACTAAACAAAGAATACTATTCTTTTCCCAAACAGTTCATGCATAGCAACTAAATAATGGGTTGTCAGAAAAGTCATAATACATGTTCCACTTTGAAAAATAGATCATGACTTTTCCGAAAACCCAACAGACTGCCAGTAGTTCATGGCAGTTGGGCTGATTCATGAATGATTTTTTTTTTTTTTTTTTTTTTTTTTTTTACTAGGCAAGACCTATAATTTTAATCTGCAGCATGGAGGAGGACAAAAAGCTGTGGGAGCAGCACAGACAAAAACTCTTTCACTGCTCTCTCTAATTATTGATAAAAGATGCACATATACATACCACTAAGTACTGACATTTGGATCCTCTCCTTGGGATTAAAAGGATACAGATTTTCAGTGACTTGTCCTAACCTTTTATTACCCATAAATTCTATTTTTAGTATGCAGTTTTGTTGATTGCAATGCTTTTCAGGAATTCAAGCATTGTGCCATAGCATCTGTTTTGTTACCCTGCTGTATATATAATTCTATCACAACGTTAAATAAAGAGCTATAAAATAAACCAGCTAGTAGCATCAAGGCCTTACCTGGTCTCTGGCTCACTGGTGGATTCCCATCAATTCCTGAGAGTATAATGGGAACAGAGCCCAGAGATGTAGTTGGTGTGGTCACCATGGAAGAAGATGCAGCTGTGGTCACCACCACTATGGAGGTGGAGGCAGTGGAAGCAACAGGAAGAGTTATGGTTGGAGAAGATGCTACCAAGGACTTAGGAAAAGCAACTGAAGCCACAGGGGTAGTTATCCCAGTCGTTTTGATAAGGTTCACAGTGGCTGTAGATTGTGTAGGTGTTACAGGGGTGCTGGAATTAGTTTCAGAGACCTCAACAACCTCTGCAGTAGTGGCACCAGAAGAATAAGTAGTTTCTTTAGTTCCCACGTCAGAGATAGCAGTCATAGGTGTCACAGCAGTAACATTTTCTAAAATTACTTGAGGGGTGGTAGTAGTGACAGCAGCAGTCACAGAACTGCACACCTGAACTGGTTCAGAAGAAACCACAGGTGTGACGACCATTAATGGAGAGGGTCTGATACTGAACTTCTGTGGCCCTGTTAGGGGTTGGGGCGTGCTAACTCCAGGTATCTTCTGCTGCAGGGCTCCAACTTTACTCATCACAAACTGTGTGAACACACCACCAGGAGAGGGTCGAGCCGCTGCAAATAAAAATTTGCAGGTCAAAAATCTTCAGTTCTTGTAATTTAACCTCTTAGTGATTGTGTCTATCAACATTAATTGTGCACCACTGGGGCAATTTAAGATACTACTTCCTGTATTGTGTGCCAATACCCACCCACAGAAATCAAATACTGCCCTCAAGCCAAATTATAGTTCTTACCAAGAAAGGAATTAAAATTAGGTGTTACTGTACCCTAGGAGGTGGCACAGTGTATAAAACTCTGGGACCATGAAGTATGAGATCCAAAGTTTGATCCCATCATATGTGCCAGAGTAATACTCTGGTTCTCTCTTTCTCAAATAAATAATGTGTTATTATTAGAGTTCTGGTATGCAATTTAATCAAATTGACAAGACATTAAAAAGACAATACAGTAGTATACAACTTCATCAACTAAAACAGATAAATTCTTCCTCCCTTATTCTAGTTATAAAATGTTTTTATATCACTTCCTTCTGCCCCAGTACCTCCACCTCTTATATGTATCACATTTTAAAAAAAGGAAGGCAGGATGGACATGCTATTTTAAAAGGCCACCAGTTAAAAGATGTTTTTTTTGGGGGGAAGCAAGCTGGATTCTCTCCCTCCCCCACCCCCGGGACAATGGAAGCAAGCTGAATTATTTTTATGGCAGTTGATGCCTATTCTTTCTTGTCACACCAACTCCTGCATTCAGTCAGAGATTTCAATTTTCTACTAGAAGAATAAGAATTTATATTCCTAAATCGATTTGAAATAATAAAAAAGAGAAATCTGGTAAACCAACTGCAAATATTCTCAGAGCTAAAACACAAATGCTTTTATTACAGAATAGCACTGAAAAGTTAAAGAGGTTTTCATTCAAAGAATAAGTATAAACAATGCAATGTTTCCAAAATTATGTTGTAAGTTTTTTTAACCTTAAAGCCTTTACTACTCAAATCACTAATATGATTATTACCAAAAACACCAGCACTCACAGAAAGATTTAATATATACGAATTTCAAGAGAGAGAGGTCCCAGGTTTGATCTATGGCATCAGAAGCCACGGCACAATGGTGTTCTAATCAAAGGTGTGTGTGTGTGTGGGGGGGGCAGCGGGTAGAGAGGGTGTCTGCAAAATAGCTCACCTGGCTACTGCACCCTGTCTGTCAAGCATATAGCTCAGGTTTAAGTCCAGTCCCCAACACAATGGAGGAAACCAGTGCTGTGGTGTCTTTCCCTCTCTGTCTTTTATCTATCTGGGGGGGGGGGGGGGCGGGCGGGGAAGGAAGAAGCCCAGAGCAATGAAGTCCTGGTGATGAGCAAAAACAAAACCAGGGTGGGAAATGAAGTAGGCTGGGAGTCAGAAGACAGTTCAACTGCTCTGGGTGTGTAACTTGCCAGGAATGCAGGTCTGGATTTGAGTCCTAGCACCATATGTAAGTGGCAAGACACCAGAGGAAGCTCTAGTGCTATGTGTCTCTCCCCCTCTCTATCTGAAGTATAAACAATGAAAAACCCGGCCTTACAGTGAGACACTATTACCACTTAAAAAAGAAGTTTGAAGAAGTGGCCATCTTCAAAACTGGGTCCTCAAATATGGTAACAGGTGAGTTATCTACCAGCCCATGAAAATAGATCTCTTTAAAAAATTTAAGCAGGTCCTCTCTTGAAAAAACAACAAACAAACAAACAAACAAAAAACACAAGATAGCTTGGCTGGAAGGACACATGGTTTGTTACACATGGAAACCAGGTTCAGATCCCCAATACATCACATGGGAATACTACAGCACTAGGTAAAGTTTTGCTGCTGTGACGTGTATGTGTGTGTGTTTTAAAGTCAACACAGTGATGAGGCCCCTACAATGAAATAAATAAATGCATTATGTACAAAAATACAACACCTAAATATTTGCTACAGTACTGAAAAAAAAAAAAAGCCTTCTAAAAGTCTGTGAAATCAAACAGAGTTCAGAATACAGACAATTGGGTAACAGAATAATACCAAATTATATTTATACTTTCCATACCTGTATCCATTAGCTAACACCAAGTTATAGTCTTTTTCAAAACATATATATAGTAAAACTTACCAATTGGTCTTTTTGCTGGGACAAATGCCTTCAGATTCTTCCCAGGGCGATTTGTTGTAGTGCCAGAGGAGGAAGTCATTTTGGAATTGGACGTGGAAGGCAACAGGGTACGTGGTTTCCTGGATGCAGCCACCTTGGCATTTGATGCTACCTTGGAGATGACAGTACTGAGGGTTGAGAGGTCCAGGACTGAGGGTCGCAACCTGCCTGTGATATAAGCAGCTAGCCTATTGGCTGGATGCAATGCCCCCATCTGTCCCAATAGCAACTTAGCCTGCGGGTAACTCTTACCATTAACCTGAAACAAGTGGCAAAGAGAAATTCTGTAAAGATAAAATTCTCTTGCTAACTCATCTCCCTTGACAAGGGTTTCATTTATACAAGGTTTCAAGTTTTTGTTTGTTTGTTGGTTTGTTTGTTTTTCTTCAGATTTATGAGGGAAAATAAATGGACTTTTCCTGGAGGGAATAATTAGCAATAATAAATCTCATCTGACCTTCTGAACTAATCAATCTCACTACCTTTATTTTGGTAGTTTAGAAACAGAAAATCTTAGAAACTGGGGCCAGGCAGTGGCACATCTGGTTCAGTGGACACATTATAGTGTGCAAGGACTTGAGTTCAGTTACCTGGTCCCCACCTGCAGGGGGAAAGCTTCACAAGTGGTGAAGCAGGTCTGTCTCTTTCACCATCTAACTCCCCCTCTCCTCTCAATTTCTGTCTCTAATAATAAAGTAATTAATTTTAAAAGAGAAAAATTTTAGGAACTCATCATATCTGCATTCTAAATATGGAAAAGATGTAACTAAATCACACCATTTATTTGATTTATCTTAAAATATTATGAGTCATCAGCATAAGTGACTGCGTTCAATGGTATTTCTCTGATAGAGGTATAATGAACGTCTCAAAAGTTCTTTCAAGCATTCTTCACATTTAAAAAATATATGGAGTCTACTTTAAGTAACAAAGTCACTGTTATAATAAAGCCACTCAGTTTTGGGTATTCAAAAAACTTAACTATGAAGATCAAGTATCTTTACCTCTTAGACAAAACTAAGTTTTTCCATACTACTTTGAAGGTATAAATCTTGGGTAGCAAGATTTAAAGGGGGGGGAGAGAAAGAGAAAGAAAGGAAGGAAGGAAGGAAGGAAGGAAGGAAGGAAGGAAGGAAGGAAGGAAAAGAAAGGAAGGAAGGAAAAGCCTCTTTCTTAACCCTATTGTCTAAATCACATTGCTAGGTAAACTAGAGAGCACCACTCAATCCACTCTCCCCATTATTTAATAGAAGGAGAGTGGTTTGGTTAAGGAAAATAGCTATACCAAGCTACTCTTATCTTTGAAGACACAAAAGAGCTACTTAATTACTATAATTATCCCTACACAAATAAGGAATATCTTTGCACTGAATCTGATACAAAGAACATGACCACTACATCATAAAGAAAAATCTTATACAGATTTCTAGGCTTTGTGGAATGATGTTAAGTTAAGAATGCTTTAGGGCTTACTCTGAAAATCACTCAGCAGGTCTCAAAGCCTTCATTATAGTGATTTGACTATGCAAGTTTCCATTTTAGGATGTCTTTCTGAATCCAGAGGAGAGAACATGAAACTCTTACAGCAATATCTCAGGGACTGTAGACTTACAAAAATCTCAGGTAAATCTTAAATTTATATTTTTTAAAATATAACTATATATATGGCTGGGCAATGGTAGCACATTAGGTTAAGTGCACACAGTGCAAAGAGTAAGGACCAAACACAAGGATCTGGGTTCAAGCCCTCAACTCCCCACGTGCAGAGGGGTAGCTTCAGAAATGGTCTGCAGGTGTCTCTCTCTTGCTCCCCTTCCCCTAATTTTTTCCTGCCCTATCTTTTAAAAAATAAATTTAAAAAATGGCTACAGGAGCAGTGGATCTGTAGTGCTGGCACTGAGCCCCAGCGATAACCCTGGAGGCAAAAAAAAAAAAAAAGGAAAAAGACACAATTATTATTAAGAATTTAAGAAAAGGTGGAGGCAAATAGCATAATGATTATGTGAAGAGACTCTCATGTCTGCGGTTCTGAAGTCCCAGATTCAATACTCACACCACCATAAGCCAGAGCTGAGCAGTGCTCTGGTTAAAAAATAAATAAATAAATAAATATATATATTTATATATATATATATAACCATATAGAATGGTTCTATATGGGTGTGGGAAAGAGGGGAGTTAGAGAAACATGGGATGAATTTCCAGTGAATGCACAAAGATCATGTACTAGAACAGGGCAGATCCAAAGGTCTCAAGTTCAATCTCCCATACCACCATAAGACAGAACTGAGCAGCAGTGCTCTGGTAAAAAATAATAAAGGGGCTGAGTGGTGGTACATGTGGTTGAGTGCACATGCTATCATGCACAAGGAACCCAGTTCAAGCTCCCAGGAGGAAGTTTCATAAGCAGTGAAGTGGTGGTACAGGTGTTTCTATTCCTGTCTTCCTATCTTCCACTTAGTTCTCAATTTCTGCCCTACCAAATAAAATCAATAAATATTTTAAATATTACTATTTAATAATAGTAATAATGATAATAATATAAATAAGAAATAATGGTCCAGGGTGGAAGGTAGATAGCATGATTATGCAAACAGACTCTCATGCCTGAGGCTCTAAAATCTCAGGTTCAATCCCCCACATCACCATAAACCAGAGCTGAGCAGTGCTCTGTTTTTTAAAAAAAAAAAGGTGGGGAGGTTGGGCAGTAGCTTAAGTGCATGTGGCGCAAAGCGTAAGGACCGGCATAAGGATACCGGTTCAAGCCCCTGGTTCCCCACCTGCAGAGGAGTCACTTCGCAGGCGGTGAAGCAGATCTGCAGGTGTCTGTCTTTCTCTCCCCGTGTCTTCCCCATCTCTCTCCATTTCTGTCATATCCAACAACAATGACATTGGCAATAACAATAACCACAAAGCTAAAACAACAAGGGCAACAAAAGGAGGGAAAATGGCCTCCAGGAGCAGTGGATTCATGGTGCAGGCACTGAGTCCCAGCAATAACCATGGAGGCAAAAAAATAAATAAATAAATAAAATCCATAACTAGTAAATCAAGTAGCCTCAGTGGTAATATCACACTTCCACACATTTACTACTATGTTATGAAGTTCATGAAATATTACTGAGCAAGAGCAGTACAGTTTCTATGACTAAACTTTAATTCAGAATTTCTCTTTCCAAAAAATTTTCTTAATGCCAGCATATTTGCCTTAATTATTAAACCACAAGGATATCTAAAACAATAATTATACTCATGAAAACCCCATGAATCAAATGAAGAAAAAAAAAAAACATGTAAAATGTGCCTCAGTTTCTTTTTAATGTTCTATATTTGGGCAATAGCTTAATAAATCTAAAAAGTTCTTCAAGTTCCCAAACATTTGTTGCATTTCTAAAAATTTCTTTTCTCCTTTCATTTGTTTTGAAAGCTGTCTGATACTCAACAAACTATATTGAACTGCTACCTATCCTTGCTTGAATGTTAAAGAATCATTAGAGATCAGACAGTAAAGTTTAAGAGAAGAAACATTCTGGAAGACTACAAAGAAAATTGTAAGCTGATACAGGGCTTTACACTAAGTGTGCCAAAAATTCACTCTAGGTATGCATGTGGGGAAAATGAAGATTCATAATATAAGGGCCCACAAATAACTGAGAAAAAATCAAGATGCTACCAAAATATGAAAAGCTGCTACACCCAGATTAAAGATAATTCTCACCTGGATAAGTCCAGATGTGCTTGAACTGGGTTTACGTTTATAGGCCACAAGCTTCCCTGCAGGAGAAAGTCCTGCATAAAAAGGCAGACCTTTGCCTCCATGTAATCTCTCCCTCACTGAATCCAGGGCATCTGTCTGCACAGGAGAGATACCATCCACTTTCCCAGGGGATAATGGACCATCAGGAGTCTCTGATCCAGATTTCTCAGCCATATCATCTTGGTCTTGACATGATGGCATAGAGATTTTCACACGAGAAGAATAAACAGGAGGGTTCTTCTCACCCCGACTCTTTCGCTGAGAAGCCAACTCAATGATGAAGCTGCCCACCTTAAGTGATTGTGGCATGTTGCTATTGATGTGCTGGGATAAGATGCTCAAAATCTTGTTCCGATCCTCCTCCCAGTTGCAGTCTGAGATGATTTCTATCAGTTTGGTGGGACCACCAGGTGATTTCTGATGCACGTAAGAGGTAGAAGAGGATTCTCCTTCATTGCAGGAAGACTTCCAGCTCTTTTCTGATAAAGACACAAATGCAAGAGCTCAGTATTGCATTTCTATGAGGAGGAACTTTCATAGTTAAATTATTACTCATAACCTGAGAGTTTTCCAGGAAAAAAGGGATTCAAGACAATCAGACTATGATAGACTTCAAAAACCTGCTACATGAGGTCTGTAGGTAACCCTCTGAAAACTGTTCACAAAGTCACAATATCACACAAGAAAGTGTTATTTTGCAATTAGCATGGTTAAGTTTATCTGATAAAGTTTAGTGTTTTGCTAAACATATAGGCAAAGTAAAAAAAACTTGTTGCTTTTTTTAAATAAATCATTCCCATGATCCAAGAGATGGCATAGTGGATAAAGGTATCAAACCCTCAAGCATGAGGTTCAGAGTTCAACAATGAATATGCCCAAGTGATGTTTTGGTTTTCTCACCCTTTCTCCCTACTTTCACCTCTCACTCTCCCATATGTGTATCATTTCCAAAGAAGAAAAAGACACTAACTTGCTCTTATTTCTAAGACTTATTTAAGATACTGAAAGAAGAAAGAGGGGCCGGGTGGTGGCACACCTGATTGAGCAAACCTGTTACAATGCACAAGGACTCAGGTTCAAACCCCCCAGCCCCCACTTGCAGAGGGAAAGCTTCACAAGTAGTGAGTGCTGCAGGTGTCTTTCTGTCTCTCTCCCTCTCTATCTCCCCCCATCCCTCTCAATTTCTGACTGTCTCTATCAAATAAATAATTAAAGATAATTAAAACATTTAAAGAAAATCAGAAAGGTGGTCCAGGAGGGGTGCAGTGATAAAGCTTTGGACTCTCAAGTATGAGGACCCAAGTTCGATTCCCAGCAGCACACGTGCCAGTGATGTGTGATTCTTTCTCTCTCCTCCTATCTTTCTCATAAATAAATAAAAATAAAATCTTAAAAAGAAAAAAAAACAGAAAGAAAGAGAGCCACAGAATAGCCTATGTATTTCTATTTGTGACAAATGGATGCATATAGCATTCACTACATGGTGTACCAGATCCCCTTGGCCTTTATAGTAGACACACAGGAAGATTCCTTCTATCTCAGCAGCCTCCTTTTCAGCTTATTACAGAAATATAACCTTTTTTCTTCTTTACCCATAGGCTATATTGTTCATTTTGATAACTTATTTATGATAACGGTTTGGAAAGAGATAAAAATTGAGAGAAGTGAGTCAGGCAGAAGTGCAGTGGGTTAAGTGCACAAGGCATGAAGCACAAGAACCTGGGTAAGTGTGACTATTAAGTTTATAGGTGTTGCCTATAATTTTGGCTTCCTTAAAACACCCTCTATTCTTATCTCTTGACGGCTGTGTTGCTTAGATGAGGAAAGTTTTCTACAATAATGTCTTATGTTCTCTGCTCCTCTTTCTCTTCTTCCTCAGATATGCCAATAACTTTTAAATTATTTCTGCTAATTAAGTCTGATATTACAGTGATGCAAGGGAGAGAAACTAGGAGCTCAGAGCCTCAAGTATGAAAGCTGTTTGCATAACCATTATGTTGCCTCCTCAACTTTATTAAATATTGTCACATTTTTCAACCTTTGTGTAAAAGAAACTTGTATACACACTTTAAGACTATACTTTTTTGTTTGTTTTGTTCTGAGGGGGATGCCAGAGTTATCACTGGGATTTGGTGCCAACACTACAAAGCCACTGCTTCCAGCAGCCATTTTTCCCCCTTAAAAAAAAAAAAAGGATGGGGAGATAGAGAAGGATAAAGGAAGACAGTCACCTGCAGACCTGTTTCATCACTCATGAAGCATCCTCCCTGCAGGTGGGGAGGGCTCAAACCTGCGTCTCTGAGCTTGGTATTGTGTGCACCTAACCAGGTGCACCACCACCTGGCCCCAAGACTATATGGGGTGTGTGTGTGTGTGTGTGTGTGTGTGTGTGTGTGTGTATGTGTGTGTATGTGTGTGTATGTATATATATATGATCATTTATTTATTATGAATAGAGACAGAGAAAAACTGTGAGGGAAGGGGGAAATAAGAGTGGGAGAGAGACCTGCTTCCCCAGTTGTGAAGCTTTCCCACTGCAGGTGGGGAACCAGGGGTTTGAACCCGAATCCGTTCACACGGTAATGTGTGTGCTTAACCAGGTATGCCACCACCTGGCTGACTATAAGGTATTTTTAAAAGGATGTTTTAATAAAAGAATGAATAAGCATATCACTCTGGCATATACAACAGCAGATAAAACTGGGAATCTCATGCCTACAAGTGCAAATACTCTATCCAGTGTGCCACCCCTTGTTTTATTTAATACTATTGTTTCTAGGTGTAACATGTCATAAAATGTTAGGATGGCAGCAGATAGCTACAAACAGGATAGATATATGCACATGGACTGTTAAGTGTTTGGGCATCCCCACTGTTACAATCTATTTCTTTCTTTCTTTTTTAAAGAAGTATTTTATTTTTGAGAGCGATGCAGATACAAAAAGGCACAGAGAGAAACACCAGAGTACTGCTCAGCTCTGGCTTATGGTGGTATGGGGAATTGAACCTGGGACTTCAGAGCCTCAGGTCTGACAGTCTCTTTGCATAATCATTATGCCAACTACCCCTGCCCATCCCTACTGTTATAATCTAGATGTATATAATACAGAATAAGACCTTTTGATTTATCATAATTAGCGTTCTAACCTTGTGATTTATCAGATTCATCCTCCAGGTCACAGGTCATTGGTTTCAAGGACTGCTGTTCAGAATCAGGTTCCTAAGAGATAATAACACAAAAGTACTTCAGTATGTATTTATTATCAAGAAAGATTGGGACATAGAATTAATAGTCTCATAGTTTAAAAGAAATCAAAATGGCAATAGCTTCCTTCACATTAACACAAAAAGCTACAGTAATATCACGCTATAAAATGATCATCAAAAACAAGTAGTGGGGCTGGGCGGTGGCAAAGCAGGTTAAGTGCACAGGCCACAAAGCACAAGGACCTGCATAAGGATTCTGGTTCAAGCCCCAGGCTCCCTACCTGCGGGCGGGGGGGGGGGGGGTTGCTTTGCAAATGGTGAAGCAGGTCTGCAGATGTCTATCTTTCTCTCTGTCTTCCCCTCCTCTCTTGATCATCTCTCTGTCCTATCTAATAACAGTAATAACAAGGGCAATAAAATGGGGAAAATGGCCTCCAGGAGCAGTGAATTTGTAGTGTCGGCATTGAGCTCCCGAGATAACCCTGGAGGGAGAAAAAAATGAAAAGCAGCTTTTATATGTTTTGCTAGTAAAATTCATAAAGAATTTTATCTTTATACACTGTACTTTAATATCCTAGGGAGACAATATCATGGTTATGTAAAAGATTTTCAGGCCTGAAGCTCTTATGTCACAGGTTCAATCCTCAGCACCACCATCCGTCAGGGCTGAGCAGTGTCTGATCTGTCTCTCTCTCATTAAATTAAATTAAATTAAAAAAACAACACTGCACTTTATACAGTATTCTAGTAAGGGGGGAGATTGATGCCTAATAGAGTCAACTTCAGTTATTTAGAAAAATAACTGAGGAAATTCCAATAATTACAAAAAATAATTGGCTTAAAATCAGAAATGTTTATTAGTTCATTAGTAGTGACAATACTTAATTTCTCTAAGGGACTGAGACTAGACAAATAATTCAGTTGGATAATGTGCTGTTCTGCCATGTGTACAACTCAAGCCTAGGCCCCACCTACCTCATCTAAAGGAATCTTCAGTATGCTATGGTCCCCATCCCATCCCATCCCCACTTCAAATTCTGTCTCTATCTAGAGATAAATAAATATAGCCCTAAAGAACTTATCTCTAGAAAAAGTTAAAAAGAGAAAAACTTATTTACAAGTCATGAAGGACTTTTCTGCCTAACAAGAATAATTATTTTGTTAACATTACAAATTCTAATACCAAAGCCAGGAAACTTGGAAGTTAAAAAGAGAACTCGTGCTGTATGTAATTCACCTTTGGACCACAGTTCTCAGGGCTAGAATGGCATGACCTCTGTTGTTGAAATGATGGAGATGGTAATGGTGATGGTTTTCTCTGCTCATCCTTTTTCCTTTCATAAACTCGAACTCGGGCACATGTCATCATACTTTCAAAATACAGGTAGACTGGATCCTTGTCCTCTTCTCTAATCTGTCAATTTCAAACAACAAAACATACCATAAGCTGAAGGAAAAAAAGTCTCCCAGGCTTTAAAAGAATGTTTACTCTTGGTTTCAATTACAGTAATTGAAATTGTTAACTGCAAACTCTATAAAGTTTAATAGTATTAGTATACTGCATATGTGCTAAGTCTTGGGGCAGACACAAAGAATCCAGTTCTTGGGGACCAGGATGTAATGCATGGTGCGAAGCACAAGGACCAGTGCAAGAATCACAGTTCAAGCCTCTGGTTCCTCACCTGTGGGGGGGATTTCACAAGTGGTGAAGCAGGTCTGCAGGTGTCTTTCTTTTTTACTTATTTATTTTATTATCTTTATTTATTTATTAGATAGAGACAGTCATAAATTGAGCGGTAGGGAGAGACAGAGAGGGAAAGAGACAGAAAGACACCTGCAAACCTGCTTTACCACTCACAAAGCTTTCCCCCTGCAGGTGGGGACTGGGGGCTCGAAACTGGGTCCTTGAGCAATGCAACATGTGCGCCACCACCTGGCCCCAGTGTCTATCTTTTATCCCCCCTCCTCTCACGATTTCTTCCTGTCCTATCCAATAAAGGCAACAAAAGAGAAAAAATGGCCTCCAAGAGCAGTGGAATCATAGTGCAGGCACCAAGCCCCAGCGATAGCCCTGGAATGGAAATAAATAAATAAATAAATAAATAAATAAAACTGGTTCTCAGGAGTCGGGCGGTAGTGCAGTGGGTTAAGTACACGTAGCACAAAGTGCAAGGACCTGTGGCACAAAGTGCAAGGACCTGTCAGGAACCCGGTTCAAGCCCCTGGCTCCCACCTGCAGGGGAGTCGCTTCACAGACAGTTAAACAAGTCTGCAGGTGTCTCTCTGTCTTTCTTCCCCTCTATCTCCCCCTTCTCTCTCAGTTTCTCTCTGTCTCTATCCAATAAAAAAAATAATAAAGTTAAAAAAAAAGTAAAAAAAATAAAACTGGTTCTCTACCAGAATACTAGAATCATACCGGAACAGTGTTTCTCAAAAAAAGAGGAAGAAAAAAAAAAGGACAAGTATCAAGATTTTTTAAAATGTTTTAATTATCTTCATTTATTTATTGCATAGAGACAGCCAGAAGTCAAGGATGGGGGGGACAGATAGGGAGAGAGATAAACAGAGATAGAGAAGCCCTGCTACACCACTTGTGAAGTTTTCCCCTGCAGGTGGAGAGCCAGGGGCTCAAACCCTGATTCTTGCACACTGTAACATGTGCACTCAACCAAGTGCTCCACCACCTGGCCCCAAGTATCAGGATTTTAAAAAATATTTTACTTATTGGATAGAGACAAACAGAGAGGATAGGGAGAGGGAAAAAGAGACACCCACAGCACTGCTTTACCACTTGTGAAGCATCCCCCCTTCAGGTGGAAAGTGGAGTTTGAACCTGAGTCCTCATAAATGGTAATGTGCTGAAACAGGTACACTACCATCTAGCCCCTAGATTTAATAGTTCATCATTTTCTATGGAGTCAGGGATGCAAACCCAGAGCATAACACAAAAAGAAAGCATACACTATACTTGAGTCACTTTCCCAGTCCCCCATCCCACCCTGTTTTTTCTCCCCCAATGTAAATGAAATGAAGCAAACTGGAAGGTGTACAGTGTATGAAATCCCAGGTTTGATCCCCAGCAATCACATGAGCCAGAATGATGTGATCGTTCTCTCTCTCCTCCCCTTTCATTCATAAATAAATACATGAGAGGGGGTCAGGCAGTAGCACAGGAGGTTAAGTGCAGGTGACGCAAAGCTCAAGGACCAGTGTAAGGATCACAAGCAGTGAAGCAGGTCTGCAGGTGTCTTTCTCTTCACCCTCTATGCTCCCCCCACCCCCGCCGTGTCTCTCTGTCCTATCCAACAATGACATCAATAACAACCGTGATAATAACTACAAGGGCAACAAAAGGAAATAAAAAATTATTTAAAAAGAAAGGGGGGACATGAACAGGGAATATTAAAATAAATTTAATAATAAAAATATTTAAGTTAGGGGAGTTGGGCGGTAGCACCAGGACCTGTAAGGATCCCGGTTCGAGCCCCCAGCTCTCTACTTGCAGGGGAGTCGCATCACAGGCAGTGAAGCAGGTCTGCAGGTGTCTTTCTCTCCCCTCCCCCCATCTCTCCTCCTCTCTCGATTTCTCTGTCCTATCCAATGACAACAACAACAACAATAATAACAACCACAACAATGATAAAACAAGGGCAACAAAAGGGAGAAAAAATGGGTCTCCAGGAGCAGTGGATTCATGGTGCAGGCACCGAGCCCCAGTAATAACCTTGGAGGCAAAAAAAAAGTTACTATCAAGTTCTTCTTTTTTTTTTAATTTAAGAAAGGATTAATGAACAAAACCATAGGGTAGGAGGGGTACAACTCCACACAATTCCCACCACCCAATCTCCATATCCCACCCCCTCCCCCGATAGCTTTCCCATTCTCTATCCCTCTGGGAGCATGGACCCAGGGAGTATCAAGTTCTTCTATTTAACAGTCTTCACAATAATATACTATAAACTGTTATTTTGTTTTTTAAATATTTATTTTTTAGTATTTATTTATTTACTCTCTTTTGTTGCCCTTGTTTTTATTGTTGTAGTTATTATTGTTGTTATTGATGTCGTCATTGTTGGATAGGACAGAGAGAAATGGAGAGAAGAGGGGAAGACAGAGTGGGGAAGAGAAAGATAGACACCTGCAGACCTGCTTCACCACCTGTGAAGTGACTCCCCTGCAGGTAGGGAGCCGGGGGCTTGAACCAGGATCCTTACGCTGGTCCCTGCGCTTTGCGCCACCTGCACTTAAGCTTTGCTACCACCCCAACACCCCTACACTGTTATTTTAAATCACCCACTTATCTCTTAATTTGCTTTGGGCTGGACATAGCTTTGGGCTTGGGAGATATACCAAGGACAGTGAAGCGGTATGTTGTCACAGCTCTCCTTCCTTCCACCTCCACCCACATAAAAAGTATAAAAAGCTGGATCAGGGAGTCAGGAGGTTATCATGTGTGCATGAGGTCCCGAGTTAATTTCTCAGAGTTACCATGTGGAGATGGAGACTGACGAGAGGGGCTCACACTTTTGTAGAGTGCCGGCACTGCCCTATATGCAAACTAGGTTTGATCCCTGCACCCACCACACTAAAGGAAGCTTGAGGGCTATGGTTTCTCTCCACCTCCACCCATGCCTATATATGAAGTCAGAACAAAGCAGTGAATTCTCTGCAGTGACTTTAAAACAATGTGTACACACACACACACACACACACACACACACACAGAATAATGCTTTTAAAAAGATGAGTTATATAAAAAGGAACTATTGTTTAAATCTGTTTTTAATCATTGTTTACTAGTAAGTGCTACATAATCTGGTTTCTCTTCATATCGCATAAATCTTTCACCTTTACTAACAAGTACTACATATCAATTTTTGACCTTCTAAATCACAAGATTTTTTTGTATTTTCAAAAGATGCTTGCAAGGCATGCTGCAAAGAAGATCTTCAGGGTTGGTGGTGGCACACCTAGCAGAGTACACACGTCACCATCTGCAGTTACTCATGTTCAAGTACCTGGTCCCCATCTGCAAGGGATTAGCTTTAACAAATGGTGATGCAGTGCTACAGATGCCTCTCCCTTCCTCTCCCTCTCTATTTCCCCTTCTCTCTCAATATCTGTCAGGAAGGGAAGGAGCTACTTTCTGCCCCAATGCAGATTACAAATTCTATCCTTGTCTCTGACACCATCTTCCCAGACATATTTGTAGTCCACCTAGATGTTAGCTATCAAGCTCAAACAAAAATGACCAAAGTCATGGGCTCCTGGGATCAAACCTAAAATAGACCTCCTAGCTTCTTTTCACCCCAAAATCCCTATTTTCATCTGCTGAAATCCTACTTTTGGTGTCTGTTTATTAAATAATTTGCACTGCTTTATCTTACCACCTTTCAGCCTCCAAGGTGCAAATACTTCTGAGTCCATGAAAAAATGACATTAGGAAGCAATAATAGTTGTTGGTGTGACTTAGGAAGAGAAAGCGGGGCCAGGTGGCGGTGCACCTGGTTTAGCACACATTTTACAGTGTGGTAGGACCTGGATTAGAGCCCTAATCACCACCTGCAGGGGAGAAAGCACTGAATGGTGATGAAGCATTGTTGCAGGTGTCTCTCTATCCCTCTCAATTTCTATCTCTAGCCAATAAATAAGATAATAAAAAAAGGGAGAAAGCAGGACCTATAAAAAAGGGCAAATATATATGTCTATAAAAATATAGACAGATATTCATAGAAATAATAGTCAACCCACATCTGTGACCTCAGGAGAACTACTGCAGTTTCCAATGGAGGGAATAGGGACACAGAACTTTAGTGGTGCCAACAGTGTGGAATCATACCCCTTTTATCCCATAATTTTGTAAACCAATACTGGACCACTAATAAAAAATAAATAAAATCTTCATGAGCTTTGAAGGGCTGACTATATTTGAGATCTACCATTCAACTCCACTTTTAAGTATCAGAAACTAATCAGATCAAGTTTATAAAAAAAAAATTTTAATAAAGAGAAAAAAAGCTTATAGACTTATTACCTGAAAGTAAAATGATTCAAAGAACAGAAACCAAATATCTAGTTAGAATCAATCATCCCTAAATGATATTCTGTTATTTTTTCAATAAAAGACAAAACTAAAGCCTTACCACAGGATTAGCTTTGGGAGCATATGCTCGTGCAGGTTTAGTTCCAGTCAGCAGTTTGCCCTTCACAGTAGTAGATAATGTGTCTGTCTGAGGCAACAGCAATGGTTTCACAGGCTCAATGACAGAAGGTGTTGGGATATAAACTGGCTCCGGATCTACTTCGCCTTCTACTTTAACCCATAACGGATAATGTCGAACAGGCTGTTCAGGCTCTGTTTCACATAAAGCTTAACAAAAAGAAGGGCAAGTTTTAGGTAGCTTTGGCAACATAAGTTTACTGAGTTATACTGGCAAATCAAAAATGTGTTCCCTCATAAAAAGCAGTAACTGAATAATACAACCAAACCCATGCAAAAAGCCCTGTAAAACCTTTTGCTGCTTCCATGCACCTTTATCAAGTGCCTCTAGAAATCTCAGCCATTTTTTGATGAAACTAGTTTATGAACATCCTTATATAATCTGGATACAAGTATTCAAATATTAGAAATCTCATTTTTCACTATAACTTATGTTGTTACTAACTACCTTAATATGTTAAAGACTTGAATTTATCATTTTTTTTAACTAATCAAATGTATGAATTTTTCCTCTCAGAATTGTTTTTCTCTCATACACACAGCTGTTTAAACTGAGGTAATTTATACACAGCAATAAATCTACTGCATGCATTATCAGGATGTGGAATGAAACTAGATTATCTAGAGAACTTCCATGCAGACATAGAGAAAACATGCTAACTCCACAAAGACAGCAGCCCTGGCTGGGTATTTTTTACTTCCTTTTCTTTTCTAACCAATATTACAACAAATAACATTTTTGAACAAGGACCTGTTACACAACAGAAATGCATACTCTATGCAGTGCATCACACAGCACATAGAGTATTAAGTACTTCAAATATATTTCCAAGTAAGCATACTCTCGAAAAAGCAAAATTGTAGTTTTAATTCTCAATACTCACTATATTCCAGCTTCTTTCTCTTCCTTTTCTCTTTCAATTGTTCTTCATCCTCCCTGACTGCTGCTACTGCTGCTTCTTCTCTTTGTTCCTCTCCTAAACCATCATAAAATACTGGATCACGTTGAGTCTTCCTCTGGAAATGCTTAGTTTTTGACCCCCCTTTCACAAGTACAACTTTTCTTTTCAAACAAGTGCAGCCAAACATGCAGTCTGGTCGGCGGCAGTGAGTCGGCTGGCGCTTTTCCAAAGCTAGACTGGAACATACACAACCCAATCGACAGAAGTCATTGTTGCATGGAGGGGCTCTTTTCCTTATGATTGTGTGGATGGGTTTGGTTTTGAGAGATGCCTAATATAAAACAGAAAATTGTAAATCTACTATTTCCTCAACACCAACAAACTAGATAAAAACTGTAGAAATATAGTCATATATGTTTGTGTAAGTCCAGCCACTGCTCCTGCTCCAATCTCTGAACAACCTCCTGGGCTATATTTACATAATGCTATATGAGCCAGGTGAGCATATGATTATACTGTCTCCCTCTGTTGGAAGGAGGGATTTACTCTTTGTAAAAAATATTTTATTTATTTCCTTTTGTTGCCCTTGTTTTATTGTTGTAGTCATTGTTATTGATGTCATCATTATTGGATAGGACAGAGAGAAATGGAGAGAGGAGGGGAAGACAGAGATGGGGGGAGAGAACGATAAGACACCTGCAGACCTGCTTCATCACCTATGAAGCGACTCCCCTGCAAGTGCAGAGCTAGGGGCTCGAACCAGGATCCTTACACCAGTCCTTGAGCTTTGAGCCACGTGCTCTTAACCTGTTGTGTTACTGCCCGACTCCCGGGATTTACTCTGAAGTATTAAAGAATACAGAAGATATCTTCTGAATTGTAAGGTAACCAAATGCCCAAACCTCTGCCACTACCACTGTCCCTCAAAAACTAATTTTTGTAGCTAATCATGCTTAAAGAAAACAATACTTACTTGAGCTGTAAGCAGAGTTGTTAAGGATACATCTGCGCGTTCTTCAGTGATATAGGTCCTTGGTTTTCCTTCCCAAAGTGCGCAGTCTTCCAGGTCCATTAGCTTCACCTGAGATTTAGACAAGCCTGGAGGACGAGTTCCCTGTTGCTGTTGCTGCTGTTGCTGTGCCTGTCGCAAACTTATCTGCTTTGGGAATATATTTTCATCTAAACTTGACACAATGAAGTTATTCACCTGACTTTCTGAAATAGTGGTTGATGAGTTCCTTGTAACTTTATCTCCTGAACTTGCATGAGGTTGTTTCTGCTTTGGTGAAACAGGGTATGGCAAAATAGATTTATAAGATGATTTAGTTCTACAAGTGGCCTGTTTGTTTTGAGACTTCCCCTTTCGAGAAGCCATGGGCACAGAATGAGGTTTCAAAGCATGAGAGGTAGAAGGGGAAATGATAGACTGCTTCTTAAGTACACTGTCAAGTGTTCGAACATAGCTGGTACTCTTTGTGGGCAGCTGGTATACTACAGGAGATGTGGGAGCATTAGAAGAGAAACCCATGCTTGTTTCCATCAGCTTGCCTTCATTTTCCAAATATTCATCTAGCTTATCACTGCAGAAAGCAGAACGGTTTTTCAGTGAGCATTCTGAATTTCCACCTAAAAATAAACAAAATTATAAATAAATTGACACACACACACATACACACACCAGAGCACTGCTTAGCTCTGACTTATGGTGGTGCTGGGGATTAAACATGGGACCTTTGGTGACTCAGGCAATGAAGTCTTTTTGTATAGCCATTATGCTGTCTCCCCAGCCCAAATAAATCTATATAAACAAGCATCTTTAAGTCTCTAGAAAAAATACACTACAAAATGTCAGAAGCAAGTCATTACAAGCTACTATATTGTTTAATTATTCCTTCTCAGAAGGAAAGATGTAAAACCAGTGAAAAGACTGAATAGTATGTATGTACTAATCATCTTAAAATCCATTCCTTAAGAGTTCCTTACCCTAACATGATCAAATTACATATTTAGCATTAAATTTTGGAAAAACTAAGTAGTAAATATCATTAATGGCAAGTGTTTCCAAACACTTAGAACTCATAACCTTAATATGAAGACCACACTATTAAGTAAAAACATAACAACAAAATATACTAAAATAAACCAAACCACAATAGAATGTCAAGAGGCTAATACTGATACAAAATGCAAGCTCGTGCTGCACAGCAGGTACACTGCCATCCAAAAGGCCCCTTCCTGCTCAATTTCTCTCCCTCTATCCAAAATAAATAAAGAAAAAACTAAAGTAGGAACAACAGATAAACAGTAAAAATGCTTGGATAAGAATAAAATTTCACAGTAAATTTCCAGGATTCACACCACACAGCTCTAGAATAATGTCTGAGAATGATGTATTTTATAATTTCAGGAATAATAGAAAGGAAATGCTATTAAGAAAGTTTGCATGGACTATTTAAACCTGAAATGTTTAGTTAGGAATTCCAAGATCAGGGCCACCCAAATACAGGGAATGAACAAAATTTTACAGGACAATTACTTTCAGTTTATTTCTAAGAAATTTAAGAGATAAAACTACCACCAAAATTTAACTTCAGGAGCAGGTCCCAGAATATATTTATGAATATTTATTTTGTTTTACCAGAGCACTGCTCAATTCTTAATTTCAGTGGTATTGGTGAGTCAACCTGGGACCTTGGAGAATTTCATAACCATTTGCTACCTTCCCAATTGGTATTTAAAATAATAATAATAGCTATTATTATTATTTGAGCTGATCACCTTCGTTCCTAGATGAAGAAGCACTATGAAACTTCCCCCTCCATCCCTTGATCTTGGTAAAGTCATTGGTCTTTCCTGTCCTAGAAACAAAAGGAAATCCAGCATCTATAAAAGAAAATAAAATTAATAAATCAGTACTTCATTACAATGAAGACTGAAAGGAACAAATCACTGTTAAAGAGTATACCAAAAGATCTACTTTATGGAGCCAGGTGGTGGCACACCAGTTGAGCACACATGGGCCCAGTTTTAAGCCCTAGTTCCCCTCTGCAGGGAGAAAGCTTTGCAAGTGGTTAAACAGTGCTGTAGGTGTCTGTTTCTTTACCTCCCCATCCCTCTCCATTTCTGGCCGTGTCTATCCAATAAATAAATAAATATAATTTTTTTTAAATCTACTTTAGATTCTACTAAATTATCTCTAACAAATGCAGCTTTCTATTTATATCAAAATTATGTTGCGCTTTACAAAAACTACACACTCACCAGGAGAGGCAGGGTTGGTTCCCATAAAGTTCCAGAAAGGAAAACTATTAGCTGGAGCCAATGGTAGCTGTACTCCTAAGTATTTAAGATCAATGCTCATTGTTGGATCCACCGAATTCAATTTTAAGCCAACTGTAAGAAAAAGAGCCACAAATCATGTTGGCTTTTTAAAGTGGAGGAAAGGGTGTGTGCGTGCACATGTGTGCACTCACATACTCAACACACCCACACACACATATAATGAAAAGCAAATACAGTTTTGGGGGGGGTGCAGGGAGCAGAGGTGCAGATGAGTCTATGGTGTTTGTCACCTTGTATTAAATATCTGGGTGAACCTTGAGTGTGGTCAGCACCAGTGGGATGCTTCTAACAGAAAAAGAAGAGGTTGAGAGAAATATGGTTATGTGTTGATGATAAGAGTGAATGGGCCATCTTCTTGCTAGAGCTGCACGGATATGAATTCTGTTAACTACCTAAAGGAAAGTAAAAGCACTTCCTTCCTACGCCAGAATTCTGATGACAAGTAGGGTGCAACAGACAACTTAATTACATGCAATTTCTGCCTCTTATCCTAAATAAATAAATTTTTAAAAAAGATTTATTTGGGGGCTGAGTTGTGGCATACTGAATTGAGTAAATGCACTACCATGTACAAGAACCAAGGCTCAAACCCCTATTCCCCATCTGTAGGGGGAAGCTTCACAAGCAATAAGGCAGGTCTGCAGGTGTCTATATTTCTCCTTATCTCTCCCATTCCTCAATTTCCTTCTGTCCTATCAAATAAAACTGAAAGAAAAATGGGGGGGGGCGTTTGATATGGCCACCAGGAGTGGTGGATTTGTAGTGTAGGCACCAAGCCCCAGCAATAACCCCATGGCAATTTTTTTAAAGTCTGATATGATGATGATGGTAAGTTCAATACCTACTGCCACTCTGGAATATATGATGTTGGGAATTGAATGTGGTGCCTTACAAATGAAGTCCTACTGTACCACTGAGTTATCTTTCTGGTCACAAGTATTTTTTATTTTATAGTTTTTCTTCCTTTTAATGTGATTGATTCAAAACAACTCATTTTTAGTCACATTTTTGTACTAAGTCCTCATGAAGCCCCATTAGTAGTCCTACTAACAAAAAGAAATTTGCTCTATCTCTACTCACTCCCCACTCAAGACTAAATAGAATGAAAAAGTTGATTTAAGAGCAAATAAATACAAGATGCACTGGTGCTGCTTTAAAAAAAATAAAAATAAGAGAGTTCGGCAGTAGCACAGCAGGTTAAGCGCATGTTGCGCAATGCGCAAGGACTGGCATAAGGATCCTGGTTCGAGGCCTCAGCTCCCAACCTGCAGGGGAGTCACTTCACAAGCAGTGAAGCAGGTCTACAGGTATCTATCTTTCTCTCCCCATCTGTCTTCCCTTCCTCTCTCCATTTCTCTCTGTCCTATCAAACAATGACAACATCAACAACAATAACCACAATAATAAAAAACAAGGGCAAAAGGGAATGAATAAATATTAAAATTTTGAAAAAAATAAAAATAAAAACCTTGAGGTCTGTGAGGTAGCACAGTAAATAAGCACTGGACTCTCCAGTGTTCTGAGTTTGAACTCTCCTGAGTTCAATCCCTGGCAGCACATGTTCCAGAGTAATGCTCTACTAATTTTAATCTTTCTCATTAATAAGTGCACTTCCCTCTATGTGCACTTAACCTACTGCACCACCACCCAGCCTCCCAAACATAAATTTTGAAGGAGGAACTCAAGGCAAACACTTTCATTATCTTTATACCAGGGGGTTGAATAGCTCAGTGACTATAAACATTAGATACTTTAACTTGTTTCCTTGAAAATTTAAGTTCAGATATTTTTATCAGGAGTATATTCAGGGGTGTGTGTGTAAATTTTATCAGCTATGGGGGAGCAAAAGGTGTATTTTTAAGAAAATATTACCTTCCTGAAGACCAGGATGAATCACCTGTTTGTGCCGCAAGGCCTTCAAATCTTCGATCAATTCCTTTTCCAACTGGGAAATTCTTGCTCTGCAACCTACTTAAAATGAAATGAAAATAAGCTACTGTCTATTATAGAATAGTGAACATTGAATCTCTCTAATTTAGAGCCAGTTCCCAAATAAATCACTCCTTTTATACGGTTATAAAATACCTGGGTCATTTGTGGTTGATGCCTGAAGACTAGAGGATTCCTCTGTTGTCCCATCAACTGCATGAATATCTAGAGCTTCCTATATTAAAAAAAAAAAAAAAAAGAAGAAAACAAAGAAATGTAGTTGTATCACTTCTATAGAAGTTTAAAAGTAAACCAGGAGCATTTCTATGTTTTTTTTATTTTTTTAAATTTTTTATTTATAAAAAGAAAACATTGAAAACGACAAGGGCAACAAAAGGGAAAATAAATAATAAATATATAAAAAATAAATAAAGGAAACATTGACTAAACCTTAGGATAAGAGGGGTACAACTTCACACAACTGCCACCACCAGAACTCTGTATCCCATACCCTTCCCGATAGCTTTCCTATTCTTTAACCCTCTGGGAGTATGGACCCAAGGTCACTGTGGGATGCAGAAGGTGGAAGGTCTGGCTTCTGTAATTGCTTCCCTGCTGAACATGGGCACTGATAGGTCGATCCATACTCCCAGCCTGTCTTTCTCTTTCCCTAGTGGGGAAGGGCTCTGGGGAAGTGGAGATCCAGGACACATTGGTGGGGATGTCTGTCCAGGGAAGTCTGGTCGGCATCATGCTAGCATCTGGAACCTGGTGGTTGACAAGAGAGTTAACATACAAAGCGAAACAAATTGTTGACCAATCATGGACCTAAAGGCTGGAACAGTACAGATAAAAGTTGGGGGGCCCTCCATTTTGTAGATAGCTAGTAGGCATATTGCAAAGGGCCTGTGACGATACTAGTGTTTTATTTTTTAATTCCTGAGCCTGAAATCTGATATGCAGTTGGACCCTAATTATTGTCTAGGGAGGTGATGTCATGGCTGGCAGAAGGACGAGAAAGCTGGATCAGGGAAGAGAGTAGCTCCTAAATATGGGAAAAGTGTATAAATATTGTTTACTTTAAACCCCATCGATTTGATGTGATCTGGGGCCCATATTTAGCTCAGGAGCCTATGTGACCTCTGCATCCCTGTAGATCTGACCTCACATTCTGTGGTAATAAGCAGGAACATTCCAAGCTGCCCCAATATCAGGACCCATCTTCCTCAGGTGTAGCATAGAGTATATTGTCCAGCCTCCCTTGGAGGATGACATTCTCTACCATTGTTGATCCAAGCTGAGGGCAAGGTCTTATGGGGGCCCACAAACGGGTCTATTGTGTTGTTCCTGATAGGAATGACTAAAAACAATGGAGAGAGGGATTTATTCGAGGTTTAGGCCCACTTTTTGATATTTTCTAAATAGTCTGCATTAACATCACTTTGATAATTAGAATAAAAAAGAGCAAACAAAAAAATCATATTCCACTGAATGACCTAAATTATACTTATGTCAATGCTCATGCTAATCTTAGAGCCTATGTAAAAATAGTTTATTCAGCAATTAACTAGAAATGCAGGAAAAAAAAACAAGCTCTGCATAGTCAATTTAGAAAAACTAAAAACCTAAAGTAAAAATAAAGGCTCTGTGTAAAATAAAGCAAGAAAGAAAAATCAGGAAAATGGCTCAACTGATAGAAAGCATTGGACTTGCATGCCTGCAGTTCCCAGTTCAACTCCCTGCACTGCATGTACAGGTGGGTGCTCTGGTGTGAGTGCATGGCCGCACTGCTGAGTGCGTGCGTACGTGGTCTGTCTTGTTTATAATAAAATAGATCTTAATACAATAGACATTAAAATTAAACATTATTAAGACACCAGAATTAATAAAACTATTAATATTCAGTTCCAATAACATTGTTAATAGTGATGAAAATCAATAATGAGGTGTCCTTTTCAATTATTTTTTTTATAATTTGCTTGTGTTGCTGCACAATTTTTTAAAAAATCTTTATTTATCGGATAGAGACAGCAGAAATCAAGAGGGAAGGGGGTGATAGAGTGGAAGAGAGACAGAGAGACACCGGCAGCACTGCTCCACCACTCGAAAAGCTTTCCTATAGGTGGGGATCGGGGGCTCGAACCTGGGTTGTTGCGCATTGTAATACATGCACTCAACCAGGTGCACACCACCCTTTTCAGTTACTTTTAAATTCCATAATGGTGAAAAAAAAATCTGAAGTTTCCAGTTAACGAGAATATAGAAACATGAACTAAAGTCAAAGCAGACATAATTTTTGAATCTATTCAAGCATAACATGAGGAGCTTGGAGAGAGCACCCCAAGGAGTAAGCACATCTTACATGTTTATGGCCCTGGGTTTGAGCCTTGGCACCAGAAGTGAGCATTACTGGTGGCACCAAGGGAAGCTATTAATCTTAGAAAGAAGGCTTTTTGCCATTGACAATCTTATCTTTGATTCAAAAAGAATGATAGAAACCCAATCTTACCTTCGACTCAAAGGAAACAAAAAGGACACCATCCACATCTTCCAGATCAGGTTTCACATCTGGAAAAGTATTTCCAGGGGTCATAGGAGCACTCTTTGTAGAAGTTAAAGATTTTCCAGTGTTTTTTGGTGGTCTCCCTGCCTTAGAAAATTTTAATTTTCGGGGCCTTCCTCTTTTTCCAGTGACATTTGGGGAGGCATTCTGATTAACATTCACAGCCTTGGAGGCTGTTGAAATCTTAAGAACAGTTGTTCTCTTTCTGCCCAAGTCTTCAGTTCCTAAAAACGAATCCCCTGATGAACTTTTTGAACTGTCAAGCATTCTTTCTGTGCTGATGCTGTCAGACACATAGGGATATTTCCACTGTGGTTCTTTAAGTGAGGGGTACTTTTGTACCACTTTGAGATCTGGTAAATGTTTCCTAAGACCATTTTCTGATTCCTTGTCTAAGCAGAAGCCAGTCTCATTGGAATTTTCAATGTACATAGGCAAATAGTCTAATTCTGTCATGATAGATGGATCCTTCCGAGATGTGAAGAGCATGTTATCTGGGAGCTCAGAAACCTTTACAGTGCTTTTGGTAACAGCGCAAGGTTCTAAATAGACTACTGGCATCTTTCCAGCATCTAATTTGAACATTTTAGCTTTAGCAACACCTGATGGGCTGTTTGGTAGCCATTTAGAAGATGCATGATCAGTTTCTAGGTTATCAACTTCATTATGCCTCTTGAGTTGTTTCTCTAGTATTGGATCATCATCACTGTTTGAGTATACATCTGTTTCTTCATCTGTCTCTTCCTGTTTCACGGTGACACCTTCTGGGCCCTCACCAAGTTCATACTCATAATCATCTAGAGGTTCCTCTTTAATAACAACGTTGAAATTTCCATTTGAATCTAATGATGAGGCTATATGGGAGTCATCTTCAAAACTGTTGCCAACAAGACTGGAAAGATAGGGAAAGGGGGGTTAAGAAAAGACAGAACAATTCACTAAGGGGGGGGTGAGGCCGGGTGGTTGCACACCTGGTTAAGTGCTCGTTATGATGCAGAAAGACCCAGGTTCGAGCCCTTGGTCCCCACCTGCAGGAGGAAAGCTTCACAAGTGGTGAAGCAGGGCTATAGGTATCTCTATCCCTACTTCCCCATCCTCTGAATTTCTGGCTGTCTCTACTCAACAAAATAACAACAACAACAACAACAACAACAACAACAATACGAGGTTAGCATAGTGGTTATGCAAACCGATGCCCATGCCTGAGGATCCAAAGTCCTAGGTTCAATCCCCCACCCCCACCACCACAAGCCAGAGCTGAACAGTGCTCTAGTTAAACAAACAAACAAACATCTTGTAAAGCACACACATTACAGTGCACAAGAAACAGGGTTCAAGCCTTAAGTCCCCTAGTGTGTATGGGGGGGGTGGCGGGGGAGCAGGAATGGCTTTGCAAGCAGTAGTTCTGGCTGCAGTTATACCTTTCTCTCCCTCTCTGCCTCCTTCTCTATTAATTTCTCTGTCTGTATACAAAATAAATAGGGCTGAGGGACAGACAGTATAATGGTTATACAAGTAGGACAAAAATCTAACCAGAAAACCTGGGCATTTTCCCCAGAGTATTCACAAAAGCTGTTGCCTTATAATCCCCACCCCCCCCTTTAAAAATATTTTATGTATTTATTCTGGATAGAAACAGAGGAATTGAGAGGAGAGAGGGATTTGGGGGGAGGAGAGAGACATATACACCCTACAGTGAAGCTTCTCCCAGCAGGTGGTGGACTGGGGCCTTGAACCCCAGTACTTATGACTGGTAAAATTTGTGCTCAACTGGGTTTGCCACCACCCAGTCTCACCCTTTCATTTTTTCTAATAGAGGGTGAGAGAGAAAGCAGAAGAGACACCTGAAGCACTGCTCCACCATTCATAAAGCACCCCCTATCGCAGGTGGGGACCAAGCTCTTGAACCAGGGTCCCCATGTATAGTAATGTATGCACTCTCCTGGGTGTGCCACCACTCAGCCTGTTGTCATATAATTTTTTTCCTCTTTTTAAAAATATTTATTTTCCCTTTTGGTGCCCTTATTTTATTGTTATAGTTATTATTGTTATTGATGTCATCATTGTTGGATAGGACAGAAAAATGGAGAGAAGAGAGGAAAACAAGAGAGAGGGAGAGAAAGACACCTATAGGCCTGTTTCACCACCAGTGAAGCAAGTCCCCTGTAGGTGGGGAGCCAGGGCTCGAACCGGAATCCTAACTTCAGTCCTCGTGCTTTGCACCCTGTGCGCTTAACCCACGGCGCTACCGCCGGACCCCGTCACATAATTTGATTTTTTTTTGCCTCCAGGGTTATTGCTGGGGCTCAGTGCCTGCACCATGAGTCCACTGCCCCTGGAGGCCATTTTACCCCCTTTTGTTGCAGCCTTGTTGTGGTTATTATTGTTATTGTTGATGTTATTCGTTGTTGGATAGGACAGAGAGAAATAGAGAGAGGAGGGGAAGACAGAGAGGGGGAGAGAAAGACAGACACCTGCAGACCTGCTTCACCGCCTGCAAAGCAACTCTCCTACAGGTGGGAAGCCGGGGGCTTGAACCGGGATCCTTATGCCGGTCCTTGTGCTTTGCACCATGTGTGCTTAACCCACTATGGTATTGCCCGACCGCCACATAACTTTTTATACAAGATTATCAGAACAGGAAAAAGAAATAAGTCAGCCTAGCTGAAAAGGGAAATTCTCTAATAAATAAGTCCAGCAAGATTACAGGATTGAGATCAATACACTAAAAATATTATTTCTATACACAAGAAAGAACATCAAAAATGAAGCTGAGGAAACTATTTCATTAACATCAACAAAAATAAAATCCTTGGTGGCCAGCGAAGTTCACTTGAATAATAAGCTGTTCTCCTATGTTTCTCGCTGTGTGTTTGCGAGAGAGAGAGAGAGAGAGAGAGAGAGAGAGAGAAGGAGGGAGGGAGGGAGAGAGAGAGAGAGAGAGAAGGAGTGGCAAATTAAGGCTGACAAAACAGCTCACATGAAGCTATATTGGTGCTGTGGTTTCTTTCACTCTCTCAATATGTACCTCTCTTTTTCTTTAAAAAACAAAACAAAACATCAACTTGTAGTGGCAAAGTCCTGGCAATGAAAAGATAAAATGAAATACTAGGAATAAACTGAACCATAGATGTGTACTTTTTTTTTCTTTCCTCCAGGGTTATTGCTGGGGCTTAGTGCCTGCACTATGAATCCACTGCTCCTGGAGGCTGTTTTTCCTATTTTGTTGTCCTTGTTGTTACTGTTGTTATTGTTGGAAAAAACAGAGAGAAACTGAGAAAGGAGGGAAGACAGAGAGGTGTCTATCTTTCTCTAAAGATAGACACCTACAGACATGCTTCACTACTTGCAAACCGATCCCCCCTGCAGGTGGGGGTCAGGAGTTCAAGCCAGGATCCTTATGCCAGTTCTTGCACACTTAACCCAGTGTGCTACCACCAGACCCCACAGATTTATACACAGAAAAGTTTTGAAACCTTATTGAACAAAACTGAAGTCCTATATAAAGAAGTAAATACCCTATGTTTATGTTTATTGGTGAAAACAGTATTTTCCTGAAAGTGATCAGCAGATTCAATATAATCCCTCTCAAAATCTTACCTGGGATTTTTGTGGAAATTGACATGCTGGTACTACATTTCAGATGGAAATGCAATATAATCAAAACAATATTAAAAATAGGACCAAAGATAGCATAATGGCTATGCAAAGAGATTCTCATGCCTGAGGTTCCCAAGTCCCAGGTCCAATCTCCTGCACCAAAAGCCAGAGCTGAGTAATGTGTTGGTTTAAAGTTCTCTAAGAGTTAATACTTCCCAATTTCAAAAATTACTATGAAGGTACAGTGATCCTAACAGTGAAATGCTGACAAATCAATACCCATTAGTAACTTGACTTAACCAAAAAACAAGTATAGACAACAAAAATAGGAAAGAATGGACCCTTCAACACCCAAAAGTTGTTTCCTACAAAAAATTGTACACAGGGATTAGGCACACATGGCACAAAGCGCAAGGACTGGTTCCCCACCTACAGGTTGCTTCACAGGAGGTGAAGCAGGTCTGCAGGTGTCATTCCCTCCCCATCTTTCCCTGCTCTCTCTTTCTGTCCTATCCAACAATGACAGCAATGACAATAATAACAACAACGATAAAGAAGGGCAACAAAAGAGAAAAAAATAGACTCCAGGAGCACTGGATTCTTGGTGCAGGCACTTCGAGCCCCAGCAATAACCCTGGAGGCAGAAAAAAAAAATGGTACACAAATGTTCATAGCAATATTAATTAGAATAGTCAAAAAGAGAAGACACCTTTAATGACTATCAACTGATGAATGGATAAATAAAATGTGACATGGTAAATCCATACATTAATATCAATAAAAACAACGAGGTACATACACTTGCTACAAGAATGAACCTTGAAAACAGTGTGCTAAATAAAAGAATTCAAGAACAAAAGGCCACATATATGATTTTGTGAATATTAAGAGGAATGACTGGTCTGTCTTTCTCTCCCCGTCTTCCCTTCCTCTTTCCATTTCTCTCTGTCCTAACAATGACGACATCAATAACAATAACAACAACAATAACTACAGCAACAATAAAAAAACAAGGATAAGAAAAGGGAAAATAAATATTAAAATAAAAAATAAAAATAAAATGTACTTGTTTTTACTACCCAGTCTATGGCATTTTTTAAATGTCAACCTGAACAGACTATCACAAATACTGAGAAAAAGAGGTACAGCTAAATTTCAATAAGCAATATAAATGGAATTTTAAAAATCAAACAAGGTTCACTGGGAAAACAGCTCAACTAGTTTATAAAGCATCTTCTGCATGACTGAGGACCCTGGTTTGACCCCTAGTGCTGCATGAACCAGAATTATGGTTTGGGCTTGTCTTTCTCTTTCTTGATTTCTCTTTCTCTCTCTCACCATCTTTCTCTTATCTCTCATATTAAGTAAATACTTTAAAATACCTAAGTAAATAAACAAAAAACCTTTTAAAAATGATCATCAGAAAGCAGATGAAAGAAAGATGAAATGCTTAATATCCAACTATGTCAATGATAATGTGAATGATTAAATTAAAAATTAAAAGTTATAAGATGTGAGAGCCAAGTAGTGACAGACCCAGCAGAGTGCTCATGTTGCCATGCACAAGAACCCAGGGTTCAAGCCTCCATTCCCCCCTGCAGAGGGGAAGCTTCACAGGTATCTCTTTTTCCTCTAAATTTCTCTCTTTCCAAAATAATACAATTAAAAAAAATTATAGATTCTCACAATATATATTTTCATGTTTTAATTGTGAGTTGTTTAGAAGAAGCAAAGCTTAAATCTAAGGACACAGAAAGTCAACAGTGGAGGCCAGGTGGTAGCTCACCTGATAAGAGCATACACATTACCATGCTCATGGACCTGGTTTTAAACTGAGGTTCAGAGTGAGTTTCCACCAGCTGGGGGTAAATTTCATAAGCAGTGGAGCAGTGCTACAGGTAAAAACAAAAACAAAAACAAACGCATCCAGAAACAGTACACAGTGAACAGTGCTGGTCCCAAAGATAATCTTGGTAGTGAATAAATAGCAGGGAAGAGTGAACCATGCAAACAGAGAAAAAGAAATAAGGATGACTGTGTGGCTCAATAATATTAGGCAAAGTAGACTTTAAAACAAGAGTACCTTCTGAGATTAAGTAAAAATGTATAACATTTGGAACTATAGTGAGAGATTTTAACAAGTCTCTTTCTCAGTAACTGATAGAGGACAGACAAAAAAGTAAAAATAAAAACATAATAAAAAAGAGAAAATCAGGGGTTGGGGACACAGCATGATGTCTATGCAAAAGACTTTCATATCTGAGGCTGAGGTCTCAGGTTCAATCCCTAGCACTACTATAAATCAATGCTGAGCAGTGCTCTGGGTGTGTGTCTTTCATTAAAATAAGCAAAAACAAAAATAAAATGAAATGAAACCCGGACACAGAATGGGATAAGAATAAGACTTTATAGAACACATTTATTGTCTAGGAAGATAACAAAGCATATTAGAACACATAATTTATAAGCCTGAGGCATCAGAAACCACATATTCAACCCCTGGTGTTGCATTATACCAGAGCAGAGCAATGTTCTGGCCCTCTCTCCCCTCTTTTAGTCTCTCTTCTCTTCATAAATCTTATGAAGTAAGATCAAATAAACTGGGGGTGGGGGCAACTGAATGAACACATCTAGCAATTCTGTAATGCTTTCTTTCCAACTGTTTATATATTAATCAAAACAGATCATAAGCTACACAATAAAGTCATGAGGTGCTGGGAGATAGCTTCTTCTGTAAAGCGTGCACCTTACCATGTTTGAGGCCCTGGGTTCGAGTCCCGGAACCATATGGGAGTACCACAAAACCAGGGGAAGCTCCACAGATGGTGGAGCAGTGCTGTGCTGTGGTCTCTCTCCTTATCTGAAATAAAAATAATGAAAAAGTCGGCCTGGGAGTGGTAGAATAGTGCATGTTAAAGGCCCCAGTACCAAAAAAAAAAAAAAGAAAAAAAGTAAACAAAAATCACAACAAATCTTGATTTCAAAGGTTTAAGTCACATTGTGACAGTTTCCAGAAAATTAAACTATAAACATCAACATATCAAAACGTGTAGACTAGACCTAAAACCCTGCTGGATTTTACAACTTTAAATACATTTATTTAAAGTTTTATCTAAAAGAAATAAATGTTTATGCTTTTATATAAAAGGTCTAGACTCAATTAGCTCAAGAACTGATAAAACTTTCTGTAAATAGCTAGATAGTAAAAACTTTTATTTTTTGGCAGCCCCGGGGCCTCATGCATGCATGATTTCACCACTCTCAAGCTGATTTTTTCATCCTTTTTATTTCATATAGAGAGAGACAAATAAAGACAGAGAGAGAGCAGGAAAGATGCAATAGTGCTGAAATTTCTCTGAAGTGACACTCCCATATGGTGCTGAGGTTCAAAACCAAACCAGGTTGTATTCATGGCAAGGCACTCAACCAGGAGAGCTATCTTCTAGTCTACAGATAGTAAAATAAAAGCAAATTAGTCTTTACATCTCTGTTGTAACTACTCAATTCAGCCATAAGTCAAGGGAAAGTTCAGCATTAGAGCATAGAACTTGAATGCCTGAGACCCCTAGATTCAATCCCTAGCACCATCATATCCAAGCTGAGTAAGCTAGGATCTTTCTCTCATAAGTAAATTTTTAAAAACCCACAAGGGTGGGAGTCGGGCAGTAGAGCAGCATGTTAAGCGCACGTGGTGCCAAGTGCAAGGACCTGCATGTGGATCCCGGTTTGAACTCCTGGCTCCCCACCTGCAGAGGAGTCACTTCACAGGCAATGAAGCAGATCTGCAGGTGTCTATCTTTCTCTCGCCCTCTCTGTCTTCCCCTCCTCTCTCCATTTCTCTGTCTTAACTAACAATGATGACCTCAGTAACAACAATAATAACTACAACAACAATAAAACAAGGGCAACAAAAGGAAAAATAAAATATAAAAAAATATTAAAAACCCACAAGGGGTCATAGAGATAGCTCAATGGTAGAAGGAGGAATGCCTTATCACATATGTGGCCCAAGTTTAATCAGTACCATATGGGAGTGGTATTCTGGTATTGTAGTATCTCTTCTTACCCACCCACTCTAATAAATGGGAAGCAGTCCAGGAGTGGTAGGGTCATATGCAGGAGGCTCTAGCTCTGCTGAATGAAGAAATGAATGTGTGAATGAAAATGCCATATAAATACATAAACACAACAATGCTCCAAAAAATGGAAGTTTTGCTTTTATGAAGTTTTCCAAAGGTAACAAAACATTCTACTTGATTCAATCTCCACCCCTTAGCCATTTAAAAGCACAGAAATCATTCTTAATGCAGGGCATAAAAAACAGAGACAGTCTAAATGTGGTCCCTGATCTTAGCCTGCCAAGTTGTAGTTTAAAACAGGCAAATTTAACCAAAAGTAAGTAGAAAGAAAAAATGAGAGAGGAAAAAAAAAACAAATCAACAAAGTAGAAAGCAGAGACTGGATTTGTAATTTGAAAACTGTCAATAAAGAAAGCAGCGGGAGTCGGGCTGTAGCGCAGCGGGTTAAGCGCAGGTGGCGCAAAGCACAAGGACCGGCATAAGGATCCCGGTTCGAACCCCAGCTCCCCACCTGCAGGGGAGTCGCTTCACAGGCGGTGAAGCAGGTCTGCAGGTGTCTATCTTCCTCTCCTCCTCTCTGTCTTCCCCTCCTCTCTCCATTTCTCTCTGTCCTATCCAACAACGACGAAAACAATAATAACTACAACAATAAAACAACAAGGGCAACAAAAGGGAAAAAAATATTAAAAAAAAAAAGAAAGCAGCATAAAATGAAAAGGTCAATCATGCAGAAACTCAGAATACAGAAATGAAACTCCTTAATATTCTTTATAAAAAAATAACACTGGGAGGGGAAAAAAGAAAGTGTAACTCTGAAGCCAATGTATCAGAAATAAAACTGAACAAATATCTTTCATGAATTTGGTGCAAAATCGTCAACAAGATGCAAGCTGAGTATTAATTAGTAAACTGGAGCTGGCTATACTAGGAAGAGTAGTATGAATATGATATTATTAGTATCAGATAATATTCAGCTAGGGAATACCAGGCTGGTACACCATTTCCAGGGCTCATCTCTGACTCACGCCCATCAATATAACTGAATGAAAATATGACATCTCAAAGGATACAAGAAAAACTACTCAAATGTCAATACTCATCCTTAACTACTCTCAGAAAATTAGGACTAGAATTTTTTAAAATATTTATTTATTCCCTTTTGTTGCCCTTGTTTTATTGTTGTTATTATTATTGTTGTTGTTGTTGTTGATGTCATTGTTAGATAGAACAGAGAGAAATGGAGAGAGGAGGGGAAGACAGAGAGGGCAAGAGAAAGAGAGACACCTGTAGACCTGCTTCACCATCTGTGAAGCCACTCCTCTGCAGGTGGGGAGCTGGGAGTTGGAATCGGGATCCTTAGGCTGGTCCTCGCACTTTGCGCTTAACCCGCTGCACTACCACCCAACTCCCAGGACTAGAATTTTTTCAGTGTGAGAGTGCTGCCAGAAAACATTATATTCAATGTATTCTCTATCTGGATGATTTTCTCTATAATCAGTACAAACCTAAGTCAGGAAAATGAGCAAAGCCCAAAGGTAACTATGGACTTGGACAACAGAACTGAGGTTATTTAGCAAAGGCATTGGGGGGAGGGGTGGAAAAGTGGTTCTATGAACTTTGGAGTTTATCAGTGATTTAGTGGGAGTGGGGAAAAATTTTTTTGAGGGAGGTAAGAAATTGTACACTGAACACCAGCAATACCCTGGTGGCAAAATAAAATAAATCTTAAGGAGTGGGCAAAGTATCAGTGAACTCACCCTGGGGTAGAACTTAACAAGGAAAGAAAGGGGAAAGACTGGGTGAAATCTGAACTAAGAAGTGGTCTGGGAGGTGGTGCAGTGGATAAAGCATCAGACTCCCAAGCATGAGGTCATGAGTTCAATCCCTGGCAGCACATGTACCAGGGTGATGTCTGGCTCTTTCTCTCTCCTCGTATGTTTCTCATTAATTAATAAATAAAATATTAAAAAAACAGAAATCTGAAGTAAGTATGGTACATTGTAGCAAAGCAAAGGACTCTGGGGGAGCAGAAGATGGGAAAGGTAGTAGAGGGTACTAGTAGATAAAGATTAAAAGTCGGCAGCAGAAATGGTGAGTAGATACCTATCACTGGGAGGTAAGAGAGACTGGATACATGTGTCAATAGCTATCCTATAAACCATTCTTTCCCCACATAATTTTTTTTTTTTTTGCTTCCAGGGTTATCACTGGGACTCCGTGCCTGCACTATGAAATCCACTGTTCCTGGAGGCCATTTTCTTCAATTCTTTTGTTGTTGCTGCTGCTGTTATTATTGTTGTTCTTGTTGCTGTATAGGACAGAGAAATTGAGAGAGGAGAGGAAGAGGTGGGGGGGGGGAGATAAGACATCTGCAGACCTGCTTCACCGATTGTAAAGCGACCCCCCCCACACACAGGTGGGGAGCCAGAGGTTGGAACCAGGATCCTTATGCAGCGCTTTGCACTGTGTGTGCTTAACCTGGTGCACTAAATAAAATGATTTTCTAAAAAGCACAAGGTCGTGTGGAAATATACCCTTATGACAACAAAAATCCTGTCACTCAACACTCCCTCAATAACTGGATTTGGGAATATATAAGAAGAAATAAAGATAGAACAAGAATAGAAAGCTTAATGGCTATACAAAGAGACTCTCATGCCTGAAGCTCTCAAGTTCCAGGTTCAGTCACCAGCACCACCATAAACAAGAGCTGAGCAGTGTTCTGGTAAAAAAAATAAATAAAATATATGTATTTACTGGCCAGGTGGTGGTGCACCTGGTTAAGCACACGTTACAATGCTGTTCGAGGTCTCCCAACCCCCACTTGTAGGGGGAAAGCTTAACAAGTGGTGAAGCAATTTTGCAGGTGTGTCAATGTCTTTCTCCCTATTATCCCCTTCCCTGTCGATTTTTGGCTGTTTCTATTCAATAAAATACATAAAAATAATAAATATATATATAGATGAAAAGGCTATTATTATAGTAAGTAAGGAATACTACAGTATTGGCAAAAAACAAACAAGTAGACAGAACAGAATTTGTTATTGTATTTATTATTTATTAGTGACAGAGAAAATTGAGAGGGGAAGGGTAGATAGGAAGAGAGACAGAGAGACACCTGCAACACTGCTTTACTACTTGTAAGTGGTGGGGACCAGAGGCTTGAACTCGGGTCCTTGCACATTATAACATGTGCGCTTAACCAAGTGCTCCACCACCTGGCCCCAACAGAACAGAATTCAGTCCAAAAACAGAACCATCCATATAAAGTCACTAATTTTTCATAGTACCAGTCCATTTGTAATTGGCAAAGTATTCAATATTTGCAATAAGTGATGCTAGAGTACTTGGATCTCTACCTGTACAGAAAAATACGCCCTTTAATACCCCACCCTTTGCCATACAAAGAAACTTAAGCTAAATAGATCACAGACATAAACGTGAAAAGTAAAGGGTCAGGTGGGGGCACACAGGGTTGATCGCACTCATTATCATGTGTAAGGACTCAGGTTCCAACCCCTCTCCCCACCTGGAGGGAGGACACATATCTGCAGGTGTCTAGCTTTCTCTCTTCTTCTGTATCTCCTCCTCCCTTCTCAATTTCTTTGTCCTACCAAATAAAATAGGGAAAGGGGGGAGGAAAAGGAAAAAATGGTCATAGAGAACAGATCTGTAGTGCGGGCACTGAGCTCCAGTAATAACCCTGGTGGCAATAAAAATAAATAATATTAAAAGTGAAAAGTAAAACAAGTTCCCCATGAAAAATTTTAGTTAATTGGTGAAAAATTGCTGTTTTAATCTCCTTTTTGCAATCACTGCCAAATGTGATTATGTTTTTAAATTTTTAAATGAATAAACATATAGATAAGATCTGGACAGAGCCTCATAGGGTCTGTCACTCTTTTAGCCTATTGATACGTTCAGAAACTCCATCAGTTGTAGTCTTCCAACCCCTCACCCTCTTTCTTTTTAAGTGTGATTTTTTATTATTGGCCCCATAATTTACTTTTTTTTTTTTTTTTTTACAAGAGCACTGCTCAACTCTGGCTGGTGGTGCAGGGGACTGAACCCAGGACTTTGGAGCCTTAGGCGTGAGAGTCTCTGCATAACCATATGCTATCTACCCCAATTTGCCTCGTTTTCCTCCCTTCCCTACAATGCCAGACCACCTAAAAATTAAAAATATCAATCCTAGGAGTTGGGCAGTGATGCAGTGGGTTAAGCGCATGTGGCGCCAAGCACAAGGACTGGAGTAAGGATCCTGGTTCGAGGCCCCAGCTCCCCACCTACAGAGGAGTCGCTTCACAAGCAATGAATTAAAGCACGTCTTCAGGTGTCTTTCTCTCCTCCTCTGACTTCCCCTCCTCTCTCCATTTCTGTCCTATCCAACAACAGCGACATCAATAACAATAAATACAACAATAAAAAAGGGAAAATAAATAACTTAATTAAAAAGATGTGATAATAAATGTATTAAGGGAAGCTGGGCAGTGGCACAACTGGTTAAGTGCACATAGTACTACTGAGTGAAAGAAGCCACACGAAATATAAAATGGCTACATACTATATGATTATATGACATTCTTTTTTAAATGTCTTGATTTCTTCTTTCAATGACTTAATTATTTTTAAACACTCATTCATTTATTGGGGAGAAGGATCATAGCACCATGTGTGTCAAACATGAAATGCCATATGTGTATATGCATATGTGTGGTGGGAAATCGCTATTAAAATTGTTCATGTCCTTAAAGTATTAACTATTTACCTGTTTATAATTATTATGAGGATACATAATACTCATTTTAAGTGCAAGGATCAGGGGCTCTAAGCAGATGGCAAATAAGCACATGGGTAGATATTCCACTACAGATACCATATCAGAGAAATACCAATTAAAACAATGAGATACCACTACACACTTATCACAATGGCCCAAATCTACAAAACATCACCAAATGCAGAAAAGGCATTCTCATTCATGATTGCCAGAAATGCAATATGCATAGCCATTTCCCAGCAGTCTTTGCAAAACAGTTTGTGTTCGAGCCCCGGGCTCCTCACTTGCATGGGCATTGCTTCATAGGCGGTGAAGTAGGTGAAGCAGGACTGCAGGTGTCTATCTTTCTCTCCCTGTCTTCCCCTCCTCTCTCCATTTCTCTCCGTCCTATCCAACAACAGCGACATCAATAACAATAACTACAACAATAAAACAACAAGGCAACTAAAGGGAAAATAAATAAATATTTAAAAAAAAAGTTTGCCAGTTTTTTGGCAATCTAAACATCTGCCTGTGTCTGTCCATCTCTTCTATCTAAAAAAGTCAACCCCAGGCAGGGGAGATAGCAGAATGGCTATGCAAAAAGACCTTCACACCGAGGCTCCATCCCAGGTTTAATCACCAGCAACATCAAGACTCTTAGATGAGCAGTGTTACGGTTATAAAGCAAGAGAAAGAGAAAGGTAAACATCCTCTTACAGTAAAATCTAGCAAACACTCTCCTTGGTATATACCCCCTATTAAATACTGGACCACATAAAAACTTGGATACAGTTATTAACACAGCTTTACTCACAACTGCCCAAGCTTGAAAGCAAACTAAGACATTCTTCATAGGTAAATAGACCTATGTAAGTTAATATATTCAGACAATAAATATCATTCAGCACTTAAAAGAAAAAAAAGTAGGGGGTCGGGTGGTAGCACAGCGGGTTAAGTGCACATGCTGCAAAGCACATGGATCCTGGTTCGAGCACCCCGGCTTTCCACCTGGGGGGGGTGTCGCCTCACAAGCAGTGAAGCAGGTCTGCAGGTCTTCCCTTCCTATCTCCAGTTCTCTGTCCTATCCAACAACAATAACAACAACAAGGATAAACAACAAGCAACAAAAGGGGAAAACCAGCCTCTAGGAGCAGTGGATTTGTAGTGCAGGCACTGAGCCCCAGAAATACCCTGGAGGCATGAAAAAAGAAAAAAAATGCTGTTGAGACATAAAAGAGATCACCCCCCTCAACTCTTTAGCAAGAATACTAGCTCTAGCTCCCCCCCCTTTGTTGCCCTTGTTGTTTTATTGTTGTTACTGTTGGATAAGACAGAGAGAAATGGAGAGCGGAGGGGAAGACAGAGAGGGGGAAGAGAAAGACAGACACCTGCAGACCTGTTTCACTGCTTGTGAAGCGACTCCCCTGAAGGTGGAGAGTTAGGGGCTCCAACTGTGATCCTTCCGCTGGTCCCTGCGCCTGACTCCCTCAGCTCTAGCTTTTATGACACAGCCAGAAATTGAAGTTGAGAACTCAAGAGTCTCAAGCATAAAAGTTGCATACATAATCATGTTATCTCCTTCACACCCCCCAAAAGATATTATTATAGGGCCTGGAGGTTATTCAACAGGTAGAGTGCAGGCTTTGTCAGGTATTAGGCCTGTTTTTAACATCAGGCACTACATGAGAGAGCACCAACAACAGTACCAAAGTAACTCCATGGATGGTGAAGCAGTGCTTTGGTGTCTCTCCAACCCACCACCCAAAATATAGACTAAAAATCGAGACAGCAGGCTCAGCTGTACTGCACAACACCCTGGGTTTATTTCTCCAGCATTTTTAATAAAAATACACTACTGAGTGAAAGAAGCCATGTAAATATAAAACAGCTACACACTATATAATTATATGACATTCTTTCTTAAATGTCTTGATTTCTTTTTCCAGTGACTTAATTATTTTTAAATATTTATTCATTTACTGGAGGGGAAGGACCATAGCACCATGTGTGTCAAACATGAAATACCATATGTGTATATGTGCATGTGTGGTGGGAAATCAGTGTTAAAATTGTTCATGTCTTTAAAGCATTAACTATTTACCTGTTTATAATTATGAGGATACGTAATATTCATTTTAAGCTCATATAGAATTGATTTCACTATGTCAGGGCCTTTAATAACCAAAGGTAAGTCACAGCATCCCCAAAATTTAAAAATACAAAGTTATGACTCCACAGTGATGTGTCAGCATGGGCTGATGTTATCAATCCATCAAAATGTCTTATTTAATATTTTTAAGAGGCAAGAGTGGGCAATTTTAGGTGAGATGGCCCTGAAGTAAGAACCAGATGCCTACTGAAGTGCAATAATAGAAGTTAACATGGGGGGGGCTGGGTGGTGGCGCAACTGGTTGAGCGCACATATTATGATGCACAAGGACCAGGGTTCGAGCCTGAAAGCTCAGGGAAAGCTTTGCAAGTGGTGAAAGTGCCGCAGGTGTCTCTCTGTCTCTCTCCCTCTCTATCATCCTCTTGATTGACTTCTGGCTGTCTCTATCCAATAAATAAAGATAATAATGAAAGAAAAAGAAATTAACATGGGCCTGGAGCAAGAAGAGGGACACTTTTCACAAGGGTTGCTGGTTTCACGTGTGTTGGAAGACTGAGAGATAACCTAATAGAGGTGATAAGCATGGTGACTAGAACTGATTTGACTAAATGTACTGTGTACAATGATTAATATATTCTACTATGTCTGATTAGTAAGCTTTCATTGTTACATGAATATTCATAGTGGTATGCAGTATATATGTACAATGGAGTTCCAACACTTTAGCAATTGAGCTTAACTCCCATACCTAAAGAGGTATTTTTTAGGGAGTTGGGCGGCAGCGCAGCAGGTTAAGTGCACGTGGAACGAAGTGCAAGGACCAGAAGAAGGATCCTGGTTCGATCCCCAGCTCCCCACTTGCAGGGGAGTCGCTTCACAGGTAGTGAAGCAGGTCTACAGGTGTCTTTCTCTTTCCCTCTCTCTCTGTCTTCCCCTCCTCTTTCCACTTTTTTCTGTCCTATCCAACAACGACGACATTAACAACAACAATAACTACAAAAACAACAACAACAAAAAAGACAAGGGCAAAAGAGGGAAAATAAAAAAAGATGTATTATTAATTTTGCCTTCAGAGTTATCACTGAGGCTCAGTGCCTGCACTATAAATCCACTGCTCCTGGAGACTATTTTTCCCATTTTGTTGCCCTTGTTGTCGCCCTTGTTGTTATTGGATAGGGCAGAGAGTAGTGGAGAGAGGAGGAAAAGACAGAGAGGGGGAGAGAAAGATAGACACCTACAGACCTGCTTCACCACCCTTGAAGCCACCCCCCTGCAGGTGAGGAGCCGGGGGCTCAAACCAGGATCCTTGTGCAGTCCTTGCACTTGCACCATGTGCGCTTAACCCGCTACACTGCCTACCACCAGCCCACAATATACTTTTTTTTAGTGAAATAAAGATGAGAGGCCTGAGTGATACTGAATTCTGGCATAGAGCAGTGGCAGGGATGGCTCTTGGGCCTTCAGGCATACACCAACTTTATGCTCTAAAATACTGTCGTGTGGTAGGGGCTGACTAAACAAAGCAAAGCCACAGAGACTATCAAAGAGACCAACTGTTGTCAGAGGTTGTGATTAAACAGATCACAGGAGCACAGAAAAATTTAGGGCAATAAAAATGCTATGGGGACCAGCCAATGGTGCACCTTGTTAAGTGCATGTGTTTTTATGCACAAAGACCCAGAGGGTTCAGGCCCCCAAGACACCACCTGCAGGGGGGAAGGAGAACCTTCATAAGCAGAGAAGCAGTGCTACAGGTGCCTCCACCTCCCCTCTCAATTTGTCTGTCCTCATAAAATAAAAAGTAAAAATTATATAGTAAGAAAGACATATACACAATAAAAAATACTATAAAAGTACAAACATGATAGATGTCGTTATGTGTATTCCAAATGTGTTTTAATAAACAAAAATGAACCATAATGTAAAATATGAGCATTGGGTGATTATCATGTGTTATGTACGTTCATCAGCTATAGCAAATGTACTATTTTGGTGAGAAAACAAAGGTAAAAGGAGATTTTATTGCATGCATAGACTCAGGATACATGGGAAAATTCTACCTTCCTCTTAACTGTACTTTAAAACCTAAAATTGGCCCTAAAAAGTAAGTTTTTGATAAATAACTTTTAAAAAATTATATAGTTTTGTTTTTTGTTTGTATTTTAGTCAATGTATGGATTAAGCCTTATTTTAATTTCTTCTGCATCACATTTAGTCACATCTTATTTCAATCATGACTTGAGTCATTCTTTTCTGCTCCCCAATTAAGAGTTATCCATATATATATATATATATATATATATATATATATATATGTATATATATATATGCAGCTAACAATCATGCATAAACTAACAAACTTCTAAATCTAAATGAAGGACTCCTATTCTGAGAAATCATCTAGTATAAATTCTAGGTCCTGAAAGCAAGTATATTCATTTCAGAAAAATAAATTGTACAATGCTAGCTGTAGTAGCTTACATTTCTCAGCCCATGTGGTGTTGCACCTAGTACAGCACACACACTGCCATGCATAAGGATCAGCATTCAAATCCATGGCGTGCATGCATTTGCCTGTGCGTGTGCGTAGGGAGAATCTTTGGAAGTGGCAGACCAGTGCTGCAGATGTCTGTCTCTGTCCCTCTGTCTCTCACCCTATGTCAAAAAGAAAAAGAAACAAAGGCCTCCTGGAAGGGTAGAATGATGCAGACACTGAGCCCCAATGCTGACAGCAAAATCTTTTTTTTTTCCTACAAATGTCTAAAGTCAGTAGTCCACACAACCAGTGTATCAAAAACCTTACTTTTATCTCTATGAACAGAAAACACTGTTACCTACCTTTCAGAAACTTCTTGCTTCAACTGAGGGACTTCAAGTGCTGAATCAATATTCATGAAACCTACAATGTCTCGTTTTATCATAAGGGATGGCTTCTCCAAATCCTTGCCTGGTGTTTCATGGCCCCTAGATAAGGGGTCTGAATCACTTAGCTGTATTTCTGATGCCTCACTTTCTGTAAGACGGGTCCGTTGACCAGGAGAACTGGGAACACTATTCCCTTCTTGGTCAGAGCTGTTCTTTTGCTTTCCATCTCTCTGGGGCTTACTATTCAGTCCATCATCCCGGAAACCTTTAGCAAATGGGTTGTAATCTATTTTCAACTGGGTAATCTGAATGTTCTGATAAGCTGTTACTGCAAAGAATTCAGTCTGTGGGAAAGTAAAAGTATGAACACCAGGACCACTTAATTGTATCACTTCCGTAGCCTTTTCTGCAGGCACCAAATGAAGCCTTGGCAGATAGCGATGCATAGAATGCAGGATTATGTGCCCTTCTTGGTCCAGTGTATTGTTGGTAAGCTTGAGTTTATAGAAAGAAACTGGTTGATGCATCCAATAATGACCCGTGGAAGGAGATTCTGGATGAATAAAAACCCTCCCCAAAACATGGGGCTCAGCCTTTCCACTGGGTTCCCACCAACGACCATTCCATTTATAACGATGGTTATCCACAGGAGATATATCCATGACAAGGATATACTTCATATTGGAATCTAAACCTGTTATCCAATAACGACAGTAGGGAAACATACGTCTTCCTTGCTTGGTCAGAATCATCTCTGTGCTTCTATGATAGAATTCATTCCACATGCTATTGTTATCCAAGGTGACAGTTATTCCTCCCACAGTACAATCAGCTGGAAGGCAACTCTTTCCTTTCGACTTTCCTGGGGATGACACACTGCTAGCCAAAGCACAGGCATCTCGATTAGTAACCAAAATTCCTTGATCAGTCTTGCTATTTCCTGGCGGTTTTAGGATGACAAAGAAGGTAGGTGCAGCTCCTGCCACTGTTGCACCATCCTGATTAGTTAATATAATCTGCTGTTTCTCTTCCATGATTCCAGTGGGAAACTCAGTAGTTAGATAACTGTACTCATCACAGTCATAATGGCCTTCCCAGCCTAAAAACAATCAACAAAAGACAAAAAAGAAAGAAAGAAAGAAAACAAACAAAAAAAACCACCTTTAACCAAGTTGTATTTTAACAAAAATAAGAGAACAGTTGTTACCTCAAAAATGCATTCCTAAGACACTGCTCCTACATCTCAATCACTATAGTTTTTCTAAAATGGCTAACTTTTTTAAAAAATGTTTTATTTGTTAGCATAAGATACAGAAAGAAGAACCATAGCATCACTCTGGCACATGGGATGTCTGGAAGTTCAGCACTCTACTCAATCATCTCCCAGGCATATGACTACCTTTTAAAGTCCTTTTGAATCTAATTAGTATACTCATATCCCAGTCCTCCATAATGCACTATAAATATTTTAACTTCATATACAAACACCTAAGTGTATGTTCATTTTAGACAAACTACACAAAAGTACAACGCAGGGACTGGAAGACAGATCACTGTTAGGTAAAGTGCCAGGCTCAGCTTCAAGTCACAGCACCCTAAGTGAGCACCATAGCATAGTGGAAGTTGCACAAATGTTATAAAAATGCAGTGTTGTCTCTCCTTTATTTCTCTCTCTCCGCCCCCAGAACAAATGAAAAAGTAGGCCTTTGCAGCACAAGGGGAGAGAAAGAGAGGAGAGCAAACTTAAAAGAAATTACACTGGAGGTTTGCATTGCAAATGGGTGGCAAGATGTTATGAGTTAATTTGAGAAAGGACTTTTTTTTTTTTTCTTGGCATTCTCTTTATTTATTGGTTAGAGACAGCTAAAAATTCAGAGGGAAGGGAACTATTAAAGTGGGAGAGAGGCAGATACCTGTAGCTTGAACCTTGGTCCTTGAGCATTGTAATGTGCGCTCAACCACCACCCGGTCCCCCAGAGGACTTTTTTAAAAACACAACATGTTCTCCTGAGATAATTAAAAATAAATAAATCTCCATGTTACCACTGTACTGAATGAGCTATTACTATACTGACATGGGCTCGTAAGTATACAAAAAGCTATCATCACTTGTTAGTACATGTACTTAAAGATGTTATATCTAGTTCTGCATTCACATTATCAGGCTCAATGGCCCAGATTTGAGACCCTAGTCCCCACCTTTAGGGGAGAAGCTTTCTAAGTGGTAAAACAGAGCTGCAGGCGTCTTTTTCTCAATCTACCTCCTTCTTCACTTTAAATCTCTCCATAATATCAAATACTAAAAAGAAACCATGGTTAATCACTGGTGTTTACGAATTAACTGTCAAACAGCACCACATCTCAGAACTTTCACTGTGGGGGGGGGGGGGATCACCAAGTGTTTAATCCCATACTTCAAGGTCTCAAGAGCAATTTTCTTAATTCTCAAAGAAAAAGTGAGAAAATGTTTTGATAATCAGGATGCAAAACCTAGCAGTCAATAAACATTTTTACAAATTCAATATCATGATTATTCAATGTGGCAAAAAAGCATCAAAGCAAAACAAATTTTTTTAAGTAGGAAAACATTTGCATCACAAAGAACTCATTTCCCTAGAAGGGTTTCCTACAAATCAACAAAACCCAAAAATGAAACAAAAATTGAACAAAGGAAATGACTATAAAAATATATAGTTCTACAAATAGACTCTCATGCCTGAGGCTCCTAAATCCCAGGTTCGATCTCCCGCACCACCATAAACCAGAGCTGAGCAGTGCTCTGGTGTTTCTCTGTCTCTCTCTCTGCATCTCTCTCAAAAACATAAAAAAATAAAATAAAATAAAATGAAATACACAGTCTCGGGAGTTGGGCGGTAGTGCAGCAATTAAGTGCACATGACACAAAGTGCAAGGGCCTGTGGGAGGATCCCAGTTCGAGCACCAAGCTCTCCATCTGCAGGCGGAATCACTTCATAAGCAATGAAGCAGGTCTGCAGGTGTCTTTCTCTCCATCTTCACCTCCTCTCTCGATTTCTCTCTGTCCTAAACAACAACGATAAACAAGGGCAACAAAAGGGAAAAAATAGCCTCCTGGAACAGGGGATTCATGGTGCAGGCACCAAGCCCCAGCGATAGCCCTGGAGGCAAAAAATAAAAATAAAGAACATACAGAGTCTCAGGCCAGCAAGACAGCCCACCTGAGAGAGTGGCCAAGTTCAAACCACAGCCCCCACCACAGGAAGATAGAAGCTTCAGTGCCACGGTCTCTTTCCCACTCATTCATTCTGTCTTCTGCTTGCCCTTATCTGAAACAGTAATTCTGCGGTGATGAAGCCCCACCACTGGGTGGAGGGGTGAGGGGGATGAGAAGGAAGAAGCAATCTCAGAATACAGTAACTTCAATTAAATCTAAATACTGTTTTTCACGCTACTAGACTGACAAAAAGAATTTTGATCCATACTCCCAGAAAAAGGGAGAAATGTTAGGGGAAGATGATTAGAGAGGGCTCTGAAACCCAATTTATAAGGGCTGAGAGAAAAGGATAAAAAGGAAAGACATTCAGAAGTAGTAATAGGTATGACTTAGAAAGGAGAGCAGGGGGAAAGCAATTACAGAATCCAGACCTTCCACCTTCTGCAACCCACAACGACCCTGGGTCCATACTCCCAGAGGGATAGAGAATGGGAAAGCTATCAGGGGAGGGGATGGGATATGGAGATCGGGTGGTGGGAATTGTATAGAGTTGTAAGCCTCCTATCTTACAGTTCTGTTAATGTCTCCTTTCTTAAATTAAAAAAAAAAAAAAGACAGAGCAGGACCATAGGAAAAAACGGGCATAGAGAGGATCAACTAGGAATACCAAAGGAGACCACCTGGGACAACAAGACAGGACTAGAACGGCTACAGGAACCCACAAAATCACCGGTGAGTGCAAACACACGAGGCTGGTGACAGAGAGGACCCTAGGGAGAGACTAAGTGGCTGGTAACAGTCCGGCGGTTTATAAGTTGAGACACCACCCCCCAGTCTGTTCCACCAACAAGGGGACAGCTGAAGGGAGGAGAGGACTCCCCAGAGACTCACCAAGTGCAACTCTGAGTCTCCATTGCTACTGCCCTCAGAATCTGGAGCAGCGGGCAGGGAGGGACACCAGGAGACAGAGATCTAACCAAGAAACTCAGGAGAAGACCTATACCTAAGTGGCATAGCTGTGGGGCTGTGAAAGTCTCTTTGCATAAGCACTGGACTATCTCTGCCACACCCTGCCTTATCTCTTATCTCTTGGTCAGGAGTCAGTGATTAAGCTAAGAGACCTACTTATAGTTTAGAAGACCTCAGGCTCCCATAGCCTACAGAGGGGGAAAAAAAAAGAGGCTTGTAAACCACTGAGCTCCAACTCAGGGATTAAAATACTATTGAAACAACTGTTAACTTCCACCACTGTGAACCCTTTAATTACCTTACACAAGTCAATCCAGGAAATAGTGATCAGTAATTTGAAAAGTACTAAGAGAGGGAACTCATAACATAATGTATAAAATGGGTAAAGCAACAAGAAGAAATATTGGAGAAACTAACCAGGACAACAGTCCCAGCTAAAAGCCCCCCAAAGGGTGAAGCACAAAATAACGAGTTCAACATCCAAACATTAGCTAAGGAAATAATCACAGGAGTAAAGAGTTGAAAGAATTGTAGTCAGAAATACAGGAACAACAAATGAGACTCTGAAAGAAAACACTAATTATCGCAAGGTTATTAGACAGCTGAAAGCTGAAATAGCTGAGCTAAGAACACAACTAGCTGAACAAGATAAAACTATCAGAACAAGGAAAAAAAAAATAGATGAACTCCAGAAAACAGTAGAGGGCAGAGAGAATAGAATCAATGAGGCTGAAGACAGAATTAGAAAGATCGAGGACGAATTAGAGACAACTAAAAAAGAAGTAAGAAATCTCAAAAAGAGACTAAGAGATGCTGAAAACAACAACAGAGACCTATGGGATGACTTCAAAAGAAACAATATACACATTATTGGCTTACCAGAGGAAGAAAGAGAGGGAGAGGAAGAAAGCATTCTTCAGGCCATAATAGCTGAAAACTTCTCTAGTCTAGACAACATCAAAGCCATAAAGATTCAAGAAGCCCAGAGGGTCCCAAACAGAATTAACCCAGACTTAAAGACACCAAGACACATCATATTTAGAATGGAAAGGAATAAGGATAAAGAAAGGATCCTCAAGGCTACAAGAGAAAAACAAAGAGTCACCTACAGAGGAAAACCCATAAGATTAGCAGCAGACTTCTTCACACAAACACTACAGGCTAGAAGAGAATGGCAAGATATCTATCGAGTGCTCAATGAGAAAGGCTTTCAACCAAGAATACAATTATCCTGCTAGACTATCATTCAGACTAGATGGAGGCATCAAAACCTTCTCAGACAAGCAACAGTTGAAGGAATCTACTTCAGAACGTCAAAGAAGTTCTGAAAGGTCTTCTATAAACAGTGAGACCATCATAAATAGGACATATATCAGAACACTCTAAAACTCTACAAGAATGGGGTTAAAATATCTTCGATCTTTGATATAAATAAATTTCAATGGCCTGAATTCACCTATGAAAAGACAGAGTAGGAAGATGGATCAGAAAATACAACCCAGGGAGTCAGGCAGTAGCGCAGCGGGTTAAGCGCATGGTGGCGCAAAACGCAAGGATCGGCGTAAAGATCCTGGTTCAAGCCCCCGGCTCCCCATCTGTAGGGGAGTCGCTTCACAAGTGGTGAAGTAGGTCTGCAGGTGTCTATCTTGCTCTCCACCTCTCTGTCTTCCCCTCCTCTCTCCATTTCACTCTGTCCTATCCAACAATGACGACATCAGTAATAAATAATAACAACAATAAAACAACAAGGGCAACAAAAGGGAATAAATATTTATAAAAAAAAAAAAAAGAAAGAAAATACAACCCAACAATATGCTGTCTACAAGAAACCCACCTAATGCAACAAGACAAACACAGACTTAAAGGGAAAGGATGGAAAACTATCATATAAGCCAATGGCCCACAAAAAAGGGCAGGAACAGCTATTCTCATATCTGACACGATAGACTTTAAAATAGGTAAGATTAAAAAAGATAGAAATGGACACTACTTAATACTCAGAGGATCAGTCAATCAACAGGACTTAACAATTATTAACATCTATGCACCCAATGAGAAGCCATCTAAATACATCAACATCTACTGAAAGAGCTACAGCAATATATTAACAGCAACACAGTCATAGTAGGGGACTTCAACACCCCACTCTCTCAACTTGACAGATCATCCAGGAAGAAAATCAATAAAGACATAAGGGAGCTAAATGAAGAGATACATAAACTAGAACTATTGGACATTTTCAGAGTCATTCATCCCAAGAAACTGGAATACAAATTTCACTCAAATCCACATGGGTCATTCTCAAGGACAGAACATATGTTAGGCCACAAAGACAGCATCAGCAAATTCAAGAGCATTGAAATCATCCAAAGCATCTTCTCAGGCCACAGTGGTATTAAACTAACACTTAACAATCAACAAAAGATTAGTAATAGTCCCAAAATGTGGAAGCTCAACAGTACACTTCTTAACAACCTCTAAGACAAAGAGGAAATCAAGGAAGAAATCAAAATGTTTCGAGACTTCAATGAAAATGGAGACACAAGCTATCAAAATATTTGGGAAACGGTTAAGGCAGTACTGAGAGGGAAGTTCATAGCTATACAAGCACACATTAGGAAACAAGAAAAAGCACAAATAAACAGCCTGATTGCACATCTTAAAGACCTAGAAGAACAACAACAAAGGAACCCTAAAGCAACCAGAAGGACAGAAGTCACTGAAGTTAAGGCAGAAATAAATAACATTGAGAATAAGAAAACCATACAAAAGGTCAACGAAAATAAATGTTGGTTCTTCGAAAGAGTGAACAAAATTGACAAACCTTTAGCCAGACTCACAAAACAAAAAAGGGAGAAGACCCAAATAAGCTGGATAGTAAATGAAAGAGGATATATCACAATAGACACCGCAGAAATTCAACATATCATGCGAGGCTTCTATGAACAACTCTATGCCACCAAGCTAGAGAACCTGGAAGAAATGGACGATTTCCTAGATACATACCAACTTCCAAAACTAAGTAAAGAGGAAATGGATAACATGAACAGGCCTATCACAGCTAATGAAATTGAAACAGTTATCAAAAATCTCCCCTGGTCCTGGACCAGTTGGTTTTACAAATGAATTCTACAAAACCTTCAAAGAAGAACTATTACCTCTAACTTTTAAAAGTCTTCCAGAAAATTGAAGACACTAGAATACTCCCTGCTAGCTTCTATGAAGCCAGCATCACTCTGATACCAAAAGCAGACAGGGACACAACCAAAAAAGAAAACTACAGACCAATATCTCTGATGAACATAGACGCGAAAATACTGAACAAAATTCCAGCCAACCGGATACAGCAGTATATCAAAAAGACAAGTGGGGTTTATCCCAGGCATGCAAGGTTGGTTTAATATACGTAAATCAATCAATGTGATCCACCACATCAACAAAAGCAAGACCAAAAACCACATGGTCATATCAATAGATGCAGAGAAAGCCTTTGACAAAATACAACATCCCTTTATGATCAAAACACTACAAAAAATGGGAATAGATGGAAAATTCCTCAAGAGAGTGGAGTCTATATATAGCAAACCTACAGCCAACATCATACTCGATGGTGGAAAACTGGAAGCATTTCCATTCAGATCAGGTACTAGACAGGGCTGCCCACTATCACCATTACTATTCAACATAGTGTTGGAAGTTCTTGCCATAGCAATCAGGCAGGAGCAAGGAATTCAAGGGATACAGATTGGAAGAGAAGAAGTCAAACTCTCCCTATTTGCAGATGACATGATAGTATACACAGAAAAACCTAAGGAATCCAGCAAGAAGCTTTTGGAAATCATCAGGAAATACAGTAAGTCCAGTTAGTTTCACGGGCCTGCTTGGCACCACCCCGAGGAACCCCGTGAGAGTTCCTGAGTTCCAGAGAGAGAGTTGGAGAGAGTTCCTGGGTTCCAGAGTAAGAGAGAGTGCTTGTGCTGCCGCAAAGAGACAGCAGAGTTCTGTTTGGTGATTAGTTTGTCTTAGTTTATGAATCGTTGTTCCTGAATAAAGAAATACAGCTTCCCTGCCCAGCCGTTGTCTCCGCTACCCGTTGTCTCTGTTACCCGCCCGTGAAGCTAGCCCGGCCAACAGGAGCCTACAAATTTTAACAAGTAAGGTGTCAGGCTATAAAATTAACATTCAAAAGTCAGTGGCATTCCTCTATGCAAACACTAAGTTAGAAGAAATTGAAATCCAGAAATCAATTCCTTTTACTATAGCAACAAAAACAATAAAATATCTAGGAGTAAACCTAACCAAAGAAGTGAAAGACTTGTATACTTTAAATTGTAAGTCACTACTAAGGAAATTGAAAAAGACACAGAGAAGTGGAAAGATATTCCATGTTCATGGGTTAGTAGAATTAACATCATCAAAATGAATATACTACCCAGAGCCATCTACAAATGTAATGCTATCAAGATCCCAAGCATATTTTTAGGAGAATAGAACAAATGCTACAAATGTTTATCTGGAACCAGAAAAGACCTGGAATTCCCAAAACAATCCTGAGAAAAAAGAACAGAACTGGAGGTATCACACTCCCTGATCTCAAATTGTATTATAGGGCCATTGTCATCAAAACTGCTTGGTACCGGAACATGAATAGACACACAGACCAGTGGAATAGAATTGAGAGCCCAGAAATGAGGCCCCACACCTATGGACATCTAATCTTTGACAAAGGGGCTCAGACTATTAAATGGGGAAAGCAGAGTCTCTTCAACAAATGGTGTTGGCAACACAACGATTGCCACCTCAATATGCTTCACTTCAGACTTGAGACTTCACGTGTGGAATGACAACCCTTCAACTTCATTACTCGGGTGAGACCTTTCCTTTCATAGTATACTCTAATTTCATCTCAGGTGGTTCACTTTCTAACAAAGTCCCAAAACCTAGATATACACCAGTTTCTGTGAGAGAGAGCATATGTTCACACGTATCCGTAAACTACTGCAAAATATATACCTGAAAGCAGAAGTACACTAGAGTTTGCAGTGAGTACCCCCTTAACACTTCCTCTCCACTATTCCAAGCTTTGGGTCCATGATTGCTCAACAATTTGTTTGGCTTCGTATGTTAACTCTCTTTTCAGTCACCAGGTTCCAGATGTCATCAGGATGCCGGCCAGGCTTCCCTAGACTGAAGACCCCACCAATGTGTCCTGGAGCTCAGCTTCCCCAAAGACCCACCCTACTAGGGAAAGAGAGAGGCAGACTGGGAGTATGGACCAACCAGTCAACGCCCATGTTCAGCGGGGAAGCAATTACAGAAGCCAGACCTTCTACCTTCTGTAACTCACAATGACCCTGGGTCCATGTTCCCAGAGGGATAGAGAATGGGAAAGTTATCAGGGGAGGGGGTGGGAAATGGAGATTGGGCGGTGGGAATTGTGTGGAATTGTACCCCTCCTACCCTATGGCTTTGTTAATTAATAATCCTTTCTTAAATAAAAAATAAAAAATTTTAAAAAATGGTGTTGGAAACAATGGGTTGAAACATGCAGAAGAATGAAACTGAAGCACTGTATTTCACCAAATACAAAAGTAAATTCCAAGTGGATCAAGGACTTGGATGTTAGACCACAAACTATCAGAAACTTAGAAGAAAATATTGGCAGAACTCTTTTCCGCATAAATTTTATAGACATCTTCAATGAAACGAATCCAATTACAAAGAAGACTAAGGCAAGTATAAACCTATGGGACCAAATCAAATTAAAAAGCTTCTTCATAGCAAAAGAAACCACTACCCAAACCAAGAGACCCCTCACAGAATGGGAGAAGATCTTTACATGCCATATAGCAGACAAGAGTTTAATAACCAACATATATAAAGAGCTTGCCAAACTCAACAACAAGACAACAAATAACCCCATCCAAAAATGGGAGGAGGACATGGACAGAATACTCACCACAGAAGAGATCCAGAAGGCTGAGAAACACATGAAAAAATGCTCCAAGTCTCTGATTGTCAGAGAAATGCAAATAAAGACAACAATGAGATACCACCTCACTCCTGTGAGAATGTCATACATCAGAAAAGGTAACAGCAGGAAATGCTGGAGAGGGTGTGGGGTCAATGGAACCCTCCTACACTGCTGGTGGGAATATCAATTGGTCCAACCTCTATGGAGAACAGTCTGGAGAACTCTCAGAAGGCTAGAAATGGACCTACCCTATGACCCTGCAATTCCTCTCCTGGGGATAGATCCTAAGGAACCCAACATATCCATCCAAAAAGATCTGTGTACACATATGTTCTTGGCAGCACAATTTGTAATAGCCAAAACCTGGAAGCAACCCAGGTGTCCAACAACAGATGAGTGGCTGAGCAAGTTGTGGTATATGTACACATAGGAATACTACTCAGCTGTAAAAAATGGTGACTTCACTGTTTTCAGCCGAACTTGGATGGACCTTGAAAAAATCATGTTGAGTGAAATAAGTCAGAAACAGAAGGATGAATATGGGATGATCTCACTCTCAGGCAGAAGATGAAAAACAAGATCAGAAAAGAAAACACAAGTAGAACCTGAAATGGAATTGGCGTATTGCACCAAAGTAAAAGACTCTGGGGTGGGTGGGTGGGAAGAATACAGGTCCAAGAAGGATTCAGAGGACCTAGTGGAGGCTGTATTGTTATATTGGAAACTGGGGAATGTTATGCATGTACAAACTATTGTACTTACTGTTGAATGTAAAACATTAATTCCCCAATAAAAAAGAAAAAAAATGGGCTTAGATAGATAAATAACAGTCAATCCACATCAGTGATCTTGGAAAACCACTGTAGTCTCTAATGGAGAGAATGGGGACACAGAACTCTGGTGGTAGGAATGGTATGGAATTGTACCCGTTATCTTATAATTTTGTAAACCAACATTAAATCACCGATAAAGAAATCATACTAAAACAAATTTAGTGGAACTCTAATATAAATTCGTACTTTAAGCTTTCTCTCTGTTTGGCTTTACATTACTTATAAAATGAAGACTTCTGGGAGTCGGGCAGTAGCACAGTGGGTAAGCACACATGGCGCAAAGCACAAGGACCAGCGTAAGGATCCCGGTTCAAGCCCCCCGCTCCCCACCTGTAGGGGAGTCGCTTCACAGGTGGTAAAGCAGGTCTGCAGGTGTGTTTCTCTCCCCCTCTCCATCTTCCCCATCTCTCTCCATTTCTTTCTGTCCTATCTAACAACGACATCAATAACAATAACTACAATGAAAGAACAAGGGCAACAAAAGGGAAAATAAATAAATATTCAAAATTTTTAAATCAAGACTTCTGGACAGAGGAGATAACAGAGTGGTTATACATTGGCCTTTCACATCTGAGGCACCAATGGACCCAGGTTCAATCCCCAGATCTACCACAAGCCAGATCTGAACACTGCTCTGGGGGGAGGGGTGGTGGTGGTGGTGGTGGTGGTGGTGGTGGTGGTGGTGGTGGTGGTAGTGGTGGTGGTGGTAGTGGTGGTGGCGGCCGCCGCGGCGGGGTGTGTATGTGTGTGTGTGTGTGTGTGTGTGTGTGTGTCTTCCTCTCTGTGTGTGTGTGTGTGTCTTCCTCTCTGTATCTCTCTATTTAAAATAAAATCTATATATTTTTCACATTAAAAACCCAACATTTCTTAATATTATTTTCTACAGTATTAAAATTTTATTTCGGGCAGGAGTAAACAGCATAATGGTCATACAAAGAAACTCATGCCTGAGGTGCCATAGTCTCAGGTTCAATCCCCTGCAGCACCATAAGCCAGAGCTGAGCAGTGCTCTGGTTAAAAATAAATAAATAAAATAAAATTTTATTTCAACACAGCTATAACTAGTTTTAAACAAGTTTTTTTAAACCATCATTAAAAAATTTAATCTATGAAGACTGGGGAGGCAGTATAATAGGAATGCAAAAAGATTTTCCTGCCTAAGGCACCAAAGTCCCAAGTTCAATCCCCAGTACCACTATATGCCAAACCTAAGAGGTCTCTGACTCTCATGCCTGAGGCTCCCCCCAGTCCCAGGTTCAATCCCCCTCACATAAAGCACTGCTTTGGTTTAAAAAAAAAAACAAAACTGAAAATTATCGTCATCTATGAGATGACAAAGATTCAGCTGATAGAAAACCCATTCAGAGTTATAGCCTATGCTAAATTTATGTACACCCATTTCAAAAACTCCCTTTTGCCTCAACAAAGATGAAGTACAAGGCAGGGGAGATAGCATAATGCTTATGCAAAAAAAGACTCTCATGCCTAAGGCAACAATGGTCCCAGGTTTAATTCCCAGCACCATCATAAATCAGAGCTGAGCAGTGCCGTGGTGTTAATAATAATAATAAAGTAGTAAGCTATCTGAATTCTTTGCTGGGGCTCTGTGCCTGCACCATGTAGTCACCACTCCTGGAGGCCATTTTTTCCCCTTTTGTTGCCCTTGTTGTAGCCTTGTTGTGGTTATTATTGTTATTGTTGATGTCGTTCATTGTTGGATAGGACAGAGAGAAATGGAGAGAGATGGGGAAGACAGAGGGGGAGAGAAAGACAGACACCTGCAGACCTACTTCACTGCCTGTGAAGCGACTCCCCTACAGGTAGGGAGCTGGGGGCTTGAACTGGGATCCTTATGCCGGTCCTTGCACTTTGAGCCATGTGCGCTTAACCCACTGTGCCACTGCTCGACCCCCAACTATCTGAATTCTTTATACACAGGTATCTAATATTTTTTATGTGCAAGACAACAAAAGAATTTTCAGGGTTATGAATTATATATGGCTTTTGAAGCTATAAAAATAAAAACCTCCAACAGTTATTTCACTAGTTGATCAAAATACGTAATTCAGGGGCCAGGTGGTGGCACACTTGGTTAAGTGCACATATTACAGTGCCCAAGGACAAAGATTCAGGCCCCTGGTCCCCGTCTGCTTGAGGAAAGCTTCATGAGTGGTGAAGCAGTGCTGCGGTGTATGTCTGTGTCTTTCCCTCTCAATTTCTATCTCTATCCAATAATAAATAAAGATAAAAAAAAACTAAAGGGTAGAGTAGACTGCCAGGCTGGTGTAGTGGCTCTGCCTGTGGACTTTGAGACAGACACAGCTTCAGGTTCAAAACCATCCTCCCCAGAAGCTGGTGGTTCACCGCTGGGGGTGGGGACCTAAAGGGTAGATGTTCAGCTTCACTGGGGGGGGGATACAGATCTTTGGTGGTGGGAATGGTGTTAATATACACTCCTATTAACTTATAGTCTAACAAATCACTAAATATGAAAGGAGAAAAGCGGATTAAAAAAGAAAAAAATAAAAAAATAAAATGTTTTTAAAAATACATAATCCCAAAGGCATAAATTTTGTAATAAAAAAAAAGATACGGGCAGGGGCTGGTTGGTAACAAACCTGGTTGAGTGCACATATTGCAATTTGCAAAGGCCTGGGTTCAAGCCCCTGGTCCCCACCTATAGGAGGATGATTCATAAATGGTGATGCAGGTCTGTTTCCATTCCTATCTTCCCCCTCCCTTCCTGATATCTGACTATCAAATAATAAAAATTATAAAGGTGGAGGGTAGATAGCATAATGGTTATGCAAAGAGACTCTCGTGCCTGAGGCTCCGAAGTCCCAGGTTCAATCCCCCGCACCACCATAAACCAGAGCTGAACAATGCTCTGGTAAAAAAAAATATGTGTATATGTATATGTATATGTATATGTATATGTATATGTATATGTATATGTATATGTATATATATTGCTGGGGCTCGGTGCCTGCACTACAAATCCACTACTCCTGCAAGCTATTTTTCCCTTTTTGTTGCCCTGCTGTTTATTGTTGTTTATTGTTGTTATTATTGTTGTTGTGGTTGGATAGGACAGGGAGAACTCCAGAGGGGAAGACAAAGAGGGGGAGAGAAAAATAGACATCTGCAGACCTGCTTCACTGCTTGTGAAGCAAGCCTCCTGCAGATGAGGATCCCGGAGCTCTAACCAGGATCCTTACGCTTAGCGCCATGTTAGCTTAACCCAATGCACTACCGCCCAGCCCAATACACTGAATTTTCTAATCAAAGGTAGTCAAACCAGCATATTTGGTTGTTTCAAACATGCAAATACTACTCTACAGTCTACAACCAACTGCAAAAATGAAATGTTATGGGAGTCGGGCTGTAGTGCAACGGGTTAAGCGCGCACGTGGCACAAAGTGCAAGGACCAGTGTAAGGATCCTGGTTCGAGCCCCCGGCTCCCCACCTGCAGGGGAGTCGCTTCACAGGCGATGAAGTAATTCTGCAGGTGTCTTTCTCTCCCCCTCTCTGACTTCCCCTCCTCTCTCCATTTCTCTCTGTCCTGACAATGACAATATCAACAACAGTAACTATAATAAAAAATAAATTTTTAAAAAAATGAAATGTTAGGGGGCTGAGTGGTGACACACAAGGTTGAGCACACAGGTTACCATTCACAAGGATCCAGGTTCAACAGCCCCTGGTCCCCACCTGTAGGAGTATAGCTAAGGGAGTGAAGCATTGCTGAAGGTCTCTCTCCCTCTCTTAATCTGTCCTAAATAAACAAGTAAATAAAATATAAATATACTTCAGGAAAAACTAGGCTAGTTCTTTAAGAATAAATAATCCAAGCAAGATTCTAAAATCTTTTAGGGAGATCAAAGTGTTGGTATACGTATGTAACTCAACATGCAAAAAAGCTCAGTTCAGCCCAAGAGACAGCAAAGTTCTGAAATTGGTCTTAAGGTCCTGAGTCTTATCCCTAGCACCACATATGTCTGAGTGTTGCTCTGCCTTCTACCTATCTCTTGTGATTTAAACAATTCTTTTAGAATATCAGTTTAATTTTTCAACATCAAGGATTTATCTACCTTAACTATAATAATGAACAATGAAAATATTTCCAGTTGTGACATAACCTTAGCAACATTCTGAAAACATCATACACACACATATTTAGTTTTCATCTAAGTAACAAGCTTTCTGTCATTCTGAGGAGTGAAAACAGTATTTCAGGATGATTTAATTTGCATTCCTGTATTCTAAGTCTATTCCTTCCTTCCTTCTCAGCCCCCTCCACCCCCCAAGCAGTGGGGCTTCATCACTCTAAAATGACTCTTTCAGATAGGGACAAGCAGAGACTGAAAACAAATGAGTGGGAAAGACACCATGGCACTGAAGCTTCCTTCTCTGATGGTGGGGGCTGTGGCTTAAACTTGGCCACCCTCCCAGGTGGGCTATTGCTGGCCTGAGAGTCTGTATATTATAATTATTATTGGGAGAGTTGGGTGGTAGCACAGCGGGTTAATTGCAGGTGGTGCAAAATGCAGGTGGTGCAAAGCGCAAGGACCAGCCTGTGGCTCCCGGTTTGAGCCCACGGCTCCCCACCTGCAGGGGTGTCGCCTCACAAGTGGTGAAGCAGGTCTGCAGGTGTCTTTCTCTCCCCCTCTGTCTTCCCCTACTCTCTCCATTTCTCTCTGTCCTATACAACAATGACGACATCAATAACAACAATAATAAAACAAGGGCAACAAAAGAGAATAAATAAATATTAAAAAGGGGGTAACAGTTTTACAAAAATAAAAAATAATTATCGGGAGTCAGGAGGTACCACAGCAGATTAAGCGCATGGGCCACAAAGAGCAAGGACAGGGGCAAGGATCCCAGTTCGAGCCCCTGGTTCCACACCTGAAGGGGAGTCACTTCACAGGCAGTGAAGCAGGTCTGCAGGTGTCTTTCCCCATCTTCCCCTCCTCTCTCCATTTCTCTGTCCTATCTAACAATGACGACATCAATAACAACAATAATAACTACAACAATAAAAAACAAGGGCAACAAAAGGGAAAATAAATATTAAAACTTTTTTTAAAAAGTATTTTTTTTGCCTTCATGGCTTAGAACTTCAGAGTTCTTATTCTAAATACCTTTTCACCAGTGAACTATTTATAAAATCCACTAGTAGACAACCTTCATATCCCTCCAAAAAAACCTGAAACCAAACTTCCCAGTCAATACCACTATCTAAAAAAAAAGGCATTCAAGTACTAATCAATCCATTTTGAATGTTCACAAAGTTGTGACAAATAGCCACAATCTGCTAGCAACAAATATATTACAGGGCAGGGATATAACTGAGTGGTAGAGCTCAAGATTCAATGTGTGTGGAGGGTGAGTGCATAGGTCTGTGGTGCTCACTCAGTTAACATGTTACCATGACAGAGGAACCTCGTTCAAAACCCAGGTCCATCTGCAGGGGGAAAGTTTCACAGGTGGTAGAGGCAGTGTTGCAAGTATCTCTCAGCTGCCTCTCCCCCGTGTAAGTGAAACAAAAAAAAGAGAAAGAAATAACAACCGGGAATGGTAGCGTTGCAGGCACTTGAGCCCCAGATAAGAGGAAGGAAGGGGGGAGAAAAACAAAAACACTGTACAAATAGTTCAGGCAGCAGTAAAGCTTTGAATACATGAAGTACCAGATTTGATCAACAGCAGAGGACATGCCAGAGCTGAGTTTGTTTTGGTGTCTCTCACAAAAAGACAACTTTTAAAAAGCACTTCTAAAAGATTGGCAAGGTATTTGTTTGATCTTTAGCATTAATACAAATATACACAAGAGCAAATAATTGTTTTTGAAACTTAAACTGTACTAGAATATCACCGAATTTCAGTATTCAACAATATACATCGTTTCCACACCAGTTAATAATTATCACTGGGGGAGCTGAGCGGTGGCACACCTAGTTAGGAGCACACAGTACTATGAGCAAAGATATGCCCAAGGACCCAGGTTCGAGTACTATCCCCCACTTGCAGCAGGACGCTTCAAGAGCGGTGAAGCCAAATGCAGGTCTTTCTCTTCCTCTACCTTCCCCTCCTCTCTCAATTTCTCTGTCCTACTGAGTAAAAAGGAAAAAAAAAAAAAAGTTAAAAAGACCACCAGAAGCGGTGAATTCGTAGTGCTTGCACAGATCCCCAGCAACTGAAGGGAAAAAAATATATCACTGGGTTAATCACACTAATTAAAACAGGGCATTTGCTATTTATTCGTAAGCACTTGTTCAGACCAAAACATATATAGGGCAGAAGAGTTACCACAAACCCACAAGGCAAATTTCAGGTGTCAGAGCAGAGTCTAACTGCCTATGTCAGTGCTGCCCCCTTCACGTCTCTCCCACACACCTTTGTCCTGGGCTTCCCCAGCACTGGCTATTCTCAGGCACAGTCTGCTCAGGCTGCAGGAGCTATGAGAGCAGAGGGGAGGGAGCCTCTGAGTAAGCTACACCGAGGAGCCTGGAGCCTGAGCACGTGCCCAGCCGCCCAGATCACACCCGTAGCCAACGCACAGCCCGCCCAGGTCACGGGTCAGGTCTGCGCCCACACCACGAGCTAGAATGGGCTCCTTCATTGGGGGGAGAGGGTCGTATGCCACAGCCAAGCCCTATACACATGAGCCCCGAGCATATAAGGAGACTCTTCCAAAGACGCCTTCAAAGCAGTGGAGGTGTGTGATTTGTAGTCCAGGAGACCAGCCCACCCCCAAGGGTCTTTGTGAGCACGCAGGGCAGCCGGTGGGCTGCAGTTGACGAGGCGGCAGCAGGCTCCGAGGATGTCGGTCTCCTTAAAGAAGGATTCCATCTCCCCATACCTTTCCAAGCCCCATGTCCCCTGCCTGGCGCTGCCCAGAGTCCGAAGGTTCAGCAGGACACCTCCCGCTCTGCGGAGTCAGTTGCAGTTCCAGGGGCGCGGACACCACCCGGCACAGGACGCTACCTGGTCGCGCTCCGCTGAGCCCCCACCTCGTCCCAGTCCTGTTTACACTCGCGGCCAGTCACACACCCCGGAAGTGACATAGGCAGACTTTTACAGGTGTCAAAATGTCGCTTACTGAGCCTTAGAAATGCCGAGCCAGCACCATTCCCTCGGAACCAGGAAGTCTGGGTCTCGCGGCCTCAGCACGCGGCGGTCCCACTCACGCGGCGAGAGCGCAGGGCTTCCCGCCGGCCACCTCGTGGGCGCGCGGCGTCGAGGCTCAGCGGGGGGAGGCGGCGCGCGGCGGCATGCGCAGCCTCGCTTGGGGCCACAGGCGGCGCCGAGGACGCCGGCGCAGGGCCTGCCAAGCGTGCGAAGATCGCTCAGCCAGGCACTCCTCGCACCCACCGCTCCCACAAACAAGAACAGCAAACTCTCCGCAAATTCCTATCGGGCCAGCCCAACAGCGACGCCCTCCACCCGGGCCCGAGTTACCGTGCGGGCGTGGCCGGCCTCACCCCAAGTCCTTCATCGCGCCGGGGGCGGGATATTCCGTTCGCTTTGCACACCGTGGGTCCGCTCCAGCTAGGAGCCTGCGCGCGCACCGGATGTCCACGTCACCGCGCACGCGCTCCTACAACGCGGAGCCCGCTGCGCAGGCGCAAACAGGGACGCTAAGCGCCGTCCCTCCTCGCCCCTCCCCAGCGCCAAGAAGCCGGACGCCCGGGAGCAGTCAGGACCCTGGGGACCCGCCCCTACGCCGCCGCCGCTGCAGCAGCCACCTGGGCCGGCTGAAGCTTCTAGAGCCAAGAGGTGGAGCGGAACGGGGGCGCTGCTTCCTGCGACCTCGCACGCGAAGCCCTCGTGAAAGCTGTGAAGGCTCAGCCGCGGGCCCTGCGCGGCAGCTCACAGTACACGACACCCTCTCCTCCCGAAGGCTGAGGCCGCGGCCGCAGAGGAAAGACCCGGGGAGAAACGAGAAGAACGGATGGCGGGACCACCAGCAACACCGAGCAGCAACACCGAGCAGCGCCGAGCTGGGGCCTCTGCCAGCACATACAAAGATGAAACAATACAATAATGCAAATGAGAATTTCTACAGTCTTAGCTTTAAAGCCTTGATCTTGTTGTGTACAGTTTTTGTTCAAGATATTTGTCTTGAGATGTAAAGAAAAATGACTGAATACCATGCGTCAAACTGAATTGAACCAATTAACATTATCCTCCAAGTTAACATCAAAAAAAATTTTTTCCTACCCCTTATCAGCTACTCTTCTGTAATCACACTGCACTTGTAGAAAGGGATGACTGGTTAAAATGAAAGACTAAAGTGAGTATTAAGAGAGGGTCGCGATTATGGTCCATATTTCTGGAACAGTTTTCTTTCAGTCTGTTAGTTGACTTAGCGAGTACTGAGAAGCTACCACATGCTAGGTGACTTCCTACAAAACACTAGGAATGAACAGAATGGGAGACTCAGAAAAAAGGGAAAAGGAGGAGGAGGCTTATCCAGTAGGATTGATCCCAGCTGGTCTTCCAGTATATCAAGAAGAAGGGTGGGATGCATTGGATCGACCTTCTCGTGGTGCATCCCGTGAGTACCCATTCATTGGGGAAACTGACGATCCTTCCTAGCCAACTGAATCCACATGGATCCCAGTCACTTTCAAAGCCAGCAACAAGCAGCTCCTGACAGCTTTCAAGCTGATGCTGTTGACTGGCTACGGGAGGAGGAGTGGGGGGAGGAGGGGGAGAAGGAGGAGGAGGAAGAAGAGGAGGAGGAAGAAGAGGAAGAGGAAGAAGAAGGGGAGGAGGGGGAGGAGGAGGAGGAAGAGGAAGAGGAAGAAGAAGAAGAAGAAGAAGAAGAAGAAGAAGAAGAAGAAGAAGAAGAAGAAGAAGAAGAAGAAGAAGAAGAAGAGAAGTCTTCTGTGAGTACTGTTATTCCTGAGGGGATACTCAACACCAATGGAGCCAATGCTGTGTTGGAAAAACTGCTGGAATTACTATGGACTGGAAAACGTGCAGGCAAAGGTTTAAGGACTTCTGAATTTGCTCCAAAACCCATTTCAGGCAGAATCAACAAGTGTTACTAATACAACGAATCATAATACCCAGAGTCCTAGGTGCTTTGACACCTTACTTCTAATCCTAAGAACCTCTCTCCTGCAAACTATTCTGAATCTCCTACCTCATCCAAGAATGTCTTCCTCTCAAGATTCCCACATACAAAAGTTCTATTCTCTGAGGCAGAAATAAAGTTTGTGTTGGCTCAGCATTAAAGCATCTGGCACTAAAGTGTGAACGACTACCATCCATGGTTAGTGGTAGTTGCATCTGAAAAGATAAAAATGGCAATTCCAGTTGGGGCATCAAAGGACACCTTGGAGAGAAGGAAAATTAGCTCTTCTATTCTCTTCCTATACTAAGCTAACAATATGAAATGCCATTAAACTTTCAGGAGTCAACATTTAATCTACTTGTAAGAGAAAGAAACTATCCACAATGTTTCAAAGTGAAGTCTAGGATGGGGGTAGATAGCATAATGGTTATACAAAGAAACCCTCAATGCCTGAAGCTCCAAAGTCCCAGGTTCAAGCCCCCATACCACTATAAACCAGACTGAGCAGTGCTCTGGTTAAAAAAAAAAAAAAAAAAAAAAAACTAAAACTAAAGGTCTAGAGGTAGGTATAAGGAAAGATAGCCCAACAGAAATTCCATGCCTGAGGATCAGCAGTCCCAGGTTAAATTTTCAGTTTCAGGTGTTGGCACACCTGGTTGAGTGCACATGTTACAATGTACAAGGACCTGGGTTCGAGCCCCCAGTCCCCTTCTACAAGGGGAAAGTTTTGCAAGTGGTAATGCAGGGCTGCAGGTGTCTCTCCTCCCTCTCTATATTCCCCTTCCCTCTCAATCTCTGACTATCTCTATCTAATGAATGAAGATAATAAAAACCATATAAATAAAAACCATATTTTTTTAATTTCAGTTTCAGCATAAGACAAAGACAAAGTTAACAGTGCTCTGGTGTAAAAGAAGAAGAAGAAGAAACCCCACAAAACCTAGTTTTCTTTCTTTTATTTATTTTTTTCTCCAGCATTAATACTGGGGCTTGGTGCCTGCACAACTTTTCTACTGCTCCCAGCCTCCATTTTCTTTTCTTTATTTTTATTTATTTATTTTTTTCACCAGAGCACTGCTCTGGTTTATGGTGGTGCTGGGATTGAAACCAGGACCTCAGAGCCTCAGGCATGAAAGTTTATTTGCATAACCATTATGCTATCTATCTCCTCAGGCCCTCCATTTTCTTTTCTTTCTTTTTTGATAGAGACAGAGAAGTAGGAACAGATGGAAAATGAGAGAGAGGGCTCACCTGGTTAAGTGCACATGTTACAATCCAGAAGGACCCAGGTTTGAGCCCCCAGTCCCCACCTGCAGGGGGAAAGCTTCACGAGTGGTGACGCAGGGCTGCAGGTCTCTCTCTGTCTCTCTATCTCCCCCTTCCCTCTTGATTCCTATCTCTATCCAATAAATTAAAATAAAGATTAAAAACTAAAGAAAAGAAAATGAGGGAGAGAGACAGCACTGCTCTACTGCTCATGAAGCTTACTTTGGGTGGGGACAGGAGGCTTGAATCCAGGTCCTAGATGTGGTGGTGTGCTCTAGCACATGCACCACTGCCTGACCTGAAAATGTTTTTATAAGAATAATCTAAAAGGAATAATACTGCCACACCATTTCAATGGCCCAGTTTTTGGTTTAATATCATACTAGCACCAAGTAACCACTTTTTTAAAAAAAATCTATTTTGAAAGATTTATTTACCAAAGAGAGAGGAACAGAGCATCACTCTAGATGTTATGCCTTGGATAAAAACACAAGACCCTGTGCTTAACAGTTTAATACTTTATTGACTGTACCACCTCCCAGGCCACGTTCTTCCAAAAGAAAGAGATTAGAGAATGAGAAACGGAGCAACACTGTCATACAGATGTCAGGGATCAGAGCCTCACACATTCAGCAGCAGTTACAATCCCAGTTTCCAGCCACGAAATCACTTTTTGAACAACTTATGTTTTCCCAAGTGGTTACATGTGTAGTTCCACCATCCCATGATTTTTTCACACACACACACACACACACACACACACACACACACACACACACACACACATATATATATATATATATATATATATATGGGGGGGGCAGAGATTTCCCAGCTGTTGTAGCACTCTCATGTGGTGCCAAGGCTCAAACATGTGCTACATACTTGGCAAGGAACAGTCCTAGAGACAGAGAGAGGGAAAAGACACTACAGAACTGAAGCTTCCTTCAATGCAGTGGAAGTCCAGTTCAAACCTGAGTTACACACATGCCAAAGTAGTGCATATCTTGCCAGACCAGTTACATTTAATTTTTGACAGGTGAAAAGGGAGGGAAAGAGACACCTGCAATACTGCTCTACTGCGCATGGTGCCCCCACCCCCACAGGAGGTGGGGGCACCATTGAATACAGGATTTAATGCAAGATAGACATAACCGCCACACAGACTTTTTTTTTTAATACCAACTCCGACTTATGGTGGTGTTAGGACTGAACTGGGACCTCACAGCTTCAGGCATGAAAGTCTTTTTTTTTTTTTTGCCTCCAGGGTTATAGCTGGAGCTCGGTGCCTACACTATGAATCCACTGCTCCTAGAGGCCATTTTTTCCCATTTTTGTTGCCCTTGTTATTATTACTACTGTTGTTGTTGGATAGGACAGAAAGAAGTTGAGAGAGGAGGGGAGACAGAGAGGGAGAGAGACCTGCTTCATCACTTGGGACATGATGGTGAGCCCAGGTCTCCAATCAGGATCCTTAAGCGGTCCACGCCATGTGTGTGCTGAACCCGATGTGCTACCACTGACCCTCTGAAATCTTTTTGCATAACTATCATGCTATCTTCTCAGCCCAAAAACTCATTTTTTTAAAATGTTAAACTAAATGGTAAGGTTTCTGAATTGTACTTTGCTATCAAAATTCTCTGATTTCAGTTATAACTCACCTTGTTGGTCCTGCCTAACAAAAAATCTATCCCTTGGTTTTCCTTGATTTAATTTTACCAAAATATTTGAAAGTATACAGGATATTAGGGACAAAAACTACTGGACTATGTAATACTTCACCCAGAAAGTAGTTTTGGTCTAAGACTGCTCTATAAGCACATAGGCCCTATCCAATTTATTTTTTAAAATACCTTTTTCTTAATTTATTGGATAAAGACAGCCAGAAAAATGAGAGGTATGGGGGAGACAGAGTGGAAGAGAGACACCTGCTTCACCACTTGCGAAGCTATATCCCTAAAGGTGGGGACAGGGGCTCGAACCAGGTCCTTGAGCATTGTAATGTGTGCACTCCACCAGGTGTGCCACCACCTGGCCCTATCCAATTAACATGCACACTTTTCATATTCAATAAAAATTTCAGTGTCTTAACATGACAAAGATATGCCTGTTTCTTACCTAATCTAGTCAGATCCCACACAGATTTATTTATTTTATCATTATTATTATTTTTCTTTTTTGCCTCCAGGGCCATTGCCAGGGCTCGGTGCCTGCACCACGAATCCACTGCTCCTGGAGGCCATCCTTTCCCTTTTGTTACCCTGGTTGTTTTTTACCATTGTTGTGGTCACTACTGTCGTTATTGGTGTCATCGTTGTTGGATAGGACAGAGAGAAATGGAGAGAGATGGGGAAGACAGAGAGTGGGAGAGAAACATAGACACCTGCAGACCTGCCCCACCACCTGTGAAGCGACTCCCCTGCAGGTGGGGAGCCGGAGGCTCAAACCCAGATCCTTCCGTCGGTCCTAGAGCTTTGTGCCACGTGCGTTTAACCCACTGCGCAACTGCCCGACCCCCATTACTATTCTTTTAACCAGAGCACTGCTCAGCTCTAGCATATGATAGTGTGGGGGACTGAACATGGGACTTTGGAGCCTCAGGCATGACAGTATCTTTTGCATAACCATTATGCTATCTACCCCCACCCCCAAACAGATTTATTTATTTATTTATTTTTTGCCCCCAGGGTTGTTGCAGTGCCTGCACTGCAAACCCATTGCTCCTGGATGCAATTTTTTTCCCTTTTGTTGCCCTTGTTACTATTATTGTATTGCTGATGTTTTTGGATACGACAGAGAGAAATCACAGAGAGGAAGGGGAGACAGAGAGGGAGAGAAAGATAAACACCTGGAAACCTGCTTCACTGCTTGTGAAGCAACCTCCCTGCAGGTGGGGAGCTAGGAACTCAAACCAGGATCCTTACACTTACATGGCTTTGAGCCATGTGCACTTAACTTGCTGCGCTACAGCCACCCACCCACCCCCGCCCTCCCCGCCCCACCCCGCCAAATTTTTTTTTAATTTTATTATTATTTATTTTCCCTTTTGTTGCCCTTGTTTTGTTGTTGTAGTTACTGTTGTTGATGATGTCGTCGTTGTTGGGTAGGACAGGGAGAAATCGAAAGAGGAGGGGAAGACAGAGGGGAGACAAAGAGACACCTGCCAGACCTGCTTCACCACCTGTGACGCGACTTCCCCTGCTTGTGGGGAGCCGGAGGCTTGCACTTTGCACGGTGCGCTTAACCCACTGCGCTACCGCCCGACTCCCCCCGCCAATTTTCTATTGAAGTTATATGGCTCAAACAAAAGAAAACGGCCCCATTCTTCAAATAAAACCATCACCAATCCTCGGTTAGTCTGTTTGAAGTAACTTAATTCAATACAATAAAAGTAATCTCAGGGTCAGGGAGGTAACCCAGTCTGTAAAGATGTAAGGTTTCATGCCTTAGGCCCTACTGGCTACAGGTTCAACCCCTGGCACCACTATATATGCCAGAGTTGAGCAGTGCTCTGTTCTCTCTCCCTCCTCTCTCTTCCTCTCATAATAACTAAGTCCAGGGCCAGGTGGTAACACACCTGGTTGAGTGCACGTTACAGTGCACTAGGACCTAGGTTCAAGCCTCCTGCAGGGGGATAGTTTCACAAGTGGTGAAGCAGGGCTGCAAGTGTCTCTGTCTCTCCCTCCTCTCTCAGTTTCTGGCTGTCTCTATCCAATAAATAAATAAAGATAATAAAAATATTTTTTAAAATAACTAAGTCCAAATTTATGGACTGGACCATTTTTTATTAAGAACTACATACAGAGTGGGCTACAAAGAAGACTTGCTACTTAACACAAAAGTTCTTCACCAACCACATTAAAGTTTACATGCTAAAGGAAAATAAAAGGAACCATGCTAACTTAAAATATAATTGATCCTTGCCTGCCTATAGCAACTAAAACCAACACATGTCAAAAGGCAGAATATTATTGCCCCTAGTAACTGGTAAGTGGACAAGAAATTAAAGAGTACTACCCTTTTTTTAAAGACAAGAGTCCTGCCCTCAAGGAGCAAATAAATAATCTGCCCACTGAAGAGCTTCAAAAGTTTCATAATCGGCACAGTAATATAACTAAAAGCACTTTAAAAAGTTAAATCAGTCAGAAAGAGAAGGATGAATATGGGATGATCTCACTCACAGGCAGAAGTTGAAAAACAAGATCAGAAGAGAAAACACAAGTAGAACCTGAACTGGAGTTGAAGTATTGCACCAAAGTAAAAGACTCAGGTGTGGGTGGGGGGAAGAGAGCACAGGTCCTGGAAAAAGATGACATAGGACCTAGTGGGGGTTATACTGTTATGTGGTAAACTGAGAAATGTTATGCATGTACAAACTATTGTATTTACTGTCGACTGTAAAACATTAATCCCCCAATAAAGAAATTTTATTTAAAAAAGTTTTTTGTGGTCCCAGAGGTGGTCCAGTGGATAAAGCATTGGACTCTCAAGCATGAGGTCCTGAGTTCAATCCCTGGCAGCACATGTACCAGTGATGTCTGGCTCTTTCTCTCTCCTCCTATGTTTCTCATTAATGAATAAATAAAATCTGGGAGTCAGGCAGTAGAGCAGTGGGTTAAGCACACGTGGCGCAAAGCGCAAGGATTGTTGTAAGGACCCCAGTTCGAGCCCCCAGCTCCCCACCTTCAGGGGAGTCGCTTCACAAGTGGTAAAACAGGTCTGCAGGTGTCTATCTCTCTCCCTCTCTGTCTTCCCCTCCGCTCTCCATTTCTCTCTGTCCTATCCAACAACAACGAAGACATCAATAATGATAATGATTACAACAATAAAACAAGGGCAACAAATAAATATTTAAAAATAAAATAAAATCTAAAAAAAAAGTTTCTTAACTGGCACAGTAATATAACTAAAAGCAGTTTTAAGAGAAGAATGTAAAGAAAATGGCATGTTAAAATGTCACAAAAATGTAGAAAACTCATGAGATACACCAAACTTTTAATTATAGTGATTTGTATTGATTCTGTTGATATATATAGAACATATAACCACATATTCATATTCCATATATATGTATATTCAAGTGAATACACAATCTACATATATGAATGCTATATGCTGTATCATTCATGTCTTATGTATCTATTATCTATCTAATGATATCTATATGTCATACATAATTATATGAGTACATACATATAAAATATATTTTTTAAAAAGACAGCAGTGATCCAGGAGGTGGCACAGTGAATAAAGCTTTGGACTCTGAAGCATAAGGTTCAGAGTTCAATCACTGGCAGGAAATGTACCAGCAGAGTGATATCTGGTTCTTGTTCTCTCTCCACCTATCATTCTTCATGAATAAACAAAATATTTAGAAGGAAGGAAAATAAACAAGACCATTCCAAGCTAGGGAGATGGCATAATGATTATAAAAAAAATACTTTTTTTTTTGCCCCCAGGGTTATCACTGGGGCTTGGTGCCTGCACTATGAATTCACTGCTCCTGGAGGCCATTTTTTCTCTTTTGTTGCCCTGGTTGTTACTGTTGTCATTGCTGTTGCATAGAACAGAGAAAAATCAAGAGAGATGGGGAAGACAAGAGGAGAAAAAGACACCTGCAGACGCATCACCACGTGTGAAACAACCCCTCTGCAGGTGGGGAGCCGGGGCTTGAACAGGATCCTTGAGCTTAACCCTCTATACTACCTCCCAGCCCCCTGGCAAAAGACTTTTATGCCTGAGGCTCTAAAAGTCTCAGGTTCAATCCCAGCACTACCATAAGCCAGAGCTGAGTGATGCTCCTGGTTTGGTCTATCATTTATCTCTGCACCTCTCATTAAAATAAAGAGAGAGATAAGAGAGTGGTCCCGGAGGTGGCATAGTAGATGAAGCTCAACCATGAGATCCCAAATTCAATCCCGGGCAGCACATATACCAGAGTGCTGTCTGGTTGGTTCTCCTCCTGTCTTTCTCATAAACAAACTCTTTAAAAAGAGAGAGAAGTAGCCAAAACCTGGAAGCAACCCAGGTGTCCAACAACAGATGAGTGGCTGAGCAAGCTGTGGTCTATATACACAATGGAATACTACTCAGCTATGAAAAATGGTGACTTCACCATTTTCAGCCAATCTTGGATGGACCTTGAAAAATTCATGTTAAGTGAAATAAGTCAGAAACAGAAGGATGAATATGGGATGATCTCACTCTCAGGTAGAAGTTGAAAAACAAGATCAGAAGAGAAACACAAGTAGAACTTGAACTGGAATTGGCGTATTGCACCAAAGTAGTAAAACATTAATTTCCAATAAAGAAATTAAAAAGAGAGAGAGAGAGAGAGACAGAAACAGAGAGAGAGAGAGGAGGGAGGGCAAAGAAACACCATTCCTGGCAGGGGTAGATAGCATAATGGTCATGCAAAGAGACTTTCATGCCTGAGGCTCCAAGACCCAGGTTCAATCCCCCTGCACCACCATAAACCAGAGCAGAGCAGTACTCTGGTTTTAAAAAGGGGGGGGGGGGCAGTGAAGAGTAGATAGCATAATGGTTATGCAGAGAGACCCTCATGCCTGAGGCTCTAAAGTCACAGTTCAATCACAGGCACCACCATAAACCAGAGCAGAATAGTGCTCTGGTAAAAAACAAACAAAAAACATTCCTTTCTTTTTCCTGTGTTCTCTTTTCCTACTCTCTTGATGTCTGTTCCTCTCCCAAGGATGGCCATGATCACTTCTCCCAAGACCTGTACATGTGGAGCTCAGCTCTGGTAAAAACTAGCTTAACAATTCACACCTCAGGGGCCCGGCGGTAGCGCCCTTGGCAGGAAGCGCAAGAATCCCAGTTCAAGCCTCAGGCTCCCACCTGCCTCTCTTCGAAAGCAAACCGTGAAGCAGATCTGAAAGTGTTATCTTTGTCTCCCCCTCCGTCTTCCTCTCCTCTTTCAATTTCTCTCTGTCCTATCCAACAACAACAGGGAAAAAAAGATGGCTGCCAGGAGCAGTGGATTCATAGTGGATTCGTAGTGCAGGCACAGAGCCCCAATGATAACCCTGGAGGAAAAAAAACCTCACGCCTCTGCAGCCAAAATGACTAGACGATATTTGCCACTTTGCCAGTCTTGCTGTACCCAATACCATTCCATACCGCTGTGCCACAACATAATAAACCTCTCAATTGGCAGGGTGAGGTGGTGGTGCACAGGGTTGAGCACATAAAGTATGAAGGGCAAGGACATGCTCAAAGATCCCAGTACTAGCACCTGGCTCCCCACCTGCAGCGGGGGTTGCTTCACAAGCCATGAAGCAGGTCTACAGCTGTATCTCTCTCTCCCTCCCTCCCTCCTGTCTCACTTTCTCTCTGTCCTATCCAAGAAAGAAAAACAAAAGAAAAATCAAGAAAATAGCCTCCAGGAGCAGTGGAGGCATAGGCACTGAGCCCCAGCGATAACCCTGGAGGTAAAAAATAAATAAATAAAACTTTCAATTGTTTAACCCCGGGGGAAAAAAAAAGGCCAGCAAATTATGGCCTGGGAATTAGCTCACTTGTATAATGTGCTGTTTTGTCATGCATGTGATCCAGGTTCAGGCCTGCCTTGACCACACTTTAGAAAGCTTTAGGGCTGTGGTCTCTCTGATTCTCTATATCTAAAAACATATATAGGGAGTCCGGTGGTAGCGCAGGTGGCGCAAAGTGCAAGGACCGGTGTAAGGATCCCCGATCGAGCCCCTGGCTCCCCACCTGCACAAGTGGTGAAGCAGGTCTCTCTCTTTCTCTCCCCCTCTGTCTTCCCCTCCTCTCTCCATTTCTCTCTGTCCTATCCAACACAACATCATCAATAACAACAATTATAACTACAACAAAACAACAAGAGCAACAGAAGAGAATAAATAAATTTTTTTTATACATGGCAGGGGTAGATAGCATAATGGTTATGCAAAGAGACTCTCATGCCTGAGGCTCCAAAGTTCCAGGTTCAATCGCCTACACCACCATGAGTCAAAGCTGAGTAGTGCTCTGGTTTAAATAAATAAATATAAATAAAGTTGTGCCTGCTGAGTCTTATGCCAAGATATTTCTCCATGAAAAAAAAAAATAAAACAAAATATTTCTCTATGGAGGAATGGACAAATCATATTGACAAGGTAGATGCTGATAATAAGATTCTTCTTCTAGAGAAATGTAATTACTTAACTTACTTCAGCCTGAGTTTTGACAATATTATCTAGAAAAAAATCAACAGAGGCAAACAGATTCTTTGCTTTGGAAGAAATGTTATTATTTTATAATTTACTACCCCGTAATTGAAGCAGAAAGTTGTAACAAAGACTGTCACTTGCATATATGCATCCATTAGAAAAAAACTATCTTCAAGATAAATGGCTATTTTAGTGAAAATGAATTTGTTTTACTGACACTTAAAGGAAAAATATCAGAAATCAGTAAATTAAGTGATCTAGTTTCAGAAGGGCTTAAAAAAAAAAACATATCTAAAAGAAGTGAGATGAACTAAGTTTAAACTGGGCTATCTAGGGAGACAGCACAGAGAGATGATTGTGCTAAAAGATGCTCATGCTATGACACTTCCATAAACCAGAGCTGAGCAGTGCTCTGGTAAAAAATAAACAAACAGGAGTCGGGTGGTAGTAGCGGGTTAAGCACACATGGCGCAAAGTGCAAGGACTGGTATAAGATCCTGGTTCCAGCCCCCGGCTCCCCACCTGCAGGGGAGTCGATTCACAAGCCATGAAGCAGGTCTGCAGGTGTCTATCTTTCTCTCCCTCTCTGTCTTCCCCTCCTCTCTCCATTTCTCTCTGTCCTATCTAACAATGACAACATCGATAACAACAATAAAAAACAAGGGCAACAAAAGTGAAAATAAGTAAATTTTTTTTTAATTTTAAATAAACAAACACACTGACCTCTAGGCATATCCAACATAAGGGAAAAACAGTGAGGCAGGGAGCTTGCTTTGTCTGAAAAATAAATCTAATGGGAATTTTAAATATACCTTAAACTAATACCATAAATGAATGTTGTAACCTTTACCTTTACTAAAAAATTCTGGTTGTGATTTAACCACTGGAGGGCAGGGAGCACCTTTTAAAAGAAAAATGCTGTGCTGAAATAGAGAACATAGATTATCTATGCAACTTGGATGTAGTAAGTAGCCAAATTATCTGTACAGACATTATAATTGCAGGGATGATACAGTGCCAGTATTTATTATATTGGGGTTTGTTCCATTCAACATTCACTGGGATATATAAGTGCAAGTGAAAGAAATAAGGACACATGGGGTATATTTATCCAACCTGCAACTCTATAATGTTTATGATACATACATATAGTCATTTGTTGAAACATTTAGATCCCTAAACTGACAAAAAAAAATCATCAGAATCATAGAAAAGAAGAAGCACAATGAAAGAATTGTCACCACATTATCAAGTCAAGTTTAGTGTTAAATAAAAGAATCCCTAGAAATTAACAAAGCAAATGAAGAGAGCTTAGTTGCACAATGTGCTGATTTGCTAAGTTTGAGACCCAGGTTAGAGCCCAGTCCTCCACCACACAGAAGGTGCTGTGGTCTCCAACACTCTCTGCCTCTCTGTCCCGGTGTCTCTTTAAAAAAAAAAAGTTGGAGGAGAGGGTTAGGCAGTAGTAAAGTGGGTTAAGCGCATATGATGAAAAGCACAAGGACCGGCATATGGATCCTGGTTCAAGCCCCTGCCTCCCCACTTGCAGGGGGTTTGCTTCACTGTCGGTGAAGCAGGTCTGCAGGTGTCTTTCTCTCTCCCTGTCTCCCCTCCTCTCTTGAGTTCTCTCTGTCCTATCCAACAACAACAGTAATGACAACAATAATAACAACAACAAGTGCAACAAAATGGGAAAAATGGCCTCCAGGAACAGTGGATTTGTAGTGCAGGCACGGAGCCCCAACAATAACCCTGGAGAAAAAAAAGAAAAAACAGAAGGTGGGGGGAAACGAGGAAGAGGGAAGGCTGTTCATTATGCAGACAGGACAACAATTTATATAAAGGTACAAAGCATAAAAGGAGCCCCAACAATAACCCTGGAGGAAAAAAAGAAAAGAAAAAAGAAGGTGGGGGGAAATGAGGAAGAGGAAAGGCTGTTCATTATGCAGACAGGACAACAATTTATATAAAGGTACAAAGCATAAAAGAACAGAGTATTTCTGATTCCTCAAATTAAACATTTATTGTATATCTGTCATGTGTAACTCCTGGAACACAAAGGCAAGGCATGGTTCCAGCCCTGTAGGTTGTTTGTTTTTTTTAATTTTTTATTTATTTTAAAAAAGGAGACATTAGCAAAACCATAGGCTAAGAGGGGTACAACTCCACACAATTCCCACCATCAAATCTCCGTATCCCATCCCCTCCCCTAATAGCTTTCCCATTCTCTATCCCTCTGGGAGTATGGACCCAAGGTCATTGTGGGAAGCAGCCCTCTTAGGTTTTGCAATCAATGTAGATAGCAAAAGACAAAAAAATAAAGAATGCCTCTATGACTGTACTCTTTCCAGGCCCAATAAAACACAAAGGGCAGCTACATCAGAATGAGGCTAGAGAAGAATTCTGTGGAAAAGTTAAGAATGAGGTGAAATTAGCAAGAAAGAAAAGCATTTCAGAAAGAAAGGAGCACAAGTACTGTAGTTTGCTCATGAGGGCTGGAGCAGTGACTCAAGTAGAAGGCAGAACTTACTTTCATGAGGTCTCCTGCTTACCTCCTGCTCTTCCTAAAGAAATATATTGCTCTTCAAAATCCATACTTCCTTTTTTTCCAGGGTGTTTTTTTTTATTTCTTTATTGGGGGATTAATGGCTTACAGTTGACAGTAAAATACAATATGTAGGTCCTCCTCTGGCCATCATGTTCCAGAACCTGAACCTTCCCCCACCCTAGTCTTTTACTTTGGTGCAATACACCAACTCCAGTCCAAGTTCTGCTTTGTTTCCCTTTCTGTTCTTGTTTTTCAACTTCAGCCTATGAGTGAGATCAGTTATTTCTTCACGCTCCATCCAAGATGAGGTGAAAAAGGTGAATTAACCATTTTTTTATAGTTGAGTAGTATTCCATTGTATATGTACGCCACTACTTACTCAACCACTCATCTGATGTTGGACACCTAGGGTGCTTCCAGGTTTTGGCTGTTACAAATTGTGATAAATAACTTTTTTACGGAAAACCGGATATCTTGAATTGGCCTACCACTAAGCAGCTAACAGGCTTATTTTATTAGTATTATTTATTAACATAAAAGAGAGAGAAGCAAACCATCACTCTGACAAATGTTAGATCATCTAGTCACTATGCTACCTCCTAGGAACCTTCAGTATTAAATTTTTATTACAGTGTTTGCTAGCTGGAACTTTTGAATGAAGAATATCACTTTCAACCACTATTACTGAACAGTTAATGGCTTTAAACAATAGCAACACACTCTCAATGAATTGACTATAGAATCAAAAGCTGCTTATACATTTTGATCTGTCAAAAATTAAAGCAGAGGCCAGGTGGTGGGGCATCCTGTTAAGCACACACATTCCTGGGCTGAGGAGATAGCATAATGGTTATACAAAGACTCTAATACCGGAGCTCTTCAGTCCTAGGTTCAGTCCCCAGCACCATCATAAGCCAGAGCTGAGCAGGGTAGGTGGGTGTGTGTGATAAAATATATTTTTCTTATTTTTATAATATCTTTTTTCTTTTATTTTGTTTATTCCTTTTTGTTGCCCTTGTTGTTTTATTGTTGTAGTTATTGATGTCGTTGTTGTTGGATAGGACAGAGGAAATGAAGAAAGGAGGGGAAGACAGAGGGCTAGAGAAAGACAGACACCTGCAGACCTGCTTCACCGCTTGTGAAGCGACTCCCCTGCAGGTGGGGAGCCAGGGGCTTGAACCGGGATCCTTAGGTCAGTCCTTGCGCTTAACCTGTTGTGCTACCGCCCGACTCCCACGTGATAAAATATTTTTATGAATAAATAAAACACTTTCCTGACTTGCAAAGAAATCTCCTAGATAGGGAATCGGGCTGTAGCGCAGCGGGCTAAGCGCAGGTGGCGCAAAGCACAAGGACCAGCATAAGGATCCTGGTTCGAACCCTGGCTCCCCACCTGCAGGGGAGTCGCTTCACAGGCGGTGAAGCAGGTCTGCAGGTGTCTATCTTTCTCTCCTCCTCTCTGTCTTCCCCTCCTATCTCCATTTCTCTCTGTCCTATCCAACAATGACAACAACAATAATAACTACAACAATAAAACAACAAGGGCAACAAAAGGGAATAAATAAATAAAATAAATATTAATTTAAAAAAAAAAGAAATCTCCTAGATAAAGGCTCAGAAACCTAAGACTCCCAAACATTATGATCCAAAAACTCAACAATCCTCTGCACAGAGTTCCTTTAGATCATTCTGATCTAGTAAGCTTTAGATACTCTATGTAAAGCAATTCTTACCACCTGACTATCCAAGTGAAAGGAAAAAGTGTTGGGGGAGGTGCAAAGAAGCACAAGAAGAGCATAAGGATCCCAGTTCAAGCCCCCAGCTCCCCACCTGCAGAGGGGGTCGCTTTGCAAGCGGTAAGGCAGGTCTGCAGGTCCCCTCCTCCCTGTGCTCCCCATCTCTCTCAATTTCTCTGTCCTATACAACAACAACAGCAGCAATAACAATAACAACAATAGGAAAATGATGGCCACCAGGAGCAGTGGATTTGTAGTGTGATAACCCTGTGAGAGAAAAAAAGTGACTTGTACTCAAAATATGGCATGTTATTTAAAAAAAGAACAAAAGAAAGAGAGAGAAAAGGAAAGAAAAAAGAAAAGTATGCAGGGCTGAGCAATGCTGCACACAGTAGTGCACACTTTACCAATGGCAAGGACAAGCCTTTAGTCCCCACCTGTAGGGGGTATAGCTTCATAAGTATTGAAGCAATGCTACAGATGTCTCTCATTCATTCTTTCTACCTTCTCCTTCCCTCTCAATTTCTGTCTTTGCCCAAAAATGAAAGGAGGGAAGAAAAAACTGGGCACCAGGAGCAGTGAATTTGTCATGCAGGCAAGGACCCCATGCAAGGATCCCAGTTTGAGCCTGAGGCTCTCCATCTGCAGGGGGGTTGCTTTGCAAGAAGTAAGGCAGGTCTGCAGGTATCATCTAGTTACTATGGAGTTAAAAAAATATGGAGGTTAAAAAAAAAAATTAAAAAGTATATAGCAACCCCACAGATGGTGCAGTGGCTAAAGTATTAGACTCTCAAACTTGAGTTCCTAAGATCAATCACTGTCATCACAGATGCCAGAGTGATGCTCTGGTTCTGTCTCTTCTCTCTCATTAATTAATAAGCAATTTTTAGTATATACACATATAAATTACACATGACATAAGCATGTACAGCAAGTTAAGCGCACATGGCGCAAAGCAGAAGAACAAGGAATGGTGTAAGGATCCCTGTTCGAGCCCCCAGCTTCCCACCTGTAAGGGGGTCGCCTCACAAGTGGTGAAGCTGGTCTGCAGGTGTCTTTCTCTCCTCTTCTCTGTCTTCAACATCTCTCGATTTCTCTCTGTCCTATACAACAACAGCTATAACAACAATAACAATAATAACCACAACAAGGGCAACAAAATGGGGAAAATAGCCTCCAGGAGCAGTGGATTTGTAGTGCTGGCACCCAGCCCCAGCAATTAACACTGGAGGCAAAAAAAAAAAAAAAAAAGAGAGAGAGAGAGAGAAAGGAGATAAGAGGAAAGAGGGGGAAAGGGGGAGTGAGAGAAAGGATATATGAATGACAGAGAGACCAAAGTATTACTTCCCTATCCATGCAGCTCCTCCTATCACTGTTTCTGGTGTTCACATGGTGGCAGAACAGAACCTAGGGCTGCACCCATGGGACTCATGTGCTCTACCACTCAGTCACCTCCATTCAAGCCTAACATTCACACTGTTTGAATCTGTCCCATCTGTCAAAGAATTTAAGAAGGGTAAAAGTGAATATTGAAAGTCTAATAAAAGTTAAATTGCACTTAATTATACATTTGACAAATTGCATTTACTGAAAAGAACAATATCCACTTAGGGAATTTGCTTCTTCATTATATTTCTTATACAGGGTTACCTCGTAGGAGTACCACAGAAAAAAGAATTTCAGCTTTGGGCATATACATAGCTACTTAATTTTCAACTGAATTGAACAATCTTCCAGCCCACTTGCATGGTCTCCTACTGTGAACTTTTAAACAAAACCCATGTCATGTCTTTCTTCATAATACTTGTCTACCTGATAATAAATTTTAAAAGATGACCAGAGAAAATTAACTATCATACTTGTACACACACACAGAGCTGAAATATTTTAAAAGAATATATCATAATAAACCAGAAAATTTCTTTAATATAATGACATCTGATAAAGCTATGACAAATAAATAAATACTACAACATTAATACATGCATTTAACTCCTTGAGTAATATTATAGAACCCAAACATTCACTTCTGTCACACAAATAAGGAAGATCTAGGAACTCTCTGTTACTTTATAGGTCATCAGCCATAATTAAAATATTACTTAAGACGGATCAAAGATAAGCTGGGAGAGAAGGATGAATATGGGATGGTCTCACTCATGGACAGAAGATGAGAAATAAGAATAGAAAAGGGAAACATAAAGCACAACTCGGATTGGGTTTGGTGTATTGCACCAAAGACAAGGACTCTGGAGGGGAGTGGGGGAGCTTTCAGTTCTTGATCCATAATGGTGGAGAAGGAGCTAGGCTGAAAATTGAGAAAAATTTAAAGACAATAATGAGATACTATTTTCACTCCTATGAGAATGTTATACATCAGAAAAGGTAGCAGTAACAAATGCTGGAGAGGTTGTGGAGACAAAGGAACCCTCCTGAACTGCTGGTGAGAATGTCAATAGGTCCAACCCCTGTGGAAAGCAGTCTAGAGAACTCTCAGAAGGCTAGAAATGGACCTACCCTATGACCCTAAAATTCCTCTCCTGGGGATACATCCTAAGGAACCCAACACACCCATCCAAAAAGATCTGTGTACACATATGTTCACAGCAGCACAATTTGTAATAGCCCAAACCTGGAAGCAACTCAGGTGTCCAACAACAGATGAGTGGCTGAGTAAGTACTGGTATATATATACACAATGGAATACTACTTAGCTATTAAAAATGGTGAATTCACCTTCTTCACCCCATCTTGGATAGAGCTTGAAGGAATCATGTTACATGAAATCAGCCAGAAAGAGAAGGGTGAGTATGGGATGATCTCACTCATAGACAGAAGTTGAGTAACAAGAACACAAGAGTGGGGAGGTAGCATAATTGTTATGCAAAAGATTTCCTGCCTGAAACTCCAATGCTCCAGGTTCAATCACCAGCTCCACCATAAGCCTAGAATGAGAGTGATGTCTGATTCTTTCTCTTTCCTCCTATCTTTCTCATAAATAAATGATATCTTTAAAAAAATTTAAAAAAAAAAGAAGAAGAGGACTTAGTGGGGTTTGAATAGAAATGTGGAAAACTGAGAAATGTTACACGTATGCAAACTAATCCCCCAATAAAGAAATATTTTACAAATGTATCAACCACTGTATTTACTGTAAACCATTAATCCCAATAAAAAAATAGTCTAAAAAAAGAACATAAAAAACGATTGAGGGGCAGGGAATAATGCACCTGGTTGAGCTCACATTACCATGTGCATGGACTTGAGTTCAAGCCCCCAGTTCCCACCTGCAGGGGGAAAGCTTCACAAGTGGTAAAGCAGGGCTGCAGGTGTTTCTTGTCTCCCTTCCTCTATATCTTCCCCTTCCCTCTAGATTTCTGTCTGTCTTTATCCACTAATAAATAAAGATAATTAAAAAAAAAAAAAAAGATAGATTGGGCAGGGGTAGATAGCATAATGGTTATATGCAAACAGGCTGTTATGCCTGAGGCTCCAAAGTCCTAAATTCACTCCCTTGTACCACCATAAGCCAGAGCTGAGTAGTGCTCTGATAAAAAAAGGGGAGTAGGTAGCATAATGGCTATGCAAAGAGACTCTCATGCCTAAGGCTCCAAAGTCCGATGGTTCAATCCCCCACACTACCATAAGCCAGAGCTGAGCAGTGCTCTGGTAAAAATAAATAAATGGGGGGGGGGGTCTGCTTCACAGGTGGTGAAGCAGGTCTGCAAGTATCTATCTCTCCCTCTCTGTTTTCCTCTACTCTCAATTTCTCTCTGTCCTATCTAACAACAACAACAGCAATAACAACCACAAAATGGAGAAAATAGCCTCCACAACAGTGGACTTGTAGTACAGGCACCAAGCCCCAGCAATAACCCTGAAGGCAATAAATAAATAAACAAACAAATAAGACTACATCAAACTAAAACCCTTCTGCAGTGGCATCACATGGCCTCTAACATAGACAGCACTCCCCCTGCTGTCATGTGGAGCTGGGGCTCAAGCCCAGGGTCTCTGCATGACAAGACACACACTCTAGTAGGTGAACTATCTCCTGGATCAGCACTTCACACTCTCTTTGTTTCAATTAATTAATTTAGAAAAAGAGAGGGACAGGCAGAGAAAGTAAAGATGCTACAGCACTGGAGCTTCCTTCACTGCAGTGGGAGCCAGGTTTGAAACTGGGTCACATGCAGGACAAAGCAGAACACCATTCAAGTGAGCTACATTGCCAGGCTTTTTCTTTTACTTTTTTTTTTTTTAATGGGGGATTAAAGGTTCACAGTAGACAGTAAAATACAATAGTTTGCACATGCACAACATTTCTCAGTTTTCCACATGACAATTTAACCATTAGGTCCTCCTCTGGCCATCCTGTTCTAGGAACTGAACCTTCCCCCAACCCCAGAGTTTTACTTTGGTGCAATACACCAGCTCCAGTCCAAGTTTTGCTTTGTGTATTCCCTTATGTTCTTGTTTTTCAACTTCTGCCTATGAGTGAGATCATCCCATACTCACCCTTCTCTTTCTGGCTGATCTCATGTAACATGATTCCTTCAAGTTCTATCCAAGATGGGGTGAAGAAGGTGAATTCACCATTTTTAATAGCTAAGTAGTATTCCATTGTGTATATATATACCAGTACTTACTCAGCCACTCATCTGTTGTTGGACACCTGAGTTGCTTCCAGGTTTGGGCTATTACAAATTGTGCTGCTGTGAACATAGGTATACACAAATCTTTTTGGATGGGTGTGTTGGGTTCCTTAGGATGTATCCCCAGGAGAGGAATTTTAGGGTCATAGAGTAGGTCCATTTCTAGCCTTCTGAGAGTTCTCTAGACTGCTTTCCACAGGGGTTGGACCTATTGACATTCTCACCAGCAGTTCAGGAGGGTTCCTTTGTCTCCACAACCTCTCCAGCATTTGTTACTGCTACCTTTTCTGATATATAACATTCTCACGGGAGTGAAGTATCTCATTGTTTTTATTTACATTTCTCTGACAATCAAGGACTTGGAGCATTTTCTCATATGTTTCTTGAATATTCTGTTCATATCCTTGTCCCATTTTTTGGATGGGGTAATTTGTTTCCTTGTTGCTGAGTTTGGTGAACTCTATATATTTTGGTTATTAGCCTCTTGTCTGATGTATGGCATGCAAAGATATTCTCCCACTCTGTGGAAGGTCTCTGTTTGGGTGGTGGTTTCATTTGTTGTGCACAAGCTTTTTAATTTGATGTAGTCCCACTGCTTTATTTTTTATTTAGTCTTCTTCGTAAATGAATACATTTCACTGATGATGTCTTTAAAATTTATACAGAAAAGAAGTTCTGCCAATATTTTCCTCTAAGTATTTGATGATTTCTGGTCTAATATCCAAGTCCTTGATCTACTTAGAATTTACTTTTGTGTTTGGTGAAATATAGTGGTTCAGTTTCATTCTTCTGCATGTTCAACCCAATTTTTCCAACACCATTTGTTGAAGAGAATCTGCTTTCCCCATTTAATAGTCTAGGCACCTTTGTCAAAGCTTAGATATCCATAGGTGTGGGGGCTTACTTTTGGGCTCTCAATTCTATTCCACTGGTCAGTGTTTTTTATTTTGTTTTGTTTTAATTTTCCCCAGTTTCTGCTCAGCTCTGGCTTATTGGTGGTGTATGGGACTAAGCTAAAATTTTGGAGCCTTAGGCATGAAAGTCTTTTTGCATAGCTATTGTGCTATATCTGCACCCACTATTTAACATTATCATGTCATCAGTGCTCATAAATCTTAGATATTAATATTCTCATCATATTGATGAGTAAAAGTGATGAGAAATTAATTAACTTGTAAGAGATATACAGAAAGTGGTAAGAATCTGAAAGGGGCAATAAACAAAATAATAAAGCAATCAGAACAGCAAGGAACTTCTCAAAAGAAACACAGGACGCAGGTTAAAAATAACTGACTTGGGGGAATCTGGCGGTAGCGCAGCGGGTTAAGGGCACATGGCACAACGCGCCAAGGATCAGCTTAAGAATTCCGGTTTGAGCCTCTAGCTCCCCACCTGCAGGGGAGTGGTGAAGCAGGTCTGCAGGTATTTATCTTTCTCTCAACCCTCTATCTCCCCTCCTCTCTCCATTTCTCTGTCCTATCCAACAACACCAATAACAACAGCAATAATAACCACAACAATGATTAAACAACAAGGGCAATAAAAGGGAAAAAAAATGGACCCAGGAGCGGTGGATTCATAGTGCAGGCATCGAGCCCCAGCAATGATCCTGGAGGCAAGAAAAAGAAATTAAAATAAATAAATAACTTACTTGGGGGGCGGTGCAGTAGAGCAACTCCTGAAGAAGCAGACATGGCGCAAAGCCACAGGCCGCCATAATGATACCAGTTTGAGCCCTGGCTCCCCACCTGCAGGGGGGTTGCTTCAGGTGAAGCAAGTCTGCAGGTGTCTATCTTTAATTTCTCTCTCTCCATTTCTGTCTTATCAACAATTACAGCAATAACAACAATAATAATAACAACAACAACAATGGGCATCAAAAGGGGGAAAAAGCCTTCAGTAACAGTGTTCGTGAAGCAGGCACCCAGCTCCAGTGTCCTGGAGACAAAAAGGCGGGAGGGGGGGGCCCCGCTGGGTGGTGACGCACTTGGTTGAGCGCACATGTTACAATGTGTAAAGGCCCAGGCTCAAGCCACCTGCAGGGGGAAAGCTTCATGAGTGGTGAAGCAGGGCTGCAGGTGTCTCTCTGTCTCTCTCCCTCTCTATCCCCCCTTCCTCTCAATATCTGGCTGTCTCTATCCAATAAATAAATAAAGATAATAAAAAAATTAAAGAAAAACAGAAAAAATAAATAACTCACTTGGAGAATACACTGCTTTGCCACTAGTTCAACCCAGGTTCGAGCCTAGCCCCCACTACACTGAAAGAAGCTTTATGCTCTGATCTCTTGCTCTCTCTGCTTCTCTGCTGCTCTACCTCTTCTTCTACTCTATCTTTATCTCTATCTGAAAAAGTGGTGAAGCCACTATCCTGGAGGTGTGAAGCCCCACTAACTACAGGAAAAAAAATTTTTTTTTTAATAATGACAATAATAAAGCTAGAAGTAAAGCCTTCAAATACCTACTTAAAACTCTGGAACTCTTATTATTCAATATTCATGAATGTTTAAGGTGCCATGTCTGAGATAAGGGTCATCAAATGGGCTGGGAAAACAACATAATGGTTACAAAAAAAGACTTTTACACCTGAGGCTACGAGGATCCAGAGTCAATCCCCAGCACCACCGTAAGGAGAGCTGAGCAGTACTCAACACTATTCTGATATCTTTCTCTCTGTACCTCTCTCATTAAAATAAATGTTTAGGGCTGGGGAGATAGCACAATGGTCATGCAAAAGCTTCTCAAGCCTATGACTCCAAGGTCCTAAATTCAATCCCCAGAACTACCATAAGCCAGGGCTGGTCTCTATCTATCTTTCTCTCTATATCACTCTTATTTTAAAAAATAAAATAATTAAAAAAAATTTTTTTGCAAAAGTTTCTCAGGCCCAACAAACTACTACGCCTGGTGGGTTTTCATAAAAAGTTTTATTAGAGGGGCCAGATGGTGGCACACTTGGTTGAGTGTACACGTTACAATCAGTGTATAAGGACCTGGGTTCAAGCCCATGGTCCCCATCTGCAAGAGGAAAGCTTTGCAAGTGATGAAGCAGTGTTGCAGTTGTCTCTCTGTCTCTTTCACTCTCTATCTTTCCCTCCCCTCTAAATTTCTCTCTGTGTCTATATAATAATAAATGAATAAATAAGAGATTAAAAGAACTTTATTAGAGGGGGTCGGGCAGTGGCGCAGTGGGTTAAGCGCACGTGGTGCAAAACGCAGGGACCGGTGTAAGGATCCCGGTTCGAGCCCCCGGCTCCCCACCTGCAGGGGAGTCGCTTCACGGGCGGTGAAGCAGGTCTGCAGGTGTCTATCTTTCTCTCCCCTCTCTCTCTGTCTTCCCCTCCTCTCTCCATTTCTCTCTGTCCTATCCAACAACAAAGCAACATCAACAATGGCAATAATAACCGCAACGAGGCTGCAACAACTAGGGCAACAAAAAGGGGGAAAAATGGCCTCCAGGAGTGGTGGATTCATGGTGCAGGCACCGAGCCCAGCAATAACCCTGGAGGAAAAAAAAATAATAATAAAAAAAAGAACTTTATTAGAACAGTCATGTCAGGAGTCAGGTAGTTGCACACCTGGTTGAGCACACATATTACAGTGCACAAAGAACCCCACTTGCAGGTGTCTCTCTCTACCTGCCCCTTCCATCTCAATTTCTTTCCATATCCAAAATAAATAAATAAATAAATAAATACACACACGCATGCACCATGTCAGTTCATTTGCAGATTGTCTACAGCTGCTTTTGCCATAAGATACAGTTGAGCTGTTGAGGTAGAGACCCTCTGTACTAAAAAAACCTTCAATGTTCACTATTGGGTCCTTTACAGAAAATTTTTTCCAGCCCTGGGTTTCAATGGTAAGAGTTAATGACAGTCATGAAAAATGGAAGGTGCAAAGCGCAAGGACTGGCATAGGAAGCCTGGTTAGAGCCCCCGGCTCCCCACCTGCAGGGGAGTTACTTCATAGGCGGTGAAGCAGGTCTGCAGGTGTCTGTCTATCTTTCTCTCCCTCCTCTCGATTTCTCTGTCCTATACAACAATGACAGCAGTAACAACAAGGGCAACAAAAATGGGATAAATAGCCTCCAGGAGCAGTGGATTTGTAGTGCAGGCACCGAGCCCCAGCAATAATAACCCTGGAGGCAAAAAAAAAAATGTGGCAGTTTAGGGGTTGGAATAGTGAACTGTTCTGGCTCTCACAAATAAGTAACAGTCCAGAGCACTGGACTCTTAAGTATGAGGTTCCTTCAATTCCCCCAACATAGCATGGGTCAGTGTGATGTCCTGTTTCTCTTATTAATAAATATATACATCTAATAAAAATTAATGTGGAATATGTGTGTATATGTATGTATACATATGAAGCACTTAAAAACACTTTAACACAGAAAAGGAAGCTCTCTAAAACGCCATCTACTGGTTATTTTAGAAGATATTTTCTAGGTACTGGGTGGTGGTGAACCTGGTTATGTGCACATATTACCATGTGGGGGAGGGGTCTTCACAAGCCGTAAAGCAGGTCTGCAAATGTATTGTCCTTCTCTCTCCCTTATTCCCCCCATCTCTTCTCTCAATTCTCTGTCCTATCCAATAAAATAGAAAGGAAAAATGTCAGCCAGGAGCAGTAGATTCATATGCACACACTGAACCCTAGCTATAACACTGGCAGCAGTAAAACATAATTCTTTTTTCCCCTTAAGATAGAGACAAAGAGTCAGAGAGACTAAAAGACTACAGCATTGAAGCTTCCTTCGATGTGGTAGGGGCTAGGCTTGAACTTGGGTTGAGTGTGTGACAATACAGTACACTATCAAGTGAGCTATTGTGCCAGCCCACCTCCTGCCATTTTAGGAATTTGTAAGAAATCTCCTGGAAAATGTGTAATTATCATTAAATTACCTTAAGAATAATAATGGCTAGGGGGCTGGGTGGTAGCACAGCAGGTTAAGCGCACATGGCACAAAGCGTAAGGACCAGAGTAAGGCTCCTGGTTCAAGCCCCCAACTCCCCACCTGCAGGGGAATCACTTCACAAATGGTGAAGCAGGTCTGCAGGTGTCTATCTTTCTCTCCCCCCTCTTTCTTCCTCTTCTCTCTCTATTTCTGTCCTATCCAACAATAACAACAGCTATAATAACAATTATAACAAGGGCAACAAAATGGGGAAAATGGCCTCTAGGAGAAGTAGATTCATAGCACAGACACTGAGCCCCAGTGATAACCCTGGAGGAAAAAAAAAAATGATGATGTCTAGACTTTGCAGGGGTTATGCTATTTTAATTCTTCAGCTGTTTATCATTAAGTGTTTCAATTTTTTAAGTGTTTGAAAATTATTAGCACTTTCAGTGAAGAACAAAGGAAAATTAAACAAAAAACTTGAAAGATGAGCAGTGGTAGAGCACAGGACTTGCATGTACAAGGTCTGAAGTTTAATCTATCACTCTGTATGTGTGGGCAATGCTCTGGTATGAGCATTCTGGCTCTCACAAATAAATAAATAAATAAACCTTTAAAATGTACATGAAAAAGAAACTGGTCAGTTCTATTACATGAGTAGGCCCTCACTTAGGGAAAGAGTTGGAAATTGTTATGATGTATTAGCAAGAATGAATTTTTTTTTAAATATTTTATTTTATTTATTTATTCCCTTTTGTTGCCCTTGTTGTTTTATTGTTGTAGTTATTATTGTTGTTGTTGTTGTTGTTGGATAGGACAGAGAGAAATGGAGAGAGGAGGGGAAGACAGAGAGGGGGAGAGAAAGATAGACACCTGCAGACCTGCTTCACCGCCTGTGAAGCGACTCCCCTGCAGGTGGGGAGCCGGGGTTCGAACCGGGATCCTTCTGCCGGTCCTTGTGCTTTGCGCCACCTGCGCTTAACCCGCTGCACTACAGCCCGACTCCCGCAAGAATGAAATTTTAAATGCCAACAAACTTAGTTTTGATTTAAACTAACAGTATGACACAAATGTAATAATCTCTAAGGGAGACATGTGGTAGCCAGATCTCGAGAGGAAATGACTCCTCCTTATGTGGGGCTGGTTGAACAAGTAAGAGTTTAAGCAAAACAATGTAAAGAGCAGACGGTCCTCAAATAACATACTTTCATTCAGGACCAGTAAAAAAGTTCACTTTGGTAATGAGCTGCTTTGCAATGTGTATGTACAACCCATGTTTGAGGCCCAACCCCACATCTTCTATCTGAAAAGGCTGATCCAGAGCCATGGCAATGACAAAAAGTAAATGGAAAGCTCTTGGTTTCCACTACAGTATTGTTACTCATACATTTAACTTCTTACTAATTTTTTGTTTTTCCTTACCAGAGCACTACTAAACTCTGCAATGGTAGTGTCAGGATTGAAACTGGGAGCTCAGGTATGGAAGTCTTTTGCATAACGACTATGCTATAGCCCTGTCTGATTAAATTCCTTTGTAATTGTATGTTTCAGTTTCTCCACTAAACTGTCAGGAATTCATGTGTAGGCAACAATGCCTTTACTTCTTGTGTATGTCCCTACAGCTCTATAGCTCTTCTTTTTTTTTTTTGTTTTCTCAGCTCTTCTTACATATCCATATAAAGTGGGTGTTCAATGCATACTTCTGATTGAATGACAAAATAATGAACCCATTTGAGTTCACAGACTGAAACTCTTACACCTACAATTGACACCATTATGCCTTCTTCTACACAACAGTTTAAAGGACATTCCCAGAAAGAGCACTGCTGATTCTACTGCTTCTTCAGTAAAAAGCTAAAAGTACATGTGTAATTCTAAAATAGAATCCCTGACTACTGTGAAGGTGGGTGGGGAAGTGGGCAAGTGAAGGAAGAATCTATTATAATAGCTTGCTTCCAAAGAATAATCAGCTCTAGAGATGGAAACATTTCTAAAATGTCTCTGAACTCCAACTCACATCACTTCATTAGACTTTGTACTGGTTAAAGTTCATCACAAAGGACATCATTAGAACTAGAGAATGACTCATCACCAGAAAAATCCTTGGGGCCAGGCAGTGGCACAAGTGGTTAAACACACAATTTTAAGCCTTAAAATTTCAGCTAATGGTCCATAAGATTTAGTTGTTGTTTTTTTTTTTTTTCCTGTTTTGCAAGGGGAATAAAGGTTTACAGTACAGTTACTGACATTGTATTACTACATTGTAATTCACTACATTGTATCTCACTACAAAGATCTAGTTTTACTTACTCTCTTTTGGCAATATTAAACTTTGGCATAGCATTGTGATTAAGCATCTATCACCTGGCCAGCAACCGGAAAGAAATATCAAACTAGCAACTGATAATGTGTACTTGCTAGAAATTGAAGTACAAACAAAGCTGAGAAAGTCCCACACAATGAGCAGAGAACTTTACTTTTTTTTTCCTCCAGGGTTATTGCTGGGCTCAGTGCCTGCACTACAAATCCACTTCTCCTGGAGGCTGTTTTTTTTCCCTTTTGTTGCCCTTGTTCTTTATTGTTGTTATTGCTGTCATTATTGTTGGGTAGGACAGAGAGAGAGAGAAATGGAGAGAGGACAGGAAGACAGAGAGGGGGAGAGAAAGACGCCTGCAGGCCTGCTTCACCGCATATGAAGGGACCCCCCCACACCCCTGCAGGTGGGGAGCAGGGGGCTCGAACTGGGATCCTTACGCTGGTCCTCGCACTTTGCACCAAGCGTGCTTAACCAGTGGCGCTACCACCCCGGCCCCCAGAACTTTACTTTTAGGAGATAACAGTCTAGTTGGAAATCTGGGAGTAGTGCACACCAATTTTCAGAAGGACCCTATAAAGTAAGTAGGAATTTAAGGCAAAAAGCAGGTTGACAATGTGGAGAGAAAGCTAGGACCTGCTAATGCTAAACTATGCAACCTAGAGTTTATGCCCTCTGGCGATGGAAAGTGAAAGTCTCCAGGTTAGACAAAAACAGAAACTTAAAGATTCAGATCCCATAACAGAAAGAGCTTACATTATATTTAAGTCATCTCAGAAAGCAAAGAGATAACACCCAAGTAGGTTGTCTGCCTACTGTACTACCAAGCACCCAATCTACCCAGACACCACAAAGGAGAAAGCAGCTAAAATGCTCTCCCTCCCTCTCTTTACATGCAGTAAAACCTTGCATGTGTAAAGCCCCAGACCCACTAAAAAAAAATCTCAAAGGAATTATGCAATGATTACAACATATAGACATTGTTTAGTAAATATTATGCTGATTCAGATATAGAAGAAATCTATATGCAGTCGGGTGGTAGAGCAAAGGGTTAAGTACAGGTGGCACAAAGTGCAAGAATGATCCAGGTTCAAACACCCCCCCCCCCCCCCCCGCAGGGGAGTCGCTTCACAGGTGGTGAAACAGCTCTGCAGGTGTCTATCTTTCTCTCCCCCTCTCTGTCTTCCCTTCCTCTCTCCATTTCTCTCTGTCCTATCCAACAACATCAATAACAACAATAATAACTACAACAATAAAAAACAACAAGGGCGGGAGTCCCACAGTAGCGCAGTGGGTTGAGCACACTTGGCGCAAAGCTCAAGGACCGGCCTAAGGATCCCAGTTCAAGCCCTCAACTCCCCACCTGCAGGGGAGTCGCTTCACAAGTGGTGAAGCAGGTCTGCAGGTGTCTTTCTCTCCTCCTCTCTGTCTTCTCCTCCTCTCTCCATTTCTCTCTGTCCTAAATAATAACGATGACATCAATAACAACAACAATAACTACAACAATAAAAAAAAAAAAAGGCAACAAAAGGGAAAAATAAATTTCACACCTAAGGCTCTGAGTACACAGGTCCAGAAACCAGAGCTGATCTGATAAAATAAAACAAAAAGGGAAAACTAGGTGTAGGGTCTAGAGAAAATCTACACTATCCACACCATTTTTATTTGTAAGCCTAAAACTGTTCAAAAAAGTTAAGATTTATTAAATTTATCCAAAAGTCTATCATTCAAAATCACCATTAGAAGACTGACAAGTTAATTCACCTCGGAGAGTGCCTGTTTTGCTACAGATTTAACCCATTTTTTTATTTCTTTATTGGGGAATTAATGTTTTACATTCAACAGTAAATACAATAGTTTGAACATGCATAACATTTCCCAATTTTCCATATAACAATACAACCCCCACTAGGTCCTCTGTCATTCTTCTTGGATCTGTATTCTCCTCACCCCCCACCCCATAGTCTTTTACTTTGGTGCAATATGCCAATCCCAGTTCAGGTTCTACTTGTGTTTTCTCTTCTAATCTTGTTTTTCAACTTCTGCCTGAGAGTGAGATCATCCCATATGCATCCCTCTGTTTCTGACTTATTTCACTTAACATAAATTTTTCAAGGTCCATTCAAGATTGGCTGAAAACGGTGAAGTCACCATTTTTCATAGCTGAGTAGTATTCCATTATGTATATATACCACAACTTACCCAGCCACTCATCTGTTGTTGGACACCTGGGTTGCTTCCAGGTTTTGGCTACTACAAATTGTGCTGCCAAGAACATATGTGTACACAGATCTTTTTGGATGGATGTGTTGGGTTCCTTAGGATATATCCCCAGGAGGAGAATTGCAGGGTCATAGGGTAGGTCCATTTCTAGCCTTCTGAGAGTTCTCCAGACTGTTCTCCACAGAGGTTGGACCAATTGACATTCCCACCAGCAGTGCAGGTACCACTAGGTACCTAGTACAGGTACCTAGGAGTACCACTGCACTGGGGGAAGCTGCAGTTGTGGTCTCCAACTCCCTCTCTTCTTCTTTTCTTTTTTTCTTTTTGCCTCCAGGGTTATCCTCTGAAGGTGGGAAGCCAAGGGCTGGAACCAGGATCCTTGAGCCGGTCCTTGTGCTTTGCACTATGTGCATTTAACCCAGTGCACTACCTCCCAGCCCCTTCTCCCTCATTTTTTTAACTGACACCAGGTTTTGCTGGGGCTTGGTGTTGGCACTGCAAATCCACTGCTCCTGGTGGCCATTTGTCCCTTTAGTTTCTTTTGTTTATTTCTTTGTTTTGATTGGATAGGGCAGGGAGAAATTGAGAATGAAGGAGGAAGGAGAGACAGAGAGACAACTAGAAGGTCAGCTTCACCACTTGTGAAGCTTCCCCCCTGCAGGTGGGGAGTGGAGGCTCAAATCCAGTTCCTTGCACTTGGTAATAAATGTACTTAACCACCCAGTCCTCTCTTTCTCTCTAATCCTATCTGAAAAAGTCAGACCAGAGTGGTGAAATTCATTTCAGACTTCTGTGAATGAACATATTCCAAAGAAAATAACTCCAAAACCTGCTCTCTACACTAACAACATATGCCATCTGGTTTCCAAATTATTAGTGGCAACCTGTATCATTTCAAACAAGGTATATTCATTCACAGGGGCACCATGTATAACTAGTTCTCTATCATTTAATGTCTGTCTTTCCAGTCTTACTATTACATAAAAATAATACAACTCGGGGGCTGGGCGGTAGCACAGCAGGTTAAGAGCACATGGTGCAAAGCACAAAGACCAGCATGAGGATCACAGTTTGAGCCCCCAGCTCCACATCTGCAGGGGGGTCGCTACACAAGTGGTGAAGCAGGTTTGCAGGTGTCTCTCTTTCTCTCCCCCTCGCTACCTCCCCTCCTCTCTCAATTTCTCTCTGTCCTAGCCAACAACAACGATGTCAGTAACAACAACAATAGCCACAACATTGATAAAACAACAAGGGCAACAAAAAGGTTAAAAAAAAAAAAAAGCCTCCAGGAGCAGTGGATTCGTGGTGCAGGCACTGAGCCCCAGCAATAACCCTGGAGGCAAAAAAAAAAAATACAACTCTTTATTTTATTATAGAAGAGAGAAAGGAGTGGGGGGTGGGTAGAGAACGAACTAGAGCATAGGTCAGCTCTGGCATAAAGTAGTGCCAGGGACTGAACCTGCAGCCTCTGCCTCTGGGATTTCAATCATGTAAGCTGATGCTTTAACAGGCTGTGCTATCTTCCCAGCCCCAAACACAACATTTATATGAACAATATTGGGAGCAACCTAATATGGAAAATTTCACAAGCAGTGTTGCAGTATCTCTTCTTGCACTCTCACCCTCTATCTTTAGAGGGGGGCAGTGTGTGTGTGTGTGTGTGTGTGTGCGCGTGTGTGTGCGCGTGTATGTGAGAGAGAGAGAGAGAGAAAGAAAGAAAGAGAAAGGGAGAGAGAAAGAGAGAGAAAGAGTGTGTGTGTGTGTGTGTGTGTGTGTATACCAGGAGTAGTGGGAACAGTAACCCTGATGACAAACTAAATAAATAAATAAAACAAACTAAATAAATAAATAAATAAACACTTTTGCAAACTTACTAGTTATTTCCTTCACAAAGAAGAGAAGCTGTTGATTCAAGGGGCACATATATTCTAAGACTTTCAATAAGCATAGCTAAAACGCCCTAAAGAAATAACATTCCACTTCACCAACAGCAGTGGGTCAATGTGCCTATTTCCTGCTCCTGTGCTAATACCAGATATTGTCATTTATTCATATAAGCCCAAATACCAGAGAAATGCTTTTTTTTTTTTTTCTTGCATCCAGGGTTATTGCTGGGTCTGGGTGGTGCATGAATCCACTGCTCCTGATAGCTACTTTTTTCCCTTTTGGTGCCCTTGTTGTTTTATCGTTGTTGTTGTTGTTATTGATGCCGTTGTTGTTGGATAGGACAGAGAGAAATGGAGAGAGGAGGGGAAGACAGAGAGGGGGAGAGAAAGACAGACATCTGCAGACCTGCTTCACTGCCTGTGATCCGACCCCCCTGCAGGCCAGGCAGGAGCCGAGAGCTCGAACTGGGATCCTTACAGTCCTTGAGATTTGTGCCACGTGTACTTAACCCGCTGCCCTACCGCCCGACCCCCTGCTGTGTTGTTTATTTATAAGTAGCAAATTTCTGTGAGACATGTACCTATTCACATTCTCTGCACTATTTTTTTTAAAACACTGACACATTTTTAGCTTTTATTTACTTAGTATTGGGTAGACAGAAATTGAGAGGGGAGTGGGAGATAGCACTGCAGCACTGTTTCACTACTCATGAAGCTTTCCTCCCTGCAGGTGGGGACCAGGGGCTTGAACCTGGGTCCTTGCACACTGTAATGTGTGCCACTGCCTGGCCCCTCCTTTGCACAATTATTAGATAATAAAATAACTAATGTTAAACCTAAAGGTACAACACACAGTGCAAAATATTTCCCCACAATTTACCCGGTTTTACTCATCACAAGATTCCCAACACTAGAAAAACTACCTGGAATATAGTATGGTCTCAATAACTATGTTGAATAAATACTAGATAAATTTGCCTTTTAACTTTATTGTGGGAGGGGGCAGGTGGTGGTGTAGCTGGTTGAGTGCACATGTTACAAAGCACAAGGACCCAGGTTCGAGCCCCTGGTCCTCACCTGAGGGAGGAATGCTTTGCAAATGGTGAAGTAGGGCAGCAGGTATCTGTCTCTCTTCCTCGCTATAACCCCCTTCCCTTTCAATTTCTGTCTGACTCTTTTCTTTTCTTTTTGTAACCAGAGCACTGCTCAGGACTAAACCTGTGACTTTGGAGCCTCAGGCATGAGAGTCATTTGCAGAACCATTATGCTGTCTCCCCTGTATTTTTCTGTCTGTCTCTACCCAATAAACAAATAAAGGTAAGTTAACAAAAAATAACTTGAGAGTCGGGTGGTAGCACAGTGGGTTAAGCGCAGGTGGCACAAAGCACAAGGACTGGAGTAAGGATCCTAGTTCGAGCCCCTGGCTCCCCACCTGCAGGGGAGTCGCTTCACAGGTGGTAAAGCAGGTCTGCAGGTGTCTATCTTTCTCTCCCCCCTCTGTCTTCCCCTCCTCTCTCCATTTCTCTCTGTCCTATCCAACAATAATGACATCAATAATAACTACAACAATAAAACAACAAGGGCAACAAAAGGGAGTAAATATTTTTTTTAAAAATTTTAAGTTGGGATTCCATTTTTTTCCAGAAGTCACTCCATTTTTTTCCAACATAATTTTGAAATTCTCAACTAACAAGAAACACTATATTGCATTACATTATCTATTTCTTTTTTTTAATTTTTATTTATTATGTAATCCCTCCTCCCCATTTTCTTGCCTTTGTTTATCATCGTTGTTGTTATTACTGTCGTTGTTGTTGTTGCATAGTACAATGAGAAATGGAAAGAGATGGGGAAGACAGAGAGGGGGAGAGAAAGACACCTGTAGACCTGCTTCACCTCCTGTGAAGCGACTCCCCTGCAGGTGGGGAGCCAGGGGCTCGAACCGGGGCCCTTAACCCGGTCTTTGCACTTGCGCCACCTGCTGCACCAACGCCTGGCTCCCTACATTATATATTTCTAGATTGTTATTCCATTGCCTTGTATTAGGTTACTACAGATTATAATATCATTATTTGTATCCTCACCAGAGCAAATCCCCTCCACATTTTTCGTTCAAAAATTATTCTACCTGGGTGGGGATGTAGCATAATGGTTATCTAAAAAACTTTCGTGCTAGAGGCTCTAAAGTCACTATCAAAAGCCAGAGCTGTGCAGTACTGTGGAGAAGGAAAAAAAAATCCTATTTAATACTTAACAATCTTTTTTGTGTTTGGTTTTTGCTTTTAATTGCCAACAGAATTATCACTGAGGCCTGGTGCTGCTGGCTGCCTTTTTTCTTTCTTTCTTTCTATTTCATGTGACAGGACAGAGTGAAATTAAGAGAAGAGAAAAATAAAGACACCTGCAGACCCGCTTCACTACTAATGAAGCATCACCCCTGCAGGTTTGTAGTGGGGCTCAAAGCTGGATCCTCGTGTTTGGTAAGGTGTGCACTCAATCAGGTGTGTCACCACTGCAGCCCCACAAATTCATCCTTCTGAGTAAACTTTATAATCATTTTCTCAAGTTTTCAAAAGGAAACCTGGTTTAAACTGCAAACTACAAGGCCTGTACAAGTGATCTCTGCTATTTCCCTCTTTCGCAAATGGAATTAATAGTACTTATCTCGTAATTTGTTTGAACAAAATGAGTCAAGGCATATTAAATCTTACACTAAAATGTTATTGTAATTGTTCAGAATCCACAGTTGTCATAATGGCCCAAAATTTTTCCCACAATGTGAGCCCACAAAATCCAAAGGCTCATAGACGCTTCAAAAGGGGACACAAATCACAAACAGTAATATGAAAATATTTCATTTATATCTGTTTAGTTTCCCACAACCTGGACCACTGGAGACAAGAGCCAAAGTAAGAGATCCATGAAAAACACTAGAGTGGTGACTGGAAGCCTCCTCCATGACGTCCAGGCCCTTCTAGCAGACCAAGGGGCCTCCGTGAGCCCTTCTTATGCTAGTTATCCATTTCAGCAGCTATGACAATATTTATCACTTAATCTCCTCCCAAGAAATACCTGAAGTCTAGAAGTCTATCAGAGTACTTTCCCAATTAAAGACGGGGCAGGCACAGTAGACAGATGTTATTGATAACTATGAACATGCCCACAACAGCTTAACAAACGACTTCCACCACCAGGTTTTCTATATGACTACACTGATTGAGACTAGTGATGGGACCTTCGGGGGATGGGGTGGGAGTGGTGGCCAGCCCCAAAATAAGAGCCAATAATGTGCTCATTGTTGAATCAAGTGACATGTGTTAGATAGCGGCTAAATTCTACATGGAGAACTTTAAAAGCACCTACACAGAGCTACAAGGCAAAGGGAACACAGGGAGGTGACTGATGGCAGTGTGACTGCTTGATTACAAAAGAAACCGCAGGTCTAGACCCCAGGTCTCCGAACGCCCCGCCCACAGTCATGGTGCCGCCCGAGGCGGACCCAGCTGGCCACACAGCCTCGAGGGGGAGGAGTGCGGACGGCGGGCCGCAGGCAGGGCGGCGCCACACGTGACGCGCCCCCCTCCGTCCGCGCCCGCAGCACGCGCTGCCAACCTCGTCATGTGACCCTCACGCGGCCCGCTCCCTGCTCTGCGCCTCTCCCAGCAGCCATTTTGCCGAGGCCTGACTGCCCGCACTCGCGGCCGAGCTGGACATCACGAGGCCCCGCAGCCAGTTCTCACACGCTGCACGCGCGCCTCGAAAGAGCGCTCTGCAGCGAGGGCAGGACAAAACTTTCATCCAAGCGTCGCCCCGTGAGGCGCTGGGGGAAAGCGGTGGGGCGCCCCCGCCGACCATTGGCTGTGGTACCCACGTGACGCTGGTGCCCCCCGCCCGCCCCCTCCCCCACCCTACCCCCACCCCACAAAATGGCTCCTAACGCCTCGCGCCAAATACACGCCACCCAGCGCGTGGGGACAGACGAGGCGCGTGGCAGCCACGGCGCCTGCGCGTACCTGCTGGGTCCGATGGCGCGGGCCCACGCGTCGCCCTGCTCACGCTGCCGGAATCCTCGCGCGGCTGCACCACCCGGTGGGCCATTGGCTGCCGGCGTGATCACGTGCTGCGTGCGGCCCGGCCCCGCCCCACCCCGCCCCGCTAATCGCCTGGCACCGCGCTCGAAGCGGCGCCGAAAGGCGTTCGCACGCGGAAAGGGAAGGCAGCTAGGAGTCCCCTCTTTTCCGCCTGCATGAGACTGAATTCTTGAAAGAGGGACGAGAACTTGGGGTCTCGGGCTATGATCGCACCTACCGGTGTACCTTCGCGTGGCACTCCTGAAGCCTGGAGCCCTCGCCCTTGAGCGCTCCCCGGTGCACGCCGGGATGCGCTGGCGCCCCTCGGCGCCGCAGAGCACGCCGGGAAGGCGCCGGCCGCCGGGTCTCACCTCCGCGCGTCCCCGCCGCCCCCAGGGAGCTGTGCCGGGCGGGTGCAGGCGGGCTGGCGGGAGTGTCTCCCGGGCCGGCACCTCGGTCCCCTCCCCACCTGTTCTGTCTGGTATTGGGAAAACCACACCTCTCTCCGCAGTGACTCTTTGAACAAAAGAGAGAAAGCCAGGGTGTTTTTCTGCCAGTAAAGGACCATCCTTTTCGGAACAGGGAAAGACGGCTTGTTACATACAACGTACAACGTACGTGCTGGGCAATGGATAGTGCTCAAGAGTGCTTCTCCTAAGCTGACTGATAGTATTGGGGTGGAGGGAAGGAGCAAGAGGCTTTTTAAAGGGACCAGAGGTGTGGCGCGCGCACACACACGCGCACCCGCCCCCCGCTTGTGGGCTCAGCGACGGCGGCTGGAGCGGACCAGACATGCCGCCTGGAAACGCCAGGTGCCCACGCTGACGAGCGGCGAGCCTCCAACAACAAAGTGACCACCACGCCAAACGCTTGTGTTCCTCTCCCAGCATGTGCCCAGCTTTGAGCTTCCTTTTTCAATGCGGCTCCCCCACCCTCTCCAAATTCTGTTATTTCAGTTAAAGGAAGTGATTTAAGTTTAAGAAAATTAGACTGATCGGATTCACAAAGAAATACAGGAAGCTATGCTATGGTTATCAAGCTGAAACATAACAGTTAGCTTGGGACATCTTTTTCTGGTTTTCCACCTCTTGAAATGTCAGCCCTGCAGGTGCCCTGCTCTAACCCCTGCCCAAGCACGGATCAATAGTAAACAACGGATCTACCCGGGAACAACGCGCCCCTCCCCACTTTCTGCTCTGATAAGCAGAATTATCAGAAAGTTATTTCCTGACTGACAAGGAAAGCAAAGCAGGTGTCCAGATGTGTTGAATAAGACCACTAAATTAGAAGTGTATCTGTTGCTCGAGATATAAGCCACTTCAGTATTCTTTGTTCCATTTAATCTTAACAAGCCTGAGAGAAAAGTCCTGCACAAACATTACCATCCCCTGACATAATTTTTTAAAAAAATATGTGTTGGAGAACATACATAGTTCCCTCACTTACTGTACTCTGACCTTGAACAATTTTGTTTTTTGGCTTTTTGACCCTCAGTTCATTTAACTGCAAATTGGGGCCTAACATACTATGATTTGGGGTTATACTCATGATGATTCTGAGGTGTAAATGTTTAACACACTTGTCACACATAGTCCCTAACGAGGAGCAGACACTTTGTGTGAGTGTTGTCTATTGTGAAGGTTGTGCTCTAACCAGACATCTTGTCCTCTATTCAATGACACTTCGGAATCTTTTTTTCTCCATTATTCATTCAGTTTGTCCCCTAGACAATGCTAGAGGCATACTTAACAGTCTTTCTTACACAGAAGATCTTTTCAGACTCATCCATCTATTGCTGTATATTACCACATTATCTCTTGCCTTCATTCTGTTAAGGAAGACTCCAATTGCCAGTGTCCACAATGCAATACAAATTTAGAAAGAACAGAGTAGGAAACTAGCAGCATAAGATGATACCTGTCTGAGGGTGGTATAAAAGATGATCCTAGTGGTCTGGGAAGGTGGGGCAGTGGATAAAGTGTTGGACTCTCAAGTCCTGAGTTCAGTCCTCGGCAGCACATGTGCCAGAGTGATGTCTAGTTCTTTCTCTCCTCTTTCTCATGAATAAATTTTTTAAAAATGGGAAAAAAATATCCTAAAGAAAAAAAATACATTCCTTGGAACCTTGCTTTTTGTCTCTCACCACTATAGAATGTGTTTTTTGCTTACCTGCCAAAGTGACTTTTTTTTTTTTCCAAGTAGAGACAGAGTGGCAGAGAGGCAGCTAGAGAGAGTGAACAAGACCACAGCACTGAAATTTCCTTCAATATACTGGGGCCAGGCTCAAGTCTGGATCATGTATAGGGCAAGGCAGAGCACTATCCAAGTGAGCTATTTCACAAGTTTGGTTTGTTTGCCTCCAGAGTTATAGCTGGGGTTTGGTGCCTGCATGACAAGTCCATCACTCCTGGCAGCCACTACCTCCCTCCCCCCTTTATCTTGTTGGTAGAGATAGAAATTGAGAGGGAAGGGGAGATAGAGACCTGCAGTACTGCTTCACCACTCATGAAGCTACAGGGGCAGACAAGGACTGGGAACTTGAATCCAGGTCCTTCAACATGGTAATGTATACCACTGCCCAACCTGAGCAAACACTTTCCCATGCATTAGGACCCAGGATCGAGCCCCTGGCCATCGAATAGATGCACCTACAAGGAAGAAACTTCATGTGTAGTGGAGCAGTGATGTGGTTTTTTCTTTCTTTCCCCTTCTGTCTCTCATCCTATATCTAAAAAAAGAAAGAAAGAAATAGTCTACTAGAAATGAAAGAATCCTGCAGATGCAGAGCCCCATGTGGCAAAATTATATATATAGATATATATGGAGAGAGAGAGAGATTGACTCACATGAGACAGAAGAGAGAGGAGCTAAAGCAACACTCCAACACATGCAGCACCAGGGATTAAACAGAACCTCAGACATGCAAGTCCATTATTCCACTAGGAACATTTCTCCAGCTGCTGTTTTATGCTAACAAAGGCAAAAGTTTTTACGTTAAGCTGCTGAACCCCAGCTGATCTGATCATTTTGTGGTCTGTGCACCCTTAATCACTATTATCTTCACTTTATCCACTGCACCACCTCCTGGGACATGCTCTTACAATATTAAACTTATGTCTAAATTATGATCCAGAAATCCAACTTTTTTTTTTTTGGAGCACTGCTCAGCTCTAGTTTATAATGGTATGGGGGACTGAACCTGGGACTTCAGAGCTTAAGGCCTGAAAGTCTTTTTATATAGCCACTATGTTATCTCCTCCTTTGTTTTTATTGCCACTAAAGTTATCACATAGGCTAAGTGCAGGCACTCTGAAACCATCATTACTAGAAGCCATTTTTCCATTTTTTTCCTTTCTATTTTATTTGACAGGACAGAGAGAGATTGAGAGGAAAAGGGGAGACAGAGAAGGAGAGAAAGACGTCTGTAGACCTACTTCCCAGCTCTTTAGGCATCCCTCCTGCAGGTGGGAAGTGGGGGCTCGAATCTGGGTCCTTGCACATGATAATATGTGTGCTAAACTGGGTCCACCACTACTCAGTCCCCAGAAATCCAATTTCTAAGTGCTTATTTGATAAACTGAAAACAAATTAAATTTGAAAACATGAAAAATACAAACACACCTCTACCCCCAAGACTTTGTGTTATATGAATTCTTAAAAGTGGGAATATAACATAATAGTCATGCAAAAGTTTTTCATATCTGAAGCTCTGGGGTCCCAGGTTCTTTTTTTTTTTGGGGGGGGTCCCAGGTTCAATCCCTAGTACTTCCATACACCAGAGCTGAATAGTGCTCTAGTCTCTCTCTTTCTCTGTGTATCTGTTACATTAAAATAAATATTTTTAAGGCAATTGTTAGAGGTTAAAAAAAAAAAAAAGACAGAAAGGAAGGAACACTTACTATGTAGGGGCTGTGATCACCTTGAGCTATATAGGTGGTTTCACAATACTGACCAGGCTTGAGTCCACACTACAGCTCAAGAACTAGATTCCCCTGGGCCCAGGAGGTGGTGAGTGGATAAAGGGTTGTTTGGACTTTCAAGCAAGTGGTCTCAAGTTTGATGCCTACATGTGCCAGTGTGCTACTCTTAACTCTACACACACACACACACACACACACACACACACACACGTGAAAGAAGGGAAGAGAAGAGAGAGGAAGAACTCTTGGTAGCTTCTCTGGACAGTACAGGACTAGTGGCTCCCCACCAACTAGTGCCTACTTCTGCTCTGGTTATCCTACAGTAATGCCAAGTGTTTGTTGCTTTTTTCCCAACTCTTTCCTTTGCCTGCTGCAATCACTAGGCATGTCCTTTACTTTTCTTTTTAATATTTTAGTTATTTATTATTTATTGAGTGCAGAGAAATCAAGAGGGAGATAGAATGAAGGAGAGACACCTGAGATGAGGATAGATAGCATAAAGGTTATGCAAATAGACTTTTTTTTAAGATTTTTTTTCCTCCAGGGTTATTGCTGGGGATCAGCACCTGCACTATGAATCCACTACTCCTGAAGGCCATTTTTTCCCATTTTGTTGCCCTTGTTGTTACCCTTGTTGTCATTATTATTGTTGTTGTCATTGCTGTTGTTGTTGTTGGATAGGACCGAGAGAAATCAAGAGAGGAGGGAGACAGAGAGGGGGAGAGAAAGACAGACACATGAAGACCTGCTTCACCGCCCTTGAAGCAACCCCCCAATAGGTGGGGAGCCAGGAGTTTGAACACTGGTCCTTGCGCTTTGCCGGCAGAGCTACCTACCGACCCCCTTTTTTTTTTTTAGCTTATTGCCACCAGCGTTATCACTGAGGCTTGATGTCTTCACTCAAATCCATCACTCCCAGAAGCCCTTTTCTCCTTCTTCTTCTTTTTTTTTCTTCTTCTTCTTCTCCTTCTTCTTCTTCTTCCTCTTTTCTTCTTCTTCTTCTTTATTTGATAGGATAGATAGAAATTGAGATGGGGAGAGAGGGAGAAAGAGGTGGGGAAGGAAGAAATGAAGGGAGGGAGGGAGGAAGGAAGGGGGTTTCTACAGAGGAAGTGATCCCATCATCATTCTCTCCTGCCAGACTTTTTTACTGTGCTGCTCCAGTTAAGATATCACTTCTGAGGGGGTCTGGCGGTGGCGCAGTGGGTTAAGCGCACGTGGCGCAAAGCGCAGGGACCGGCGTAAGGATCCTGGTTCGAGCCCCCGGCTCCCCACCTGCAGGGGAGTCACTTCACAAGTGGTGAAGCAGTTCTGCAGGTGTCTATCTTTCTCTCCCCTCTCTCTCTGTCTTCCCCTCCTCTCTCCATTTCTCTCTGTCCTATCCAACAACAAAGCAACATCAATAATGGCAATAATAACCGCAACGAGGCTGCAACAACTAGGGCAACAAAAAAAAAGGGGGAAAAAATGGCCTCCAGGAGTGGTGGATTCAGGGTGCAGGCACCGAGCCCAGCAATAACCCTGGAGGAAAAAAAAATCTCACTTCTGCATATAAAGTGTTCTCTTATTCTCTCTACCTATCACCTCTATATTTCATCTCATTCAGAGAAAAATGTCCCTGCTGACATCAGCATTCCTCTAAGGGATATGGTGGTATAAGGTGCAAACAGGGGGTTCTGATGGAAGCTGCACAAAAATCTGCTCAAATAATGTCAGTCATCAACCTGAAACAGAAAGGACTATACATGGTGCCATGTCAGGCTTCTAGGGAAGTGTGAATACAGCTTAGCAAGTTAGAAGGAGAATGGCACTAGTTAGGTTAAAGGTAAGAAGTGTGGGGCTAGGTGGTGGCATACCTGGTTGAGCATATGTTACAATATGCAAGGAGCCAGGTAGGGAGCCGGGGGCTTGAACTGGAATCCTTATGCCGGTCCTTGCACTTTGCACCACCTGCTACGCTACCACTTGGCTCCCAATAAATCAATCTTGAAAACATGAATAATGCAAACAACCCTCTACTCCCAAGACTTTGTGGTATAAGAATTTGTAGACTGGGGGCCGAATGGTGGCGCACCTGGTTGAGTGCACATGTTACAATGCATAAGGTCCCAGGTTCAAGTCTCCGGTCCCCACCTGCAGGGGGAAAGCTTCACAAGTGGTGAAGCAGGGCTGCAGGTGTCTCTCTGTCTCTCTCCCTCTCTACCACCCCCTTCCCTCTCGATCTCTGGCTGTCTCTATCCAATAAATAAATAAAGATAATGAAAAAAATTAAAAAAAAAAAGAATTTGTAGAGTGGGGGGATAGCATAACTGTCATGCAAAAGTTTTTCATACCTGAAGCTTTGCAAGTGGTAAAGAAGTGTTGCAGGTGTCTCTGTCTCTCTCCCTCTCTATCACCCCCTTCCATCTCAATTTCTGACTGTCTCTATCCAATAAATAAATATAAAAGAAAGAGAGAGAGAGAGAAATTGAGAAAGGAAAAGAAGGTAGAAAGACACCTGCAAAACTTGGTTAACCACTCCTGTTGAAGGTTCCCTCTTGCAGGTAAGTACAAGAGCTTTGAACCTGTGTTCTTGCATGTGATAAATGGGTGTGCTACCGACTCGTCCCAAAAGCAAGTTTAAGAAGGACAATTAACCACCTCAGCATGCTTCACTTCAGACTGTGTCCAGAGGCAGAGGATAGATAGCATAATGGTTATGCAAAGAGACTCTCATGCCTGAGGCTCCAAAGTCCCAGGTTCAAACCCCTGCACCACCATAAGCCAAAGCTAAGCAATGCTCTGGTTAAAAAAAAAAGTGTCCGCAGACTGTGTCCAGAGACATCAAGCATGGAATGTCAACCCTTCAGCCTCATTACTCGGGTGAGACCTTTCCTTTCCTTTCATAGGATTCTCTAATTCCATTTCAGGTGGTTCACTTCCCAACAAAGTCCCAAACCCTAGATATAGACCAGGTCTCATGAGATAGGCCATATGTTCATTTGTATCCATAAATTAGGGCAAAATATATACCTGAAAGCAAAAATGCACAATAATCTTCAGTGAGTCAGTATATGCAGCAAGCAAGTAGAAAGACCTAAAAAGACACCATAAAGTTCCTAATGAAATAGTGTCTACTTAGACTTAGATACCCTCCTCACCTACTTTCCATTATACTTCCCTCAGTCACTCCACAGCTAACCTTATCAAAGTAAGGACTGAGAAAGCTGAATAAGGGCAAGAGACTATCACACTTTAACGATGACTCTTTAGTCACTATCAGGCCACCCCACCCCATCAGCTGGGGCCCTAGTTGTGGAGTCCTGAGATTCCCAAACAGACATGATGGACCTAAACCTTGAATAGATCCCTCCCACCATTGCTATTGGTCATCTCTATCAGGAACAACACAATAGACCTCTGTGTGGACTGCCATATGACCTTGCTCTCAAGGTAGATCAAAAACAATAGAGAATGTTGTCCATCCTCCCTTTGGAGGATGGACAACATACTCTATGTTCCACCTGAAGAAGATGGGTCCTGAGTGGTCTGGGAGGTGGCACAGTAGATAAAGCATTGGACTCTCAATCATGAGTTCCTGAGTTCAAACCCCGGCAGCACATGTACCAGAGTGATGTGTGGTTCTTTCTCTCTCTCCTCCTATCTTTCTCATTAATTAATAAATAAAATATTTAAGAAAAAGAAAAAGGGTTAAGTGCACATGGTGCGAAGCACAAGGACCAGCATAAGGATCCCAGTTCAAGCCCCCGGCTCCCCACCTGCAGGGGAGTCGCTTCACAGGCAGTGAAGCAGGTCTGCAGGTGTCTGTCTTTCTCTCCCCCTCTCTGTCTTCCCCTCCTCTCTCCATTTCTCTCTGTCCTATCCAACAACGACAACATCAACAATAACAACAGTAATAACTATAACAACAATAAAAAGACAAGGGCAACAAAAGGGAAAATTAATAAATAAATATAAAAAAAATTTTTAAATGGGTTCTTAAATTGGGGCAGCTTGGAATGTTCCTACAAATGACCACAGAATGTGAGCTCAGCTGTAGATCTGAGCTCAGATCTACAGGGATGGAGAGGTCAAATAGGCTCCTAAGTTGAATATGGGCCCCAGACCACATCAAATAGGTCAAATTTATAGTCAACAATACTTATACACCTTTCCCATATTTGGGAGCTACTCTCTTCCCTGATCCAGCTTTCTGGTCCTTTTTCCAGCCATGACATCATCTCTCCAGACAATAACTTGGATCTACCTGCACATCAGATGTCAGGCTCAGGAAAAAAAAAAAAGTATAGTCATCAGCCCTTTGGAATATAACTAAAAAAGGCCTACTAAGTAGCTACAAAACTGATACCCCTCAAGTCATCATCTGAACTATTCCAGCCTTTCGGCCCATGATTGGTCAACAATTTGTTTGGCTTTATATGTTAACTCTTCTTTCAGCCACCAGGTTCCAGATGCTGGGATGATGCCAACCAGACTTCCCTGGGCAGATGACCCCACCAATGTGTCCTGGAGCCCCGCTTCCCCAGAGTCCTTCCCCACTAGGGAAAAAGAGAAACAGGCTTGGGGTATAGATCAACCTGTCATTGGCCATGTTCAGTGGGGAAGCAATTACAGAAGCCAGACCTTCCACCTTCTACACCACATAATGACCCTGAATCCATACACCCAGAGGGATAAAGATTAGGGAAGCTATCAGGGGAGGGGATGGGATATAGAGTTCTGGTGGTGGAAATGTGTGGAATTGTACCCCTCTTATCCTATGTTTTTTTGTCAGTGTTTCCTTTTTAAATTTTTTAAAAATATTTATTTAGGATTCGACTTCCGGAGGCGGAGCTACGAGCAGCAGATCGCTTTCTCTCCTCTCCTCTCCTCTCCCGGATCAACTAGGAATACCAAAGGAGACCACCCGGACCGAAACAAGACAGGACTAGAATGACCACAGAAACCCAGTAAATCACCCGTGAGTACAAACACGCGTGGCTGGTGACAGAGAGGAGAGAGGGGCCTAAGGAGAAATTAAGTGACTGCTAACAGTTTGACAGTTTGTCAGTGGAGACACCACCTCCAGTCTGCTCCACCAACAAGGGGACAGCTGAAGGGAGGAAAGGACTCCCCAGAGACTCACCAAGTACAACTCTGAATCTCCATTGCTACTACCCTCAGAATCTGGAGCAGCAACAGGGAGGGCACAGAGATCTAACCGGGAAACTCAGGAGAAGACCTATACCTCGGTGGCATAGCTGAAGGGCTGTGAAAGTCTCTTTGCATAACCACTGGATTATCTCTGCCACACCCTGCTTTATCTCTTGGTCAGGAGTCATTGATTAAGCCAAGAAGCCTATTGATAGTTTAAAAGCCCTCAGGCTACCATAGCCTACAGGGGAAAAAAAAAAGGCTTTTACACCACTGAACTCCAACTCAGGGATTGAAAAAGCTGTTAACTTATATAAAATGGTTAAAACAACAAGAAAAAATAATGGAGACTCGAACCAGGACAAGAGTCCAGCTAAAAGTCCTCCAGAGGGCGAAGCACAAAACAACGAGTTCAACATCCAAACATTAGCTAAGGAAATAATAACAGGAGTGAGTAAAGAATTTGAAAAAAATGTAATCAGAAATGCAGGAACAACAAATGAGAATATGGAAGAAAATTCTAATTATCTCATGGTTATTAGAGAGCTGAAAGCTGAAATTGCTGAGCTAAGAAGGCAACTAGCTGAACAAGCTAAAACAGTATCAGAGCAGGGCAACAAAATAGATGAACTCCAGAAAGCAGTAGAGGGCAGAGAGAATAGAATCAATGAGGCTGAAGACAGAATTAGGAAGATTGAGGATGAATTAGAGACAACTAAAAAAGAAGTAAGAGATCTCAAAAAGAGATTAAGAGATGCTGAAAACAACAACAGAGTCCTATGGGATGACTTCAAAAGAAACAATATACGCATTATTGGCTTACCAGAGGAAGAAAGATAAGGGGAGGAAGAAAGCGTTCTCCAGGCCATAATAGCTGAAAATTTCTCTAGTCTAGACAACACCAAAGACATAAAGATTCTAGAAGCCCAGAGGGTCCCAAACAGAATTAACCCAGACCTAAAGACACCAAGACATGTCATACTTAGATTGGAAAGGAATAAGGATAAAGAAAGGATCCTCAAGGCTGCAAGAGAAAAACAAAGAGTCACCTATAAAGGCAAACCCATAAGATTAGCAGCGGACTTCTCCATACAAACACTACAGGCCAGAAGAGAATGGCAAGATATCTATCGAGTGCTCAATGAGAAAGGCTTTCAGCCAAGAATACTATATCCTGCTAGATTGTCATTCAGACTAGATGGAAGCATCAAAACCTTCTCAGACAAGCAACAGTTGAAGGAAGCAACCATCACCAAGCCTGCCTTGAAAGAAGTTCTGAAAGGTCTCCTATAAACAACCAGACCACCACAAATAGAACATATATCAAAACACTCTAAAACTCTACAAGAATGGCGTTAAAATATCTTCAATCTTTGATATCAATAAACGTGAATGGCCTGAATTCACCTATTAAAAGACACAGAGTAGGAAGATGGATCAGAAAACACAACCCAACAATATGTTGTCTACAGGAAACTCACCTAACTCAACAAGACAAACACAGACTTAAAGTGAAAGGATGGAAAACTATCATTCAAGCCAATGGCCCACAAAAAAGGGCAGGAACAGCTATTCTCATATCTGACATGATAGACTTTAAAATAGATAAGATTAAAAAAGATAGGAATGGACACTACTTAATGCTCAGAGGATCAGTCAATCAAGAGGACTTAACAATTATTAATATCTATGCACCCAATGAGAAGCCATCTAAATACATCAAACTTCTACTGAAAGAGCTACAGCAATATATTAACAGTAACACAATCATAGTAGGGGACTTCAACACCCCACTCTCTCAACTTGACAGATCATCCAGGAAGAAAATCAGTAAAGACATAAGGGAGCTAAATGAAGAGATAGATAAACTAGAACTATTGGACATTTTCAGAGTCATTCATCCCAAGAAACTGGAATACACATTTTACTCAAATCCACATGGATCATTCTCAAGGATAGACCATATGTTAGGCCACAAAGACAGCATCAGCCAATTCAAGAGCACTGAAATCATCCCAAGCATCTTCTCAGACCACAGTGGTATTAAACTAACACTTAACAATCAACAAAAGATTAGTAACAGTCCCAAAATGTGGAAGCTCAACAGTACACTTCTTAACAACTTCTGGGTCAAAGAGGAAATCAAGGAAGAAATCTAAATGTTTCGAGAGTTCAATGAAAATGAAGACACAAGCTATCAAAATATTTGGGACACAGCTAAAGCAGTCCTAAGAGGGAAGTTCATAGCTATACAAGCACACATTAGGAAACAAGAAAAGGCACAAATAAACAGCCTGATTGCACATCTTAAAGACCTAGAAGAAGAACAACAAAGGAACCCTAAAGCAACCAGAAGGACAGAAATTACTAAAGTTAGGGCAGAAATAAATAACATTGAGAATAGGAAAACCATACAAAAGATCAATGAAAGTAAATGTTGGTTCTTCGAAAGAGTAAACAAAATCGACAAACCTTTAGCCAGACTCACAAAACAAAAAAGGGAGAAGACCCAAATAAATCGGATAGTAAATGAAAGAGGAGATATCACAACAGACACTGCAGAAATTCAACATATCATGCGAGGCTTCTATGAACAACTATATGCCACCAAGCTAGAGAACCTGGAAGAAATGGACAATTTCCTAGATACCTACCAACTTCCAGAACTAAGTCAAGAGGAAGTGGATAACATGAACAGGCCCATCACAGCTAATGAAATTGAAACAGTTATCAAAAATCTTCCCAAAAATAAAAGTCCTGGACCAGATGGTTTTACAAATGAATTCTACAAAACTTTCAAAGAAGAACTAATACCTCTACTTTTAAAAGTCTTCCAGAAGATTGAAGACACTGGAATACTCCCTGGCAGCTTCTATGAAGCCAACATCACCCTGATACCAAAAGCAGACAGGGACACAACCAAAAAAGAAAACTACAGACCAATATCTCTGATGAACATAGATGCGAAAATATTGAACAAAATTCTAGCCAACCGGATACAGCAGTATATCAAAAAGATTGTTCATCATGACCAAGTGGGGTTTATCCCAGGCATGCAAGGTTGGTTTAATATACGTAAATCAATCAATGTGATCCACCACATCAACAAAAGCAAGACCAAAAACCACATGGTCATATCAATAGATGCAGAGAAAGCCTTTGACAAAATACAACATCCCTTTATGATCAAAACACTACAAAAAATAGGAATAGATGGAAAATTCCTGAAGATAGTGGAGTCTATCTGTAGGTTGGCAAACCTACAGCCAACATCATACTCAATGGTGAAAAACTGGAAGCATTTCCCCTCAGATCAGGTACTAGACAGGGCTGCCCACTATCACCATTACTATTCAACATAGTGTTGGAAGTTCTTGCCATAGCAATCAGGCAGGAGCAAGGAATTAAAGGAATACAGATTGGAAGAGAAGAAGTCAAACTCTCCTTATTTGCAGATGACATGATAGTATACATGGAAAAACCTAAGGAATCTAGCAAGAAGCTTTTGGAAATCATCAGGCAATACAGTAATGTGTCAGGTTATAAAATTAACATTCAATAGTCAGTGGCATTCCTCTATGCAAACACTAAGTTAGAAGAAATTGAAATCCAGAAATCAGTTCCTTTTTCTATAGCAACAAAAACAATAAAATATCTAGGAATAAACCTAACCAAAGAAGTGAAAGACTTGTATACTGAAAATTATGAGTCACTACTCAAAGAAATTGAAAAAGACACAAAGAAGTGGAAAGATATTCCATGCTCATGGGTTGGAAGAATTAACATCATCAAAATGAATATATTACTCAGAGCCATCTACAAATTTAATGCTATCCCCATCAAGATCCCAAGCACATTTTTTAGGAGAATAGAAAAAATGCTACAAATGTTTATCTGGAACCAGAAAAGACCTAGAATTGCCAAAACAATCTTGAGAAAAAAGAACAGAACCGGAGGCATCACACTGCCAGATCTCAAACTATATTATAGGGCCATTGTCATCAAAACTGCTTGGTACTGGAACATGAACAGACACACTGACCAGTGGAATAGAATTGAGAGCCCAGAAATGAGGCCCCACACCTATGGACATCTAATCTTTGACAAAGGGGCCCAGACTATTACATGGGGAAAGCAAAGTCTCTTCAACAAATGGTGTTGGAAACAATGGGTTGAAACATGCAGAAGAATGAAGCTGAATCACTGTATTTCACCAAATACAAAAGTAAATTCCAAGTGGATCAAGGACTTGGATGTTAGACCAGAAACTATCAGATACTTAGAGGAAAATATTGGAAGAACTTTTTTCCGCATAAATTTTAAAGACATTTTCAATGAAACGAATCCAATTACAAGGAAGACTAAGGCAAGTATAAACCTATGGGACTACATCAAATTAAAAAGCTTCTTCACAGCAAAAGAAACCACTACCCAAATCAAGAGACCCCTCACAGAATGGGAGAAGATCTTTACATGCCATACATCAGATAAGAGTTTAATAACCAACATATATAAAGAGCTTACCAGACTCAACAACAAGACAACAAATAACCCCATCCAAAAATGGGGGGAGGAATTGGACAGAATATTCACCACAGAAGAGATCCAAAAGGCCGAGAAACACATGAAAAAATGCTCCAAGTCTCTGATTGTCAGAGAAATGCAAATCAAGACAACAATGAGATATCACTTCACTCCTGTGAGAATGTCACACATCAGAAAAGGTAACAGCAGCAAATGCTGGAGAGGGTGTGGGGTCAAAGGAACCCTCCTGCACTGCTGGTGGGAATGTCAATTGGTCCAACCTCTGTGGAGAACAGTCTGGAGAACTCTCCGAAGGCTAGAAATGGACCTACCCTATGACCCTGCAATTCCCCTCCTGGGGATATATCTTAAGGAACCCAACACATCCATCCAAAAAGATCTGTGTACACATATGTTCTTGGCAGCACAATTTGTAATAGCCAAAACCTGGAAGCAACCCAGGTGTCCAACAACAGATGAGTGGCTGAGCAAGTTGTGGTATATATACACAATGGAATACTACTCAGCTGTAAAAAATGGTGACTTCACCGTTTTCAGCCGATCTTGGATGGACCTTGAAAAAATCATGTTGAGTGAAATAAGTCAGAAACAGAAGGATGAATATGGGATGATCTCACTCTCAGGCAGAAGTTGAAAAACAAGATTAGAAAAGAAAACACAAGTCGAACCTGAAATGGAATTGGAGTATTACACCAAAGTAAAAGACTCTGGGGTTGGTGGGTGGGTGGGGAGAATACAGGTCCATGAAAAATGATGAATGAAATAGTGGGGGTTGTATTGCTAAATGGGAATCTGGGGAATGTTATGCATGTAAAAAAAAAAAAAAAAGAAGTAGAAACGCAAAGCAGAAATTGACTGAGTTTGGAGTATGGCATCAAAGTAAGAAAGCAGAAGTATACTAGAGTTTGCAGTGAGTACCTCCCTAATACTTCCTCTCCACTTTTCCAAGCTTTGGGTCCATGATTGCTCAACAATTTGTTTGGCTTTGTATGTTAACTCTGTTTTCAGTCACCAGGTTCCAGGTGTCATCAGGATGCCGGCCAGACTTCCCTGGATTGAAGACCCCACCAATGTGTCCTGGAGCTCAGCTTCCCCAGAGACCCATCCTACTAGGGAAAGAGAGAGGCAGACTGGGAGTATGGACCGACCAGTCAACGCCCATGTTCAGCAGGGAAGCAATTACAGAAGCCAGACCTTCTACCTTCTGCAACCCTCAATGACCCTGGGTCCATGCTCCCAGAGGGATAGAGAATGGGAAAGCTATCGGGGGAGGGGGTGGGATATGGAGATTGGGTGGTGGGAATTGTGTGGAGTTGTACCCCTCCTACCCTATGGTTTTGTTAATTAATCCTTTCTTAAATAAAAAATAAATAAATAAATAATATTTATTTATTTTCCCTTTTGTTGCCCTTGTTGTTTTATTGTTGTAGTTATTATTGTTATTGATGTTGTTGTAGTTGGATAAGACAGAGAGATATGGAGAGAGGAGGGAATGACAGAGAGTGGGAGAGAAAGACACCTGCAGACCTGCTTCACCGCCTATGAAGGGACTCCCCTGCAGGTGGGGAGCCGGGGACTCCAACCAGGATCCTTATGCCAGTCCTTACGCTTTGTGTGCCACGTGCGTTTAGCTACCGCCAGACTCCTAGAGTTTCCTTTTTATAAATTTTTTTTTTTTTTTAAAAAGGACAGGGGGCCAGGCGGTAGCGCAGCGGCTTGAGCGCACGTGGCGCTAAGTGCAAGGGCCAGTGTAGATATCCTGGTTCGAGCCCCCGGCTCCCCACTTGCAGGGGTCGCTTCACAAGCGGTGAAGCAGGTCTGCAAGTGTCTATCTTTCTCTCCTCCTCTCTGTCTTCCCCTCCTTTCTCAATTTCTCTCTGTCCTATCCATAACAACAACAACAGCTATGACAACAATTACATTAACAACTACAACAAGGGCAACAAAATGGGAAAAATAGCCTCCAGGAGTAGTGGATTCATAGTGCAGGCACCGATTAGGAGCGATAACCCCGGAGGCAAAAAAAGGGGGGGTAGTTAAAACCAAACTCAGCAAAAGAAAACAAATGACCCCATCCAAAAATGGGGAGAGGATATAATTAAACATTCACCGAAGAAGAGATCCTAAAGGCCAATAGGCATCCCTGTCTCTCTGTCTCATTTTCCTCTATTTCCCCCTCCCGTCTCAGTTTCTCTGTCTTATCTAATAAATAAAATAATACATAAAAATTAAAAGAAATAAACAATAAGGTAAATCCAAACTGGAATTTTCAAAGAAAAACAAGCTCCAAACTAATTTAGTCGTAACAATAATTATCTATTGTCTTTTTAAAGACTTAAGACTGGGGGCCAGGCGGTAGTGCAGCGGGCTAAGCTCACATGGCTCAAAGAGCAAAGACCAGCACAAGGATTCCAGTTGGAGCCTCTGGCTCCCCATCTGCGGGGGTTGGGGGTGGGGTTGGGGTTGGGGGTTGGGGTGGGGGGTGGGGAGGTTCGCTTCACAGGCGGTGAATGAAGCAGGTCTGCAGGTGTCTTTCTCTCCCCCTTTCTGTCTTCCCCTCCTCTCTCCATTTCTCTCTGTCCTGTCCAACAACAACAACAATAATAGCAACAACAATGATAAACAAAGCCAACAAGGGGAAAAATAGCTTCCAGGAGTAGTGGATATGTAGTGCAGGCGCTGAGCCCTACTTGCAGGGCAGGGGGTCACTTCACAAGTGGTGAAGCAGGTCTGCAGGTATCTCTCTGTCTCTATCAATTTCTCTCTGTCCTATTAAAAAAGAAAAAAAGAATGAAAATAGTCACAGGAGCAATGGATTTGTAGAGCAGGCATGGAGCCCCAGTAAGAACTGTGGAGGCAAAAAAAAAAAAAAAAAGAATAAAAAGAAAAAATACTCGAGGATATATAGCATATAGTTATGCAAAAAGACTTTCATGCCTGAGGTTTCAAAGTCCCAGGTTCAATTCTGGCACCAACATGAACCAGAACTAAGCAGTGTTCTGGTAAAATAAATAAATAAGTAAAGAGAAATAATAGTCAACCCATATCTGTGATCTTAGGAAAACTTATGCAGTTTCCAATGAAGGGAATGGGGACATAGTACTCTGGTGGCAGAAAAGGTGAGGAATTATACCCTGTTACCATGAAAAGACATGGGGAGAGCTGGGCGGTAGCGCAGTGGGTTAAGCATACATGGCGAAAAGCGCAAGGGTAGGTGTAAAGATCCCTGTTGAAGCCTCCAGCTCCCCACCTGGGGTCACTTTACAAGCGGTGAAGCAGGTCTGCAGGTGTTTGTCTTTCTCTCCCTCTGTCTCTTCCCCTCCTCTCTCCATTTCACTCTGTCCTATCCGACAACAACAGCTATGACAACAATAATAACAACAAATTTAACAACTGCAACAACAAGGGCAACAAAATGGGAAAAATGGCTTCCAGGGGCAGTGGATTCGTAGTGCAGGCACTGAGCCCCAGTGATAACCCTGGAGGCAAAAAAAAAAAAAAAAAGACATGGGGTCAAACCTAGTCCTCTCTTGCAGGGGAGAAGCTTCACAAGCAATGGAGCAATCTTGCAGGTTGGTGTCTCTCTCTCAGTCTTTCTCTCTCTTTCTGTCAACCCCAGTCTCCCTCTCCCTTCAATTTCTCTCTGTCTCTATCCAAAAATAAGAAATAAAAAATTAAGGTTCTTCAAGGAAGCCTCCTCCTACCCTTCTACCCCATCTCATTCATGCCTAATTCTTCCATCTATTTGTAGAGCAACACAAGCCCTCTGGAAGTAACCTGAGGAAGCCTACAAAAGAACTCAGGGAGCTGGGTAGTAGTGCACCTGGTTGAGTGCACACATTACAATGTGTAAAGACCTGAGTTCAAGCCCCCAACCCCATCTACAGGAGGCAACTTCACAAGTGGTGAAACAGTGATGTAGGTGACCTTTGGACTCTCTCCTTCTTAATCTGTTCCTCTCAATTTTTCTCAGTCTCTATCCAAAACAAATAAATAAATAATTTTTTAAATTAAAAAAGGACTTTCTGTGTTTCTGAAAATTATTTTTTTTTACCAGAGCACTGATCAGCTCTGGTTTACAGTGGTCCAGGGGATTGAACCTGGGACCTGAAAATTATTCTAACGTTCATTTATTTATTTGTTATTTTTTATATTTATTTTTTATTTCCCCTTTTGTTGCCCTTGTTGTTTTTTAATTATTGTTGTAGTTATTGTTGTTGTTGTTGATGTCATCGTTGTTAGATAGAACAGAGAGAAATGGAGAAAGGAGGAGAAGATAGAGAAGGGGAGAGAAAGATAGACACCTGAAGACTTGCCTCACCACCTGTGAAGGTGGGCAGCAAGGGGTTCAAACCAGGATCCTTATGCAGGTCTTTGTGCTTTGTGCCACCTGCGCCTAACCCACTGCACTACTGTCCGACTCCCAGACTCTTTTTTTTTATTTTAAAATAATTTTTATTTATTTATTGGATTGAGACAGAAATTGACAGTTAAGGGCGTGATAGAGACAAAGAGAGACAGAGTGACACCTGCAACACTTCTTCACCATTTGCAAAGCTTTCCCCCTGCAAGTGGGAACTAGGAACTCCAACCTAGGTCCTTGCACACTGTAACATGTGCGCTCACCCAGGTTTGCTACCACCCGCCCCCCTATTCAATTCTTTAAAAACAATGAATTTAGGGGAGTTGGGCGGTACATAGCGAGTTAAGCACACGTGGCGTGAAGCACAAGGACGGGCAGAAGGATCCTGGTTCGAGCCCCCGGCTCCCCACCTGCAGGGAGTTGCTTCACAAGTGGTAAAGCAGGTCTGCAGGTGTCTATCTTTCTTTCCCCCTCTGTCTTCCCCTCCTCTCTCCATTTCTCTCTGTCCTATCTAACAATGACGACATCAATAACAACAACAGTAATAACTACAACAACAATAAAACACAACAAAAAAGGGCCACAAAAGGGAAAATAAATAAAATTTTAAAAATACTTCTATTAAAAACTATGAATTTAGAACATTATACAGGTTTCCCCCTTTCTTTTTTTTAAAATTTATTTCTTTATTGGGGAATTAATGTTTTACATTCAACAGTAAATACAATAGTTTGTACATGCATAACATTCCCCAGTTTCCCATTTAACAATACAACCCCCACTATGTCATTTATCATCCTTCATGGACCTGTATTCTCTCCACCTACCCACCCCAGAGTCTTTTACTTTGGTGCTATACGCCAATTCCATTTCAGGTTCTACTTGTGTTTTCTTTTCTGATCTTGTTTTTCAACTTCGGCCTGAGAGTGAGATCATCCCATATTCATCCTTCTGTTTCTGACTTATTTCACTCAACATGATTTTTTCAAGGTCCATCCAAGATCGGCTGAAAATGGTGAAGTCACCATTTTTTACAGCTGAGTAGTATTCCATTGTGTATATATACCACAACTTGCTCAGCCACTCATCTGTTGTTCCAACTCCCAGATTCTAATGTTCAAATACACATCACATTAAACCTCACTCTGAAATCCAAATACTGGTCCTGGACCAGGAAGTCACACAGTAGATATTGTTGAGACTCTCAAGCATGAGCTCCCAAGCTTGGTCACAGCTATTACATGTGCCCTTCTTAATATTCTGGTTTTCTTCCTCTGTCTCTTTGAGGGTATATGTATATGTATATGTATATGTATATGTGTATGTGTATGTGTATGTGTATGTGTATATATACATATATATTTTTTTTTTAGGTTTTGTTTGTTTGTTTCTTGTGTCACCAGGGTTATCAAGGGGGCTCAGAGCCTACACAACTTCATAGTTCTGGCAGCTTTTTTTTTTTTTTTATAAAAGGTGAGAGACATAGGGAGGGAGGGAGGAAGGGAGGGTGGGAGACATCTGCTGCTCTGTTCTGTTCTACCACTCAGCCTCTTAAACTACCCCCCATGTCTATAGAAGTGCTGCCAAGTTCCACTTCTTTCTTGGGAACTCAGAATGTCAGGTGGGAGAAAAATGAGGTCTCTAACTGACAGTCTCAGCCAAGCACCCAGCTAAGATCCAGTGCCAACTTTCTAGTCATGTGAGTCATCTTGGAGGGGTCTCCAGCCCCAATCAAGCTATCCAAGTTAACACCACAGAGAAAAAGCAGCAATAAACTGATTCCACTAAACCCTGACTGAGTTAAAATATCATAATTTCATGAGCAAGTAAGTCATCTTTGTAGTTTCAGGCCACTAGGGTTTTTTTTGTTTTTTTTTCCAGAAACATAGAAAAATTGAAAGGGGAGAGGGAGCTAGAGAGGGGGAGAAAGACAGGGGCTGGGTGGTGGCACACCTGGACCTACTGGCCTGAACCTGGGTGTGAGCCCCAGTCCCCAACTACAGGGCAAAAGCTTTACCGGGGTGTAGGTATTCTTTTTTTCTCTCCCTCTCTCCTTCCCCCTTCCCTCTCAGTTTCTGACTGTCTCTACCCAATAAACAAATAAATATTTTAAAAAGAGAGAGAAGGAGAAATACAGACACCTGTAGCCCTACTTCATCAGTTGAGAAGTTTCCCTGCTATAGGTGGAGACCAGGGGCTTGAACCTGGGTCCTTGCACAGTATAACCAGGTGTGCCACTACCTGTCTCAGGTACATATCAGTAGGTAGAAATCTAGAGTCCTTATCTTGGGGAAAGAGAGATCAACTGCAGAAAGTACAAGACATTTTCAGGGATGAAGGAAGTGTTCTACATCTAGTTTGGGGTCTGAATTATAAAGATGTGTACATTTATCAATACACACACACACACACACACACACACACACACACACACACTTTGCCTTCAGAGTTATTGCTGGGGCCCAGTGCCTGCACTATAAACCCACAGCTCCTGAAGGCCATTTTTCCCATTTTGTTGCCCTTATTACTGTTGTTATTGTTGTCATTGCTGTTGTTGGATAGGACAGAATGAAATGGAGAGAGGAGGGAAAGACAGAGAAGAAGAGAGAAAGATACCAAACCTGCTCCACCACCTGCGAAGCGACCCCCTTGCAAGTTGGGAGCCAGGTTCTTGAACAGGATCCTTTTGTCAGTTCTTGCGCTTCACATCATGTGCACTTAACCCACTGAGCTACTGTCCTGTAATATATATATAATTTTTTTAAACCAGAGCACTCTTAAGCTTCGGTTTATGGAATATGATGGAAACCATGGGTCATGCCGGCATGAAAGCCCAGCAAACTGTGGTGGGGAAAATAAGATCATATACTGAGAGAGAGAGAAATTGAGAATGAAGGAGAAGAAGAGAGGTAGAGTAGAGTGAGACACCTGTAGCACTGTTTCAGCACTTGTGAAGTTTCCTCTTTGCAGGTGGGGACTAGGGACTTGAACCCAGGACCTTATGCACTATATGTGTTATAGGATTTTTGTTTTGGTGGTGGCTTGGCACCTACATAATAATGCTACTCCTAACTGATTTCTCAATGTTCTTTTTTTTAACTTTATTTAATTCAATAAGAGAGAAATTGAGAGGGAGCACAGACAGAGAAGTAAAGAGAGACAGAGAGAAACCTGCAGCCCTGCTTCACCACTTGTGAAGTTTTCCCCCTGCAGGTGGGGACCAGGGGGTTCAAACCTGGTCACTATAGTGCACTATAGTGTGTGATATAGTCCTTGTGCACTATAGTGTGTGATTAAGTAGGTGTGCCACCACCCAGCTCAAAGATCCCAGTTTGAGCTCCTAGCTCCTCACCCGCAGGGGGTTGCTTCACAAGCAGTGAAGCAGGTCTGCAGGTGTCTATCTTTGTCTCCCCCTCTCTATCTTCCCCTCCTCTCTCAATTTCTCTCTGACCTATCCAGTGGGGTGGATGGCCTTCAGGAGCAGTGATTCATAGTGCAGGCACCAAGCCCCAGCAATAATCCTGGGTGGGGGGGGAAAGAGAGACAGAAAATGCTTTATTTGTAGTTAATATGTGAAAGATATTGGGAAAAACTATACATATCTTTTAATTTGGGTAGAGACAGACAAAAGTTTAGAGGGTAGGGGGAAACAGAGAGGGAGAAAAAGGGTGGGTCTAGATAGCATAATCTATGCAAAAAAATATGCAGAGACTGTCATGCCTAAGGTTCCAAAGTCCCAGGTTCAATCCCCTGCACCACTATAAGCCAGAAATGAGCAGTGCTCTGGTGAGAGAGACTTGCAGCCTTGCTCCACCACTTGTGAAGCTTTCTTTCTGCAGGTGGGGGCCAGGGGCTTGAGTATGGGTCCTTGTGCATTGTAGCATATGTGTTCAACCAGGTGTGCTACCACCTGGGCCCCAAAACTATACATTTCTAAGTTAATAGTGCTTAAATGTTTTACTTGTAGTCAATATGTGAGAAGATATTGGAAAAAATTATACATTTCTAAAAGAGAGAGAGAGGAAACATTGGAACTTCCCTAAGTGTCATGGTGCTACAAGATGGTGCCAGGGCTCAAAAATCGGATCTGGGACCTGTGGATGGCAAGACATGTTGACTGTCTGTGCCCACCAAATTAGCTATCTCCTTATTCTATGATATATATATATATATATATATATATGTGTGTGTGTGTGTATAATACATGTATAATGTATACAATATAGACTAATTTTAGACTAATTGTGTATATATATATACAATTAATAAAATAAAAGAATAAAAGAATATATATGAATAAAAGAATAAATGTGGGGGTTGACAGGTGGTTTACCTAGGCATTTCATGAGAGAAAACCCAAGTCTGAGCTTCATGTCACCATATGGGACCGCCTACAAGGGGAAAATTTCAAGACCAGTAAATCAAATTTATGGTGGCTTTCTCTCTCTCTCTCTCTCTCTCTCTCTCGTATATCACACTCTCTATCTAGAAGTAAGAGAAAAATAGATATCAAAAGTGGTGGAGCTACAAAAGCACCAAACTCCAGTGCCAAATCTGGTGGCAGAAAAGGAAGGGAAGGGAAGGAGCTCTAGAAGCACTGGACAGAGACCCCAGGTGAGAAGCAGCAGTAAAACAGACCTTTACACAGGCAGAGAGAGAATGTGGAAATCCAGAAGAACCCTTGCATTTGGAGATGAGTGACTGTAGTGGGAGTGGCTCCAGAACAGATGGCAGAGGAAGGTGGAGAGAATGCATCACCACCAAAGCAAGGCATGAAGATGCTCAAGGTTTGGCAATGAAAGGAGGAAGGAAAATGGGCCAGTAGCTGAGAGCAGGGTCACAGAGGCCATTTTTAAAACAGGACAGGCTGAGTATATTTGAGAATGAGAAGGCTGGGGAAACAGCATAATGGTTCTGCAAAAGATTTCCATGCCTGAAACTCTGAGGTCCCAGTTCCAATCCCTAGCACCACCATAAATCAGATCAGAGCTGAGCAGTGATCTGGCTTCTCTCTGTGTATCTTTATTTCTCTCATTAGAAAAAAAAAAAAATGAGGGAAGGGGACCAGGAAAAAGAAATCAATTTAAAATGTGAGAGAGAAAAGAATAGAGGCGATGGGTTTGTTTGTTTGTTTGTTTGTTTGAAGATAGAAAGAGTCAAGATACAAGTAGGAGCACAGATTTAGAAAATAAGACCAGGAAGGGTGGTAGCACACTGGGTTAAGTGCATGCGGTGCGAAGCGCAAGGACCTGCAAAAGGGTCCCAATTCAAGAACCCAGCTCCCCACCTGCAGGAGGGTTGCTTCACAGGTAGTGAAGCAGGTCTCCAGGTGTCTATCTTTTCTCCCCCTCTCTGTCTTCCCTTCCTCTCTTGATTTCACTCTGTCCTATCCAACAACAATAACAATAACAACAACAAGGACAACAAAAATGGCCTCCAGAAGCAGTGGATTCGTAGTACAGGCAAAATAAGTAAATAAAATAAAAAACAAAAATAAAGAAAAAAGAATAAGACAGAGGAAGGGAGCTAAGTGGTAGCACAGGTGTTTGAGTGTACATTTTACCAGGAACAGAGACCTGGGTTTGAGCCCCAAATCCCTTCTGCAATGGGGAAGCTTCACAAATTGTGAAGCAGTGTTGCAGGTCTCTCTCTCTCTCTCTCTCTCTCTCTCTCTCTCTCTATTTCTATCTTCCCTTGCCCTCTCAATTATTCCTATAAAATAAATAAATAAGATAGGGACTAAGTGGTGGCTCACCTGGTAAAGCACCCTTATTACCATGCTTGAGGACTGAATCTGAACCCTGGGCCAAAACATGGAACATCTGCAGCTGGAGAAACTTCACAAGTGGTAAAGTGGTGCTGCAGTGTTTCTCCTCCCTTTGCCTCCCTCTCCCTCTGTATTTCATTATCTAAATAAAAAAAGGACTAGTAGGGAGTTGGGTGGTAGTGCAGCAAGTTAAGCGCACGTGGCGCCAAGCACAAGGACCAGATAAGGATCCTGGTTCGAATTGTGTGGAGTTGTCCCCCTCTTATCTTATGGTTTTGTCAGTGTTTCCTTTTTATAAATAAAATTTTTAAAAAAGAAAAAATGATATATATAAAATGTTATATATATATATCCATATCCATATATATATTTATATTTACAGAGAGAGAGGGAGAGAATGGGAGTCAAGGCCAGGCAGTGGTGCATCCAGCTAAATGCAGGTAGTATGAAGCTCAAGGGCCCAAGCAAGGATCCATGTTCCAGAGCTGGGCTCCCCACTTGCAGGGGGGGATGTTTCACGACTAGTGAAGCAAGTCTGCAGGTGTCTATCTTTTTTTTTTACCAGAGGGGTGTACCTCTTATTTTATTATTATTATTATTATTATTAATTATTATATAGAGACAGAGAGAAATTGAGAGGGAGAGGGGGCAACTGAGGGGGAGGGAGACAGGGAGACACATGCAACCCTACTTCACCACTTTGTGAAGCTTTCCCCTGCAGTTGGGGACCCTGGTCCTTGAACCCAAGTCCTTGTGCACTATAATGTGAGCACTTAACCAGGTGTACCAGGCCATGTCTATCTTTTTTTTTTCTTTATTGGGGTGGGGTTAATGGTTTATAGTCAACAGTAAAATACAATAGTCTGTACATGTGTAACATTTCTCAGTTTTCCAATTCAACCCCCTCTAGGTCCTCCTCTGCCATCATGTCCCAGGACCTGAACCCTCCACACCACCCCAGAGTCTTTAATTTTGGTGCAATACACCAAACCCAGCCCACATTTTGCCTTGTGTTCTATTACTTTTCTTTTTTTTAATATTTATTTATTTTCTCTTTTGTTGCCCTTGTTTTTCATTTTTGTTGTTGTTATTTATGTTGTTTTTAGATAGGACAGAGAGAAATGGAGAGAGGAGGGACAGAGAGGGAGAGAAAGATAGACACCTGCAGACCTGCTTCACCACCTGTGAAGCGACTCCCCTGCCGGTGGGGAGCTGGGGGCTCGAACCGGGATCCTTGAGCCAGTCCTTGTGCTTTGCACATGCGCTTAGCCCGCTGCGCTATCACCTGACTCCCTTCTTATTTTTTTTAAAGATTTTTTTAAAATTATCTTTATTTATTGCATAGAGACAGTCAGAAATCAAGAGGGAAAGGGGGTGATAGAGAGGTAGAGATACAGAGAGACACCTGCAAACCTGCTTCACTTTTCATGGGATAAGAGTGGTACAATTCATACAATTCCCATTATGAGAATGCCATATCCCATCCCATCCATTGGAAGTTTCTCTATTCTGTTTTATCTTTATTTATTGATTGGATAGAGATAGCCATAAATTGAGAGGGAAGGTGATGATAGAGAGGGAGAGAAGACAGAGACACCTGTGGCCCTGTGTCACCACTTGTGAAGCTTTCCCTCTGCAGGTGGGAACCAGGGGCTTGAACCTGGATCCTTGTGCACTGTAGTGTGTGTTATCAACCAGATGCACCAACACCTGGCCCCAGTTTCTCTATTCTTTTTTTTTTTTTTACTTTTTTGGTTATTATTTATTTATAAAAAGGAAACACTGACAAAATCATAGGATAAGAAGGGTACAACTCCACAGTTTCTCTATTCTTTATCCCTTTGGACCAAAGATCTCTATGAGGTACAGAAGGTCAGAGGTCTGGCTTCTGTAATTGCTTCTCTGCTGGACATGGGTGTTGACAGGTCAATCCATACTCCCAGCCTAGTATCTATCTTTCTCTCTCCTTTTCTGTCTTCCCCTCCTCTCTCAATTTCTTTCTGTCCTATCCAATTTAAATAAATAAGTGGGGGTAGTAAGAAATGGCCACCAGGAGCAGTGGATTCATAGTGCCGGCACCAAGCTCCAGCAATAACCCTGGGGGCGGGGGAAGAGAAATAGAAATCCATCTAAAGTTGCAGAATGATGTCAGCTTTGCCTTAACACTAAAACTAGATATATGTGTTAGGTGACAGAACTACAGATGCCAACAATTTATTTAATAAAGAAAGAGAAAAGAAAAGGAGAGGAAGTGGATTCATCATGCAGGCACCAAGTCCCAGTGATAACCATGAGAGAAAAAAAAATGTAAAGAAAAAAGAGGGAGTTGGGCGGTAGCACAGTGGGTTAAGCGCACCTGTTGCAAAGCACAAGGACCGGTGTAAGGATCCCAGTTTGAGCCCCCGGCTCCCCACCTGCAGAGGAGTCGCTTCACAGGTGGTGAAGCAGGTCTACAGGTGTCTATCTTTCTCTTCCCTTCTCTGTCTTCCCCTCCTCTCTCCATTTCTCTCTGTCCTATCCAAAATCGAACAACATCAACAACAATAATAATCACAGCAAGGCTACAACAACAAGGGCAACAAAAGGGGGAAGAAATGGCCTCCAGGAGCAGTGGATTCATGATACAGGCACTGAGCCCCAGCAATAACCCTGGAGGAAAAAAAAGAAAAAGAAAGGAAGGAAGGAAGGAAGGAAGCAAGCAAGCAAGCAAGAAAGAAGAAAAGGAAAGCCACTGGGAGCAGCAGAGTCATGCTTACACTAAGCCCCAGCAATAACCCTAATGACAATAAATAAATAAGGTAAATTCAGGGAGAACACAGACTCTCTTGCAAGATTATTCCTGTAGCCCTTTTTCTTTTATTTAAAGATGTATTTATTTATTAACAAGTGAAGATAGAAAGAGAGAGAGAACCAGACCATTACTTTGGCACATGAAATGCCAGGGATTGAACTTGGGACCTCATGCCTGACAGTCCAACATTTTATCCACTGTGCCACCTATCAAGGTACACCTACTTTTTCAAAATTAAATTTGCATTCTGCCGAAAACTTTTCCTATGTTCAATGATTATTTAAATTACCAAGGAAACATCAGAATTCACAGGAAGCCAAACTGCCCCTATTCTCTTCCTCAAATGTCAGTGGTGTGTTGGCAAAGACTTTCAGAGGAGTGAGAACAGAACAGCAGCAATGGCACTAGAAAGCCAAATGCCTTGTCAATAACACACACACACACACACACACACACACTCCAAATTTTATTTCACAGAAAAGCAAATCAGATTCAGAATAGCTTCCAAGGAGACTCACATCATTAGTATTAGTTCTCCCAGCAGTCTGTCTGCATTAGGAATTTTTTAAAAATTTTTCCCTTTTGTTGCCCTTGTTGTTATTGTTATTGCTGCTGTTACTGCTGTCATTGTTGTTGGATAGGACAGAGAGAAATGGAGAGAGGAGGGGAAGACAGAGAGGGGAGAGAAAGACAGACACCTGCAGACCTGCTTCACTGCCTATGAAGGGAACTCCCTCAGGTGGAGAGCTGGGGGCTTGAACCGGGATCCTGATGCTGGTCCATGTGCTTTGCGCCATGTGTGCTTAACCTGCTGTGCCACAGCCTGACTCCCTAGATTAGGAATTTTTAACATCAAAACATTGTGGAGAACACCCAAGTTTTGTTTTTGTGTTTTGTTTTTTTTTGTCTAAGAGTTTATTTTTTTTTTCAAGTTGAAATATACTTAAATAGTCCAGAAGTCCAGACAATGGCATACCTCATACAGTGCAAGTATTGCAACTATATTACAGGTTCAAGCCTCTGGGCCCCCACTGCAGTGGGGTGGGAGGTAGCTTCACAAGCTGTGAATTGGATATCTCTTTCTTTCCCCTCTCCTCTGAATTTCCACCTGTGCTCAAAATAAATAAAATAAAGTATTAAAAAATTAAAGATTCAGTGTGCACGGTAGTAACTCAAAGTTTTGTTGTAGCTATTCTTGTTGAGAAAAAAATGACATACACATTTTTCCATTCCTAAACTTCAATTTTTGCTTTAATTGTAGAAAGAAAAACATTAGAAAGGCAAAGGGAAAACAAAGAAGGAAATAAAAAATATTTTAATAGGAGAACATATAGAACAATACAATTCCATCTTGAGTAATTCTTTCTTAAGCTTTGTGTACACCCCTATTTTCAACAGGTTATAACAATTCCCTAAAATTAGGGCTCTTTCAGATCTTTTTAATGTGTGACTTGGAAACTCTTTAAGCTGCTGGTTGATAAAAAGAGAAGGAGGAGGAGGAGGGAGGAGGAGGCAGGAGGAGGAGGAGAAGGAGAAGAAAAAGATATTTTGTACCAAAGTAAAGACTCAGGGGTGGGCTCAGGTCCTGGGACATGATGGCAGAGCAAGACTTAGTGGGGATTGAACTGTTATATGGAAAACTGAGAAATATTATGCATGTGCAGACTACTGTCAACTGTAAACCATTAACCCCCAATAAAGAAATTAAAAAGAAGATATTTAAATTATACTTAAGGGGAGTCGGGAGGTAGTGCAGCGGGTTAAGTGCACATGTTACGAAAGCACAAGGACAGGTGAAAGGATCCCGGTTCAAGGCCCTGGCTCCCCACCTGCAGGGGAGTCACTTCACAAGCAGTGAAGCAGGTCTGCAGTGTCTATCTTTCTCTCCCCCTTCTGTCTTTCCCTCCTCTCTCCATTTCTCTCTGTCCTAAACGACAACATCAATAACAACAACAATAATAATGACAACAACAATGAAAAACAACAAGGGCAACAAGAGGGAAAATAAATTAAAAAAAGAAAAAGAAAGAAAAAATATATACTTAAGACAGGAGCTGTGGATACTACACAATGGTTGTGAAAAAGGCTTTCATGCCTGAGGCTTTGTGGTCCCAGGTTCAATCCCTGAGCAATTCCCCAGTTAAAAAAGAAATGAAAAAAAAAAAAAAAAGGAAAAGCAAGAGCAAAAGATATATATATCGAGAGAGAGAGAGAGAGAGAGAGAGAGAGAGACCAATGACTTTTGCACATAGGATACCAGGGATTGAACGTGCGTCCTCGTGCTTCCAAATTCAGAGCCAAAATATCCTGGGTTAAATATCCAACTCTTACTATAATAATGTTTCTCACACGGTCTGAGCATCCACAGGACAGATTGTTCTAATTCATATTCACAAGGAAGGTCTTGCTGAGGAGCTTCAGGGTTCAAAGGCTGAACAGACACAAATGCAAGAAAAGTCAGACCTCCTGGGCTTAGGCCTGGGCCTGGACCAGCCAGTCAAATGGGACTGAAACTAATACCAGGGATGGAGGATCCACTGATGCTGAGATGCCAACAAGGATCAACCGGCTCAGAATGGGGCGGATTTAAGCATGTGTCAAGTGAATCCGCCTCCAGATGATTCTGGGAACTGTTCCTGAGATGAGAGGAGGCTGTCATCTCTCTTGGCAGCGCGAGATGCTGCAGAAACTGTTTTCTTTCTGGAAGCTTTGATATGCTATCTTCTCCCCCGCCCCAACACACACGCACACGCGCACGCGCACACGCACACGCACACGCACACGCACACACACACACACACACACACACACTGAAAGCAAGCTTGATGCTCATTAACCTCTGTATTTGTTGGTGGCCAGGGTGGTTTGTAAACCCGCGAGGCACACCTCCAGGTGGGCATGCCCTCTGTCGCCTCCTGGTGTCTGTTTAGGGAAAGGTTTTGTGTGTGTGTGTGTGTGTGTGTGTGTGTGTGTGTGCATTGGTTTACATGAAATTTTAGGAATATAGTTTCTTTTTTCTTTCTTTCTTTTATTAATTCATTTATAAAATAAAAAATATCAAAGAGACAGTAGGATAAGAATTTCACACAATTCCCACCACCAGAACTCTGTATCCCATCTCCTCCCTTGAAAGCTTTCCTATTCTTTATCCCTCTCTGAATATGGATCCAGGATCATTGTGGGGTGCAGAAGGTGGAAGGTCTGGCTTTTGTAATTGCTTCTCCACTGAACATGGACGTTGGCAGGTTGATCCATGCTCTCAGTCTGTCCCTATCTTTCCCTAGTGTGGCAGGGCTCGGGCGAGGTGGGGTTCTAGGACACATGGTGGGGTCATCTGCCCAGAGAAGTCAGGCTGGCATCTTGGTAGCATCTGCAACTTTATGGTTGAAAAAGCAGTAAGATTAAATCAGAACAAGTTTTTTAATAGTCAGGAACCTAAAGGCAAGAATATAGCAGATGATTTTTGGGGTCTCCATTTTGGAAAAAGATAGTAGGTCTATTTTAGGTATATTCCAACCGGCCCATGACTTTACTAATTTTTGCCTGAGCATGACAGCTACCATGTAGGTGGACCAAAGGTATATGTGTATAAAGCTAGTCATGTGACCATAGAGCTGGCACAGTGGATAAAGAGGCACTGGACTCTTAACTTCTCAAAGGGGTCCAAAGTTCAATTCCCGGCAACACATGTACCAGAGTGATACTCTGGTTCTCTCCCTCCCTCTTTATCTCTCATTAACATATTTTCAAAATATTTTATTTGGTGTTGGAGTGGTGGTGCACTTGGTTGAGCACACATGTTACACAATGCACAAGACCCAAGTTAAAGCCCCTGGTCTCCATCTGCAGAGGGAAAGCTTTGCCAGTGGTGAAACAGTGCTGCAGGTGTCCATGTTTCCAAGATTCCATTCCTGGGAATCCCAGAGGGCCAAAATTCTACAACATTCTGGGAGTGCAGAGCTAGCCCTCAGCCCTCACCTGCTGGGTGGAAGCTTTATGAGCAGTGAATCAAGTGCTACAGGTGTTTCTCTGTCTCTCTCCCTCCCCTCTCAATCTCTCTCTGTCCTACCAAATAAAGAAAAAATGCCTCCCCCCATATATATATATTAACGGTAGGGTCAAAAAGTTACTCACTAGATAGGGCATCAGATTTATTATGCATTTAGACTTTCGCTCTTGGATAATTCTTCTTCTAGCATTTGCCCTTCTTCCGTAGCCAGTCAACAGCGTCAGGTTCAAAGGTGTCAGGAGCTGCTTGTTGCTGGCTTTGAAAGTGACTGGGATCCATGTGGATTCAGTCGGCTAGGAAGGATCATCAGTTTCCCCAATGAAGGTAGTTGACTGAAAAGACACCAGTTGCTGCACTTTCAAAGTCACCAACATGTCTGTAATGTGTGACTTTACCCAGTGAGCCACCAAAATTTCTATCAAAGCCACACCCTCCTCTAGAGTTGCTCCCAGCCCTCTCATAATTTTTTTTAATCAAAACATATCAGCTCTAGGGGGTTGGGTGGTGGTGCACCTGATTGAGCACAAATGTCATAATGCACAAGGACCTGGGTTCGAGCCCACAGTCCCCACCTGCAGGGGAAAGCTTTGTGAGTGGTGAAGCAGGACTGCAGGTGTTTCTCTTCCTCTCTATCTCCCCCTTTCCTCTGGATTTCTGACTGTCTCTATCCAATAAATAAAAATGATAATAAAAATATTTAAAATATTTTATTTATTTATTTTGGATAAGGACAAATTGAGAAGGAAAAAGGAAGTAGAGATACCTGCAGCACTGCTTCACTGCTTCCCCTTCCCTCTTGATATCTGGCTGTCTCTATCAAGTAAATAAAAATAATAAATAAATAAACCAATAGAAACAAAAAAATAATTTAGGGCAGGGGGAGATAACATAATGGTTATGCAAAGAAACTCTCATGCCTGAGACTCCAAAGTCTCAGGTTCAATCCTCTGAATCACTATTAACCAGAGCTGATATGTGTTTTTTTAATTATGTTTATTTATTTATTGGGTAGAGACAGCCAGAAACTAAGAGGGTAGGGGGAGAGAGAGAGAAGCACCTGTAGCACTTGCTTCACTGCTCATGAAGCTTCCACCCAGCAAGTGAGAGCTGAGGGCTAACTCTGCACTCCCAGATGTAGAATTTCCGGCCTCTGGGCTTCCCAGGAATGGAATCTTAGAAACATGGGTCCTCCTCATGAATTCAAACTCTGAACTTCCTTCTATCCTTTCTGTGCCATATAGATAGCTAGGAACAGAGGTTCATTTCATCACATAAAAGTTGAAGGAAGGGAGTCAGGCAGTAGCGCAGTGGGTTAAGCGCACATGGAGAAGCGCCGGCAGAGGGATCCCAGTTTGAGGCCCCGGCCTCCCACCTGCAGGGGGGTCACTAGGTCTGCAGGAGTCTTTCTCTCCCCCTCTCTGTTTTCCCCTCCTCTCTCCATTTCTCTCTGTCCTATCCAACAATGACAGCAACAACAACAATAATAGTAACAACAATGACTACGATAAACAATAAGGGCAACAAGGGGGGAAAATAGCTTCTAGGAGCAGTGGATTTGTAGTGCAGGTACTGAGCCCCAGCAATAACCCTGGAGGTAAAAAAAAAAAAAAGTTAAAGGAAAAGGATGGGGATAGATAGCATAATGGTTATGCAAAGAGACTCTCATGCCTGAGGCTCTGAGGTACCAGGTTAACCCCTGTACCACTATGAAACAGAGCAGAGCAGTGTTCCAGTAAAGTAGAGGAAGGAAGGAAGGAAGGAAGGAAGGAAGGAAGGAAGGAAGGAAGGAAGGAAGAAAGGAAGGGAGGAAGGGAGGAAGGGAGGAAGGGAGGAAGGGAGAAAGAAAGGAAAACTACTATTAGTTAATCCAGAGCTTGTCCCCAACCCTGAAGACTATAACCATCTAATGGATTATGACAAACCATTCACTTTTATTTTATTTTATTTCCTTTTTTTAAAATTGTTGTTATTGATGTTGTCGTTGTTGGATAGGACAGAGAGAAATGGAGAGAGGAGGGGAAGACAGAGTGGGGGAGAGAAAGATAGACACCTGCAGACCTGCTTCACCACCTGTGAAGCGACTCCCCTGCAGGTAGGGAGCCAGGGGCTTGAACAGGGATCCTTAAGGCCAATCCTTGCGCTTGGCCCCATGTGCTCTTAACACGCTGCGTTACTTACTGCCCGCCACCCCTCACTTTTGATGTGAAAGAAGCCAATGAAAAGGAACAGCATAAAGATAGCAAATGAATCTGTTGTTTTGTCTGTGCTTAAATGTAATTTAAATTCCAATGTGTAATAATAAAATTGGCTTTACCTTTGTTTACTGTTAGTGACTGACTGTTAAATAACTTGAAACTGTGTAAAACAGGACTTTTTATTAACTTTTCAAGAATTATGTTCCCCTCTGATAAAATAAACTATGTTTGAAAATATAAGAAATGTGTGGTCCAAGAGGTGGTGAAGTTAATAAAGCACTGGACTCTTAAGCATGAGGTCCTAAGTTCGATCCCCAGCAGCACATGTACCATGGTGATGTCTGGTTCTTTCTCTCTCTCCTCCTACCTTTCTCATGAATAAATGATAAAAAAATATTTAATAAAAAAAGAAAAGAAAATGTAAGAAAAGTGATCTGGGAGGTGGGGCAGTGGATAAAGCACTGGACTCTCAAGCACATGATGTCCTGAGTTCAATCCTGGGCAGCACATGTACCAGAGTGATGTCTGGTTCTTTCTCTCTCTCTCTCCTCCTACCTTCTTCATGAATGAATAAATAAGATCTTTAAAAAATAAAAAATAGGGAGTCGGGTGGTAGTGCAGTGGGTTAAGCGCAGGTGGCGCAAAGCACAAGAACCAGAGTAAGGATCTCGGTTCAAGCCCCCGGCTCCCCACCTGCAGGGAGTCTCTTCACAGGCAGTGAAGCAGGTCTGTAGGTATCTATCTTTCTCTCTTCCTCTCTGTCTTCCTTTCCTCTCTCCATTTCTCTCTGTCCTATCCAACAACGGCATTAGTAACAATAATAACAGCAAGAGCAACAATGGAGACAAAAATGGGGGGGAAAAATAGCCTCCAGGAGCAGTGGGTTACCAGTGCCGGCACTGAGTCCTAGCAATAACCCTGGAGGCAAAAAAAATTAAATTAAGTTAAAGTAAATTAACATAAAATAAAAAATAGGGGCCAGGCAGTAGCGCTCCAGGTTAAGCACACATGGTGCAAAGCGCAAGGACCAGCGTAAGGTTTCTGGTTCGAGTCCCTGCCCCCCCCCCACCTCAGGGGGGTCGCTTCACAGGCAGTGAAGCAGGTCTGCAGGTGTCTTTCTCTTCTCTCTGTCTTCCCCTCCTCTCTTGGTTTCTCTCTGTCCTGTCCAACAACAACGACAGCAATAACAACAACAATAAGAACAGCAATGATGAACAACAAAGGCAACAAAGGGGAAATAAAAATGGCCTTCAGGAGCAGTGGATTCATAGTGCAGGCACCGAGCACCAGAGATAACTCTGGAGGCAAATAAAAATTAAAAAATAATAAATAATGAGAGTTTTAGTTTAGCTCGGCTTAGATTGTGCTGCGTTCAGCGTGAATAAAGAGAAACTGCGTACAACTCAACCATGAGTCCCATGTCGTCTGTCTCCCGTCAGTGAAGCTCAGCCCGACATAGATTCTTGGATAACTGCATTCTAAATCAGGCGGAGCTACGAGCAGCAGATCGCTTTCTCTCCTCTCTTCTCCTCTCCTCTCCTCTCCTCTCCTCTCCTCTCCTCTCCTCTCCTCTCCCCGATCAACAAGGAATACCAAAGGAGACCACCCGGACCAAAACAAGACAGGACTAGAATGACCACAGGAACCCAGTAAATCACCCGTGAGTACAAACACGCGTGGCTGGTGACAGAGAGGAGAGAGGGGCCTAAGGAGAGATTAAGTGGCTGCTAACAGTTCAACAGTTTATCAGTTGAGACACCACCTCCAGTCTGCTCCACAACAAGGAGACAGTTGAAGGGAGGAAAGGACTCCCCAGAGACTCACCAAGTGCAACTCTGAGTCTCCATTGCTACTACCCTCAGAATCTGGAGCAGCAACAGGGAGGGACACCAGGGGACAGAGATCTAACCGGGAAACTCAGGAGAAGACCTATACCTCGGTGGCATAGCTGAAGGGCTGTGAAAGTCTCTTTGCATAACCACTGGATTATCTCTGCCACACCCTGCTTTATCTCTTGGTCAGGAGTCAGTGATTAAGCTAAGAAGCCTATTGACAGTTTAAAAGCACTCAGGCTCCCATAGCCTACAGGGAAGAAAAAAAAAAAAGAGGCTTTTACACCACTGAGCTCCAACTCAGGGATTGAAAAAACTGTTAACTTCGAGCACGGTAAACCCTTTAATTAAATTACTTGGACACAAGTCAATCCAGGCAATAGTGATCAATAATTTGAAAAGTACTGATAAAGGGAACTCATAACATAATATATAAAATGGTTAAAACAACAAGAAAAAAAATTGGAGACTCGAACCAGGACAAGAGTCCAGCTAAAAGTCCTCCAGAGGGTGAAGCACAAAACAATGAGTTCAACATCCAAACATTAGCTAAGGAAATAATAACAGGAGTGAGTAAAGAATTTGAAAAAATTGTAATCAGAAATGCAGGAACAACAAATGAGAATATGGAAGAAAATTCTAATTATCTCATGGTTATTAGAGAGCTGAAAGCTGAAATCGCTGAGCTAAGAAGGCAACTAGCTGAACAAGCTAAAACAGTATCAGAGCAGGGCAACAAAATAGATGAACTCCAGAAAGCAGTAGAGGGCAGAGAGAATAGAATCAATGAGGCTGAAGACAGAATTAGGAAGATTGAGGATGAATTAGAGACAACTAAAAAAGAAGTAAGAGATCTCAAAAAGAGATTAAGAGATGCGGAAAACAACAACAGAGTCCTATGGGATAACTTCAAAAGAAACAATATACGCATTATTGGCTTACCAGAGGAAGAAAGAGAAGGAGAGGAACAAAGCATTCTCCAGGCCATAATAGCTGAAAATTTCTCTAGTCTAGACAACACCAAAGACATAAAGATTCAAGAAGCCCAGAGGGTCCCAAACAGAATTAACCCAGACCTAAAGACACCAAGACATGTCATACTTAGAATGGAAAGGAATAAGGATAAAGAAAGGATCCTCAAGGCTGCAAGAGAAAAACAAAGAGTCACCTATAAAGGCAAACCCATAAGATTAGCAGCAGACTTCTCCATACAAACACTACAGGCCAGAAGAGAATGGCAAGATATCTATCGAGTGCTCAATGAGAAAGGCTTTCAGCCAAGAATACTATATCCTGCTAGACTGTCATTCAGACTAGATGGAAGCATCAAAACCTTCTCAGACAAGCAACAGTTGAAGGAATCAACCATCACCAAGCCTGCCCTGAAAGAAGTTCTGAAAGGTCTCCTATAAACAACCAGACCACCACAAATAGGACATACATCAAAACACTCTAAAACTCTTCAAGAATGGCATTAAAATATCTTCAGTCTTTGATATCAATAAATGTCAATGGCCTGAATTCACCTATTAAAAGACACAGAGTAGGAAGATGGATCAGAAAACACAACCCAACAATATGTTGTCTACAGGAAACTCACCTAACTCAACAAGACAAACACAGACTTAAAGTGAAAGGATGGAAAACTATCATTCAAGCCAATGGCCCACAAAAAAGGGCAGGAACAGCTATTCTCATATCTGACATGATAGACTTTAAAATAGATAAGATTAAAAAAGATAGGAATGGACACTACTTAATGCTCAGAGGATCAGTCAATCAAGAGGACTTAACAATTATTAACATCTATGCACCCAAATGAGAAGCCATCTAAATACATCAAACTTCTACTGAAAGAGCAACAGCAATATATTAACAGTAACACAATCATAGTAGGGGACTTCAACACCCCACTCTCTCAACTTGACAGATCATCCAGGAAGAAAATCAGTAAAGACATAAGGGAGCTAAATGAAGAGATAGATAAACTAGAACTATTGGACATTTTCAGAGTCATTCATCCCAAGAAACTGGAATACACATTTTACTCAAATACACATGGATCATTCTCAAGGATAGACCATATGTTAGGCCACAAAGACAGCATCAGCCAATTCAAGAGCACTGAAATCATCCCAAGCATCTTCTCAGACCACAGTGGTATTAAACTAACACTTAACAATCAACAAAAGATTAGTAACAGTCCCAAAATGTGGAAGCTCAACAGTACACTTCTTAACAACTTCTGGGTCAAAGAGGAAATCAAGGAAGAAATCTAAATGTTTCGAGAGTTCAATGAAAATGAAGACACAAGCTATCAAAATATTTGGGACACAGCTAAAGCAGTCCTAAGAGGGAAGTTCATAGCTATACAAGCACACATTAGGAAACAAGAAAAGGCACAAATAGACAGCCTGATTGCACATCTTAAAGACCTAGAAGAAGAACAACAAAGGAATCCTAAAGCAACCAGAAGGACAGAAATCACTAAAGTTAGGGCAGAAATAAATAACATTGAGAATAGGAAAACCATTCAAAAGATCAATGAAAGTAAATGTTGGTTCTTTGAAAGAGTGAACAAAATCGACAAACCTTTAGCCAGACTCACAAAACAAAAAAGGGAGAAGACCCAAATAAATCGGATAGTAAATGAAAGAGGAGATATCACAACAGACACTGCAGAAATTCAACATATCATGCGAGGCTTCTATGAACAACTATATGCCACCAAGCTAGAGAACCTGGAAGAAATGGACAATTTCCTAGATACCTACCAACTTCCAAAACTAAGTCAAGAGGAAGTGGATAACATGAACAGGCCCATCACAGCTAATGAAATTGAAACAGTTATCAAAAATCTTCCCAAAAATAAAAGTCCTGGACCAGATGGTTTTACAAATGAATTCTACAAAACTTTCAAAGAAGAACTAATACCTCTACTTTAAAAAGTGTTCCAGAAGATTGAAGACACTGGAATACTCCCTGGCAGCTTCTATGAAGCCAACATCACCCTGATACCAAAAGCAGACAGGGACACAACCAAAAAAGAAAACTACAGACCAATATCTCTGATGAACATAGATGCGAAAATATTGAACAAAATTCTAGCCAACCAGATACAGCAGTATATCAAAAAGATTGTTCATCATGACCAAGTGGGGTTTATCCCAGACATGCAAGGTTGGTTTAATATATGTAAATCAATCAATGTGATCCACCACATCAACAAAAGCAAGACCAAAAACCACATGGTCATATCAATAGATGCAGAGAAAGCCTTTGACAAAATACAACATCCCTTTATGATCAAAACACTACAAAAAATGGGAATAGATGGAAAATTCCTGAAGATAGTGGAGTCTATATATAGCAAACCTACAGCCAACATCATACTCAATGGTGAAAAACTGGAAGCATTTCCACTCAGATCAGGTACTAGACAGGGCTGCCCACTATCCACTATCACCATTACTATTCAACATAGTGTTGGAAGTTCTTGCCGTAGCAATCAGGCAGGAGCAAGAAATTAAAGGCATACAGATTGGAAGAGAAGAAGTCAAACTCTCCTTATTTGCAGATGACATGATAGTATACATGGAAAAACCTAAGGAATCTAGCAAGAAGCTTTTGGAAATCATCAGGCAATACAGTAATGTGTCAGGCTATAAAATTAACATTCAAAAGTCAGTGGCATTCCTCTATGTAAACACTAAGTTAGAAGAAATTGAAATCCAGAAATCAGTTCCTTTTTCTATAGCAACAAAAACTATAAAATATCTAGGAGTAAACCTAACCAAAGAAGTGAAAGACTTGTATACTGAAAATTATGAGTCACTACTCAAAGAAATTGAAAAAGACACAAAGAAGTGGAAAGGTATTCCATGTTCATGGGTTGGTAGAATTAACATCATCAAAATGAATATATTACCCAGAGCCATCTACAAATTTAATGCTATCCCCATCAAGATCCCAAGCACATTTTTTAGGAGAATAGAAAAAATGCTACAAATGTTTATCTGGAACCAGAAAAGACCTAGAATTGCCAAAACAATCTTGAGAAAAAAGAACAGAACCGGAGGCATCACACTCCCAGATCTCAAACTGTATTATAGGGCCATTGTCATCAAAACTGCTTGGTACTGGAACATGAACAGACACACTGACCAGTAGAATAGAATTGAGAGCCCAGAAATGAGGCCCCATTAGACATCTAATCTTTGACAAAGGGGCTCAGACTATTACATGGGGAAAGCAGAGTCTCTTCAACAAATGGTGTTGGAAACAATGGGTTGAAACATGCAGAAGAATGAAACTGAACCACTGTATTTCACCAAATACAAAAGTAAATTCCAAGTGGATCAAGGACTTGGATGTTAGACCAGAAACTATCAGATACTTAGAGGAAAATATTGGCAGAACTTTTTTCTGCATAAATTTTAAAGACATTTTCAATGAAACGAATCCAATTACAAGGAAGACTAAGGCAAGTATAAACCTATGGGACTACATCAAATTAAAAAGCTTCTTCACAGCAAAAGAAACCACTACCCAAACCAAGAGATCCCTCACAGAATGGGAGAAGATCTTTACATGCCATACATCAGATAAGAGTTTAATAACCAACAAAAGAGCTTGCCAGACTCAACAACAAGACAACAAATAACCCCATCCAAAAATGGGGGGAGGACTTGGACAGAATATTCACCACAGAAGAGATCCAAAAGGCCGAGAAACACATGAAAAAATGCTCCAAGTCTCTGATTGTCAGAGACATGCAAATCAAGACAACAATGAGATATCACTTCACTCCTGTGAGAATGTCATACATCAGAAAAGGTAACAGCAGCAAATGCTGGAGAGGGTGTGGGGTCAAAGGAACCCTCCTGCACTGCTGGTGGGAATGTGAATTGGTCCAACCTCTGTGGAGAATAGTCTGGAGAACTCTCAGAAGGCTAGAAATGGACCTACCCTATGACCCTGCAATTCCTCTCCTGGGGATATATCCTAAGGAACCCAACACATCCATCCAAAAAGATCTGTGTACACATATGTTCTTGGCAGCACAATTTGTAATAGCCAAAACCTGGAAGCAACCCAGGTGTCCAACAACAGATGAGTGGCTGAGCAAGTTGTGGTATATATACACAATGGAATACTACTCAGCTGTAAAAAATGGTGACTTCACTGTTTTCAGCCGATCTTGGATGGACCTTGAAAAAATCATGTTGAGTGAAATAAGTCAGAAACAGAAGGATGAATATGGGATGATCTCACTCTCAGGCAGAAGTTGAAAAACAAGATTAGAAAAGAAAACACAAGTCGAACCTGAAATGAAATTGGAGTATTACACCCAAGTAAAAGACTCTGGGGTGGGTGGGAGGGTGGGGAGAATACAGGTCCATGAAAGATGATGAATGACATAGTGGGGGTTGTATTGTTAAATGGGAATCTGGGGAATGTTATGCATGTACAAACTATTGTATTTACTGTTGAATGTAAAACATTAATTTCCCAATAAAGAAATAAATTATTTAAAATAATAATAAATAATGAAATGTAAGAAAAAAATACCCCACCATACTTGCAAAAAACATGTTGTGATAAAGGCAAGAAAAAAGAAACACTAAAAAAAAAGAAAAGAAAAGAAAAGAAACACTATCCTCAGGTGCAGAACTCAGCCTTTCTCCTCCACCCTCATAGCTCTTCCCACCACAACTGCTGGTGTTGTTTGCCTTTTCCCTCCTCCCTCGGTGTCACTCACTTCCTCTTCTGCAGGATTGTTTCTGTCTTCACTCCTCCTCCTCATTGTGCTTCTCATGTGCTCTGTGATCCACATGGGAACCATTTCTCTGCTTGCCAAGGTCTGATCTGCTGGAGCTCACCAGAGCTTTCCCTGCTGTCCTATTTCTTGGCAGCAACTCCAGAGAGTCCAGATGGACTGAGAGGGGAGAAAAAAAATCTCTAGCCAAAGGATATAAGCAAAACTGAGTTTCAGTCCCTGGAAGTGCTGGGTTGCTATTTCTAGGTTCTAGAAGTAAGCTTGAGCTGGGACCCCTGAGAACTGCCACTTCCCCAGTGGAGACTGCTTATCTTCTGCTTTCACTTTCCTTCTAAAATATTATAGGGTAGGGTCAGGGAAATAGCATAGTGGTTATGTAAAAAAGAATTTCAAGTTTGGGGGTCAGGTGGTAGCATAGCAGGTTAAGTGCACGTGATGCGAAGTGCAAGGACCTGCTTAATGATCCCAGTTCAAGCCCTGGCTCCCCATCTTCACAGGAGTCACTTCATAGGCAGTGAAGCACGTCTGCAGATATCTATCTTTCTCTCTCTCCCTCTGTCTTGCCCTCCTCTCTCTATTTCTCTCTGTCCTATCCAACAACAACAGCTATAACAACAATAACAAGAAGGTCAGCAAAAATGGGAAAAATGGCCTCCAGGAGCAGTGCATTCATAGTGCAGGCACTGAGCCCCAGCAATAACTCTGGAGTGAAAAAAATATAAGACAAAAGAAGAGTGGTCCGAGAAGTGGCCCAGTGGATAAAAACACTGGACTGTCAAGCATGAGGTCCTGAGTTCGATCCCCAGCAGCACATGTACCAGAGTGATATCTGGTTTTTTCTCTCTCTTCTTGTCTTTCTCATTAATAAATAAATGAAATCTTTAAAGAAAACAGAAAAAGAAGATGATGATGTGGCTGTCCACCAGGAGCCCCCCAGCAATTAAACTGGTACCAATGAAAAAACAAAAAGCATTGTATTAGCTAATCTTGTCAGACAAAGTAAGAATTACAAAAGCTGGAGGAGGGCAAGAGACTGGCACACTTTAATGATGACTCTTTTAGTCACTACCAGACCACCCCACACCTGGGGCCCTAGTCAGGGAGTCCTGGGATCCCCACACAGACATGATGGGCCAAGACCTCTAACAGATGTCTTTCCATTGTCACTGGTCATCTCCATCAGGAACAACATAATGGACCCCTTTGTGGGCTCCTACAGGACCTTGCCTTTAATATAGATCAACAATAGTAGGGACTGTTGCATTTTCCAAAGGGAGGGTGGGTAACATACTCTACCACTCAAGGAAGATGGATCATAAAATTAGTGTATCTGGGAGTCGGGCTGTAGCGCAGCGGGTTAAGCGCAGGTGGCGCAAAGCGCAAGGACCTGCATAAGGATCCTGGTTCAAGCCTCTAGCTCCCCACCTGAGGGGAGTTGCTTCACAGGTGGTGAAGCAGATCTGCAGGTGTCTGTCTTTCTCTCCCTCTCTGTCTTCCCCTCCTCTCTCCATTTCTCTCTGTCCTATCCAATAACTACAACAATAAAACAACAAGGGCAACAAAAGGGAATAAATAAATAAATATTTAAAAAAGAAATTAGTGTACCCTGGAATGTTCCTAGCCATGACCACAGAATGTGAGCTTAGACCTACAGGGATGCAGAGGTTACATAGGCTCCTATGCTGAATATGGGCCCCAGATCAAATCGATGGGATTTACATATTTGGGAGCTACTCTCTGCCCTGATCCAGCTTTCTAGTCCTATTTCCAACTATGACATCACCTCAGACAATACCTTGAGACTACCTGTATGTTACCTGTCAGACTCAGGCAAAAACTAGGAAAGCCATGGGCTCCTTGGAATATACCTAAAATAGACCTACTGGCTTTTTCCAAAATGGAGGCTCCCCTAGACCTTCACATGCAATATTCTTGTCTTTAGGATCATGACTAGTCAACAACTTGTTCTGCTTTATATATTAACTCTTTTTCAGCCACCAGGTTCTGGATGCTACCACGATACCAACCTGACTTCCCTGGGCAAATGACCTCACCAATGTGTCCTGGAACCCTGCCTCCCCAGAGCTCTGCCCCACTAGGGAAAGAAAGAGACAGGCTGGGAGTATGGATCAATCTTCCAATGCCCATGTTTATCAGTGAAGCAATTACAGAAGCCAGACTTTCCATCTTCTCCACCCCATAATGATCCTGGGTCCATATTCCCAGAGGGATAAAGAACAGGAAAGCTCCTAATGGAGGGGATGGGATCTGGTGGTGGGAACTGTATCATGGTCTTGTCAACATTTTCATTTTATAAATAAATTTTTTAAATGTTAAAAAAAACAAAGCATTGCATTCTTTTTTGTGTTTTATTTTATTTTATTTATTTATTAATGAGAAAGATAGGAGAGAAAAAGAACCAGACATCACTCTGGTACATGTGTTGCTGGGGACTGAACTCAGGACCTCATGCTTAAGAATCTAATGCTTTGTGGTCTGGGAGATGGCGCAGTGGATGGAGTGTCGGATTCTCAAGCACATGTATCAGAGTGATGTCTGGTTCTTTCTCTCTCTCTTCCTATCCCTCCCATTGATAAATGAATAAAATTAAAATTTTTTTAAAAAAATCTAATGCTTTGGGAGTCGGGCAGTAGCACAGTGGGTTAAGTGCAGGTGGCGCAAAGCACAAGGACTGGCTAAGGATCCCATTTCAAGCTCCACAAGCAGTGAAGCAGATCTGCAAGTGTCTTTCTCTCCCCCTCTCTGTCTTTCCCTCCTCTCTCCCTTTCTGTCCTATCTAACAATGAGGACAACAATAATAACTACAACAATAAAACCATAAGGGCAACAAAAGGGAACAAATAAATTTAAGTCTTAAAAAAAAAGAATCTCCCTGGACAGATGACCCCATCAATGTGTACTGGAGCTCCACTTCCTCAGAGCCCCACCCTACTAGGGAAAGAGAGAGGCAGACTGGGAGTATGGATCAACTAGTCAACGCCCATGTTTAGCGGGGAAGCAATTACAGAAGCCAGACCTTCCACCCTCTGCAACCCACAATGACTGTGGATCCATACTCCCAGAGAGATAAAGAATGGGAAGGCTATCAGGGGAGGGGATGGGATATGGAGATTGGGTTAAGGGAATTGTGCGGAATTGTACCCCTCTTATTCTATGGTTTTGTTAATGTCTCCTTTCTTAAATAAAAATAAATAAATAAAATAATCACTGTAAAATATAAAACATTAATAACAGCCCTCCTTTAATTCCCCAATAAAGAAATTTAATTCCCCAATAAAGAAATTTATTAATTAATAAATTCCCCAATAATTAATTCCCCAATAAAGAAATTTTAAAAAGAAAAAAGAAAAAGAAAATAGAAGAGTCTAATACTTCATCCACTGCCCCACTTCTTGGACCACATCATTGTATTCTCAAGCATGAGTTTGATCCCTGGTGATGCACGTGCTAGAGTAATACCTCTGGTTCTCTCTCGTTAATATATACATAAATTAGTGAAATAAAGAGAGAGGGGAAGAAAGAAAGAAGGAAAGAGAGAGAGAGAGAGAGAGAGAGAGAGAGAAGGAGGGCTGAGGAGACAGCATAATGGTTATGCAAAAAGACTTTCATCCCTAAGATTCTGAGGTTGCAAGTTGAATCCCCAATATCAACATAAACCAGAGCTGAGCCGGGCTCTAGTCACTCTTACTCTGTATGTTTTCCTCTGTGTTTCTCCTTCATTAAAAACTAATAGAGAGTCGGGCTGTAGCGCAGCGGGTTAAGCGCACTTGGCGCAAAGTACAAGGACCCGCCTGATTCAAGCCCTGGCTCCCCACCTGCAGGGGAGTCGCTTCATAAGTGGTGAAGCAGGTCTGCAGGTGTGTATCTTTCTCTCCCCATCTCTCTTTTCCCCCTCCTCTCTCCATTTCTCTCTGTCCTATCCAACAACGATGACAACAATAAAACAACAAGGGCAACAAAAGGGAATAAATAAATAATAATAAAATAAATATTTAAACTTTTTTTAAACTAATACATAAATAATGGCTAGCAAAATAGCTCACTTGGTGTGCTGCTTTGCCATACAGCCCCCCCAAAAGTACATGCTTTAAGTGAGAAGGAGGTATCTTCTAGCAGCCAGGATTATATCACTCTGTTTCCAGCTCTACATTTTGCTTTGAAACAATGATTTTCCAGTGGGTGTAGGGTGGGGAGAAGCACAGCAGATTCCAAGAGACTAAAAAGAAGAGGGCAGTGGGTGGTTAGCTCCTCCTTCCACCTCCTGAAGCACCACTGCTCCAGAGTCCCACAGAGGGAGGAGAAAAAGCTAATGCCTGGTGGTTCACTCACAGACTGTGCCTAGACTTCTAAGCGCCACTCCTTCCCACTGTGATTGTTTTTTTTAAATATTTATTTATTTATTCATTTTCCCTTTTTGCTGCCATTCATGTTTTATTGTTGTGGTTATTATTGCTATTGTTATTGATGTCGTCATTGTTGAATAGGACAGAGAGAAATGGAGAGAGGAGGGGAAGACAGAGAGGGGAAGAGAAAGATAGACACCTGCAGACCTGCTTCACCGCCTGTGAATCGACCCCCCTGCAGGTGGGGAGCCAGGGGCTCCAACAGGGATCCTTGTGCTTTGCGCCATGTGCACTTAACCCACTGCGCTACCGCCTGACTCCCCCACTGTGATTGTTGTTGAAGTCTAGGTTTATCTGCAACAGAAAATGCTATTTTAGGTAGGTTCCTGAGACTAGAAGTTCAAGATCAAGATTGTGTGTGTGTGTGTGTGTGTGTGTGTGTGTGTGTGTGTATGTGTGTGTGTGTGCATGCGCGCTGGAGAGGGTCATGGGGGAGGGATTTGGTTTCTGATATGATATGATCTAACTTCCAGGTTCAGAGACAATCATCTGGGCTGGGGACCACTGATTTTTCACCCCAGATTTCATGCATGAGGCTCATATGACCCAGGCTTAATCCTTGGCACCACCATGAGCCAGAGTTGAGCAGTGCTCTGGTCAAAAGAATAAATAAGGCAGCCTAGGAGATGACATAGTGGACAAAGTGTTGGTCTTAAAAAGCACAGGGTTGGGGGTCGGGCTGTAGTGCAGCGGGCTAAGCGCAGGTGGCGCAAAGCACAAGGACCGGCATAAGGATCCCGGTTCGAACCCCGGCTCCCCACCTGCAGGGGAGTCGCTTCACAGGCGGTGAAGCAGGTCTGCAGGTGTCTATCTTTCTCTCCTCCTCTCTGTCTTCCCCTCCCTCTCTCCATTTCTCTCTGTCCTATCCAACAACGACAACAACAATAATAACTACAACAATAAAACAACAAGGGCAACAAAAGGGAATAAATAAATAAAATAAATATAAAAAAATTTTTAAAAAAGAAAGTTACATTTAAAAAAAAAAAGCACAAGGTTGGGAGTCTGGCGGTAGCGCAGTGGGCTAAGCGCAGTGGGTTAAGCACAGTGGTGTAAAGTGCAGTGGAGTAAAGCACAAGGACCGGAGTAAGGATCCTGGTTCGATTCCTCCGTCTCCCCACCTGCAGGGGAGTTGCTTCATAGGTGGTGAAGCAAGTCTGTAGGTGTCTATCTTTCTCTCCCCCACTGTCTTCCCCTCTTTTCTCCATTTCTCTCTGCCCTATCCAACACAATGACATCAACAACAACAACAATAACTACAACAATAAAACAATAAAGACAACAAAAGGGAATGAATAAATAAATATTAAAAAAGCACAAGCTTAATTTTAAAAAAGCACAAGATACTGTTCAATCCTCAGCATCACATATGCCAGTGATGCTCTGGTTCCCTCTCTCTTATAAACAAATAAATAAATCTTTACTATATACACATACATGCACATATACCTGGAATTTCATGTTATATAAAGTGTAATTCCATATAAAACTTAACAAGAAGAGAGCAAAATCAATCAGAGAAATGCAAATAAAGACAACATTGAGATACCACCTCACCCCTGTGAGAATGGCATACATCAAAAGGACAGCAGCAACAAATGCTAGAGAGACTGTAGGGACAAAAATATTTTGTTTTAATGAGAGAGAGATACAGAGAGTAAAACACAGAGATGGGGCAGGGTGGTGGCACACATGCTTGAGTGTACACATTATAGTGCATAAGGACCCAGGTTCAAGCCCCTGGTCCCTGGGGCTAGGCAGTGGTGCACCTGGTTAAGCACACACAGTACACTGTGCAAGGACCCAGGTTCAAGTCCCTTGTCCCCACCTGCAGGGGGAAAGCTTCATAAGTGGTAAAGCAGAGCTGCAGGTGTCTCTCTGACTCTTCCCTCTTTATCTTCTTCTCCCCTCTCAATTTATGTATCTATCTAATAATAAATAAAAATATAGTAGTCCAGGAGGCGGCACAGTGGGTAAAGCATTGGACTCTTGACCATGAGGTGCTAAATTCAATCTCTGGCAGCAAATGTACCAGAGTGATGTCTGGTTCTTTCTCTCTCTCCTCCTATCTTATTCATAAATAAATAAAATCTTAAAAAGTAAAATATAAATAATTTAAAAATAAATAAAATATATTTTTTAAAAAAACATGGTCCCCCCTTTCAGGTGGGGAGCTTCATAAGCAATGAAGCAGTGTTGCAAGTGTCTCTGTCTCCCCTTTCCCTCTCAATGTCTGTCTATATCTAAAATAAGTAAAAATTTTAAAAATGAGGCAGAAAGAGAACAGAGCATTGTTCATCTCTGGTTTATAGTAGTACTGGGGATTACACCTGGGACCTCAGAGCCTCAGGCAAGAAAGACTTTTGCACAACCATTATGCTGTCTCCTGGCCCTTTTCTTTTTGCCACCAGGGTTAACACTGAGGCTTAGTACATGCACAGCTCCACTCTTTCCAGTAGCCATTTTTATTTTTGTTTATGCGTTTGTTTTTATTTTTAAATTTTATTTATTTATTTATTTATTGGAAAGAGGCAGAAATTGAGATGGGAGGGAGAGAGACACCTACAGACCTGCTTTACCACTTGTGAAGCGTGCCTCCTGCAGGTGGGGAGCAAGAAGCTTGGACCTGGATCCTTGCCCAGGTCTTTTTGCTTTGTACTATGTGCATCTAACCTGGTGCACCACTGCCCGGACCCTCAGCCTCTAATTTGTGACAATTCCCCTTTGCCATGCAGTCTAATGTGTTACTGATTATTGGGTTTAAGAAGTGAACATTTTGAGGAGCAGTTGCTCTGCCAAAAATAAACAAACCGGTCTGTGTAATACTTCAGATGCTGCTCCAGGGGGCAGTAGTAGGACCAGCACTTGGTCAAAAGAACACAACTATTAAACATCTTTCCATTCAGGAGGACAGAGTCAGCTCTCCAGGTAGGGATCTCCAGCATCATATATGCCAGAGTGGTGCTCTGGTTCTATCTCTTTCTCATAAGCACATTTTCTTTTCAGAGCAGCTTTTCATTCAGGGAGCTCCAAAACCCAGTAACAGTTATGGCTACCACTAAGGGCTTACTAATTGCCCAGGAGTTGGCCTGGAGGGTAAGGCACACTCCTTACCAAGCAACAGGTCCTGGATGTGATCTTATGACCACATGAATGTCCCAAGCATAGCACTAAAGAAACAATAGAGCAGCCTCCCCCCCATTCTCTGTCTCTCTCTCAACATATAGAATAAAAATTAGATATGGGGCTTCAGGGGCAGGCAGCAGTGCAGTGGGTTAAATGCACATGGCATGAAGTGCAAGGACCAGCATAAGGTCCCAGTTCGAGCCCCCGGCTCCTCACCTGCAGGGCTGGTCACTTCACAAGCGGTGAAGCAGTTCTGCAGGTGTCTGTCTAACTTTCTCTTCCCCTCTCTGTCTTCTCCTTCTCTCTCAATTTCTCTCTGTCCTATACAGCAATAACAACAGCAATGACAACAACAAGGGCAACAAAAATGGGAAAATGGCCTCCAGGAGCAGTGGATTCATAGTGCAGGCACCAAGCCCCAGCAATAACCCTGGAGGCAAAAAAAAATGGATATGGGGGCCAGGTGGCGCACATGGTTGAGTGTACATGTTACAACATGCAAGGACCTGGTACTGCATGGGGAAAGGTTTGCGAATGGTGAAGTCCTCTTTGCAGAACCATTATGCTATCTCCCTAGCCCCCATATCCATTTTTTTAATTATTATCTTTACTTATTTATTAGATAGAGACAACCAGAAATCGAGAGGGGAGGGAGAGCCAGAAATGCCTGCAAACCTGCTTCACCACTTATGAAACATCCAACCATGTAGGTGGAGACTGAAGGTTTGAATCCAGCCCTTGCATATTGTAGCATACACACTCTACCAAGTGTGCCACCTTCCAGTCTTATCTGTCTGTTTTCTATCTGGAAAAAATAAAGTAAAAATCTACTGGGAGAAGTGGAATCATGCAGGTGTGATGCACTAAAAGAGAAAAGAAAAGTTTGCTGTGACTTGGTATACATTGCAACAATTACTCTCACAACTATGCTCTGAATCAGAAATATTCATTTCCTTCCTTTACAGGAACTCTGAAAAGGTGAAGTGAATTGTCCAATCTCACACATCTAGCCACTGCCCCATCACTGAGCTGATTTATTTATTTACTTTTATTTTTACAAAGCACTGCTCAGCTCAGAACCTGGACTTTGAAGCCTAAGATACAAGAATCTTTTTGCATAACCATTATATTTACCCCTGTCTTGAGATGGTTTATTTTTTAAGACTTAGCAAATTATTTATTTATTAATGAGAAAGGGAACAGAAAGCCAGAATATCACTCTGGCACATGCAATGCCAGGGATAAAACTTGGGACCTTGTGCTTGAGAGTCCAGTGGTTTTTCCACTGTAACACCTCCTAGGCTACTGAAGCTGATTCCTGGTGAGTTCCTCCATCTCTTCATTGTCTATACAATGCATCCTTTACCCAACCAAACCAGCCTGTGCTACAGTTCCATCAAGGAGCGTTCCCCAAACCACCATGCAGAGACCGGACAATTCTCTGCCCTAATCCAGCTTTCTGATCCTGTTTCTAACTCTGACACCATCTCCCCAGACAAGGCCTTTAGTCCACCTGCATGTTAGCTGTCAGACTCAGGCAAAAATTAGCAAAGTCATGAGCTCCTTGGAATACACCTAAAGTAGACCTACTAGCTTTTTCCAAAATGGAGACCCCAAAACTCATCTGCTATATTCTTACCTTTATGTTCCAGATTATTAAAAATTTTGTTCTGCTTTATATCTTAAAGCTTTCTCAGCCACCAAGTTTCAGAAGTTACCATGATGCCAACCTGACTTCCCTGGGCAGATGACCTCACCAATATACCCTGGAGCCTTACCTCTCCAGAGCCCTGCCCTACTAGGGAAAGATAGAAACAGGCTGGGAGCATGGATTTACCTGCCAATGCCCATGTCCAGCAGGGAAGTAATTAAAGAAGCCAGACCTTCCACCTTCTGCATCTCACAATGATCCTGGGTCCATATTCCCAGAGGGATAAAGAAAAGGAAACCTTCCAATGGAGGGGATGGGATGAGGAGTTCTGGTGATGGGGATTATGTGGAATTGTACTCCTCTTATAGTATGATTTTGATCATTATTAAATGAATATTTTTTTAAAAAAAAGAAAGAAAGACGGAGTCAGGCTGTAGCACAGTGTGTTAAGCACAGGTGGTGCGAAGTGCAAGGACCGGCTTAAGTATATCCTGGTTCTAGACCCGGGCTCCCCACCTGCAGGGGAGTTGCTTCACAGGCGGTGAAGCAGGTCTGCAGGTGTCTGTCTTTCTCTCCCCTTCTCTGTCTTCCCTTCCTCTCTCCATTTCTCTCTGTCCTATCCAACAACAATGACATCAATAACAACAACAATAAAACAAGGGCAACAAAAGGGAATAAATAAATAAAATAAAAAATAAGTTTAAAAAAAGTTAGAAAGAAAGAACGAAAGAAAGAAAGAAAAAAGCCATTGGGAACCATGGATTGTCATGTAGACACTGAGCCACAGTGATAATCCTGATGAAGAAAGAGAGACAGAGAGAAAGAAGAAAAGAAGAGGAAAGTAATTTTTCAAAAAGGGCGGGGGTAGATAGCATGCAAACAAATTGTCATGCCTGAGGCTCTGGTATCCCAGGTTCAATCCCCCACACCACCACAAGCCAGAGCTGACCAGTGCCCTGGTTAAAAAAAAAAAAAAAAAGACGGTCAAGCGGTGGTACAGCAGGTTATGCTCACATGGTACAAAGCACAAGGACCCGAGTAAGGATCCTGGTTCAAGCCCCCAGTCCCCACCTGCAGGGGAGTCGCTTCACAAGTGGTGAAGCAGGTCTGCAGGTATCTTTCTTTCCCCCTCTCTGTCTCCCTTCCTCTCTTGATTTCTCTCTGTCCTATCCAATAATATCAGTGGCAACAATAACAATAATAATGACAACAACAATTGCAACAAAATGGGAAAAAATGGCCTCCAGGAGCAGTGGATTTGTAGTGCAGGCACTGAACCCCAGTGATAACCCTGGAGGCAAAAAAAAAAAAAAAAAAACCAAAAAACATTAAAAAGAATATATATCAAGGGATAGTGCAATCCTGCATGTGCAGAGCCCCAGCAACAACCCAGGCAGCAAAATAAATAAGAGAGACAAAGAGTAAGAGAAGAGAGATTAGATTTGCTAGAAAGGATCTATGAAATAACTCACTTGGAGAGTGCATTGTTTTGCCATGTGCCCAGGTTCCAAGCCAGCCCCCACTACACTGAAGAAAGTTTCAGTGCTGTGGTTTATTTTACTCTCTCTGCATCTTTTCCTTCTCTGTTTCTATCTAAAAAGGAAAGGATGAAAAAAAGAATGGGGGTCGGGTGGTGGTGTACCTGGTTGAGTGCACATGTTACAATGTGCAAGGATCCGGTTCAAGCCCCCACTCCTCACCTGCAGGGAGAAAGCTTTGTGAGTGGTAAAGCAGGGCTGCAGGTGTCTGTCTCTCTCCCTTTCTGTATCTCCCTTCCCTCTTGATTTCTGACTGTCTCTAAATAATAAATCCACTAAATAAATAAAGATAATAAAATATTTTTTTTTAAAAAGGGGGTCGGGTGGTAGCGTAGATTACGCACTCATGGCAGGAAGCAAGGACTGTTGCAAGGATCCCAGTTTGAGCCCCGGGCTCCCCATCTGCAAAGGGGTCACTTCACAGGTGGTGAAGCAGGTCTACAGGTGTCTATCTTTCTCTCCCCCTCTCTGTCTTCACCTCCTCTCTCCATTTCTCTCTGTCTTACCCAACAACAATGACATCAATAACAACAATAATAACCACAACAATGATAAAACAACAAGGGCAACAAAAGGAAAAAAAAATAGCCTTCAAGAGCACTGGATTCATGGTGCAGGCACTGAGTCCCAGCAATGACCCTGGAGGCAAAAAAAAAAAAAAAAAAAAACTAGAAGAGAAAAAAAAAAGAATGGAGGAAGAGAGAAATGCTAGAAATATGGGATGCAGAGGCTACTTAGTAGTTAAACACATTTCTAAGGCCCTTGAACTGCATACAATAATTCAACAATCAGTGATGATTTGGTCTCTCTTAAAGAAATACATGATGTACTTTTTTTTTTCTTTTTTTTGCCTCCAGGGTTATTGCTGGGGCTCTGTGCCTGCACCACAAATCCACTGCTCCTGGAGGCCATTTTTTCCCTTTTGTTACCCTGGTTGTCCTTATCCTTGTTGTGGTTATTACTATCGTTGCTATTTATGTTGTTGTTCTTGGATAGGACAGAGAGAAATGGAGAGAGGAGAGGAAGACAGAGGGGGGAAAGATAGACACCTGCAGATCTGCTTCACCACCTGTGAAGGGACTCCCCCTGCAGGTGGGAAGCCGGGGGCTCGAACTGGGATCCTTACACAGGTCCTTGTGCTCTGTGCCACATGCATTTAACCTGCTGCACTACCGCCCGACTCCCCTTTGTACTTTTAAAAAATGTATTATTATTTTACAAATGGGTCATCTTTTTAAAATTACCTATTTCAAAAATATTTTTTATATTTATTTTATTTATTTATTCCCTTTTGTTGCCCTTGTTGTTTTATTGTTGTAGTTATTATTGTTGTTGGATAGGACAGAGAGAAATGGAGAGAGGAGGGGAAGACAGAGAGGAGGAGAGAAAGATAGACACCTGCAGATCTGCTTCACCGCCTGTGAAGCGACTCCCCTGCAGGTGGGGAGCCGGGGTTCGAACCGGGATCCTTATGCCGGTCCTTGTGCTTTGCGCCACCTGCGCTACAGCCCGACTCCCTCAAAAATATTTTTAATTATCTTTATTTTATAGAGACAACCAGAAATTGAGAGAGAAGGGGGTAAAAGAGAGGGAAAGAGACAGAGAGGTACCTGCAATGCTACTCTACCACTTGCAAAGCTTTCCCCTTGCAGGTGGGGTGCAGGGGCTTAAACCAAGGTCCTTGAACCAAGGTCCTTGAGCGTTGTAACATTGATAGATCTATCATCAGATAGAATGAGGGCCAGAGCACTCAGTTCTGGCCTGTGGTGGTGCTGAGGATTGAACCTGGGGACCCTAGCTCTCCAACCTGCAAATTCTTGCTCTAACAGGCTGATCTAGTTCCCATTAAGTAATGCATTTTACAATGGAAGTTTGGGCTAATAACAATTGGTTCAGACTTTTTCTTTGTCTTTAATATATTTATTTATTTATTTATTTATTTGCCTCCAGGGTTATTGCTGGGGCTCAGAGCCTACACTATGAATCTACTGCTCCTGGAGGCCATCCACTTTTTCCCATTTTGTTGTGCTTGTTGTAGTTGTTATTGTTGTCATAGCTGTTGTTGTTGTTGGATAGGACAGAGAGAAATGGAGAGAGGAGGGGAACCGAGAGGAGGAGAGAAAGACAGAAAACTGCAGACCTGCTTCACAGGGACCACCCACCAAGTGCATCAGGGCCCACCCACTCAGGCTCCAGGTCACCAGCCCAAGACCCCTATACTCACTTCTCTTCTCTGCCTCTTTGCATTCACTTAGCTCTCTAGACAAACTAGATAGAGGTTTTTGTTTGTAAGAGCTCCTTGGCATTAACACTGGAGCTCAAGGTTTCTATTTCTCTTGTTAAATTAACGTGAATTGGCTATTGTGTGTGTGGGGGGGAGAATACAGGTCCAAGAAGGATGACAGAGGACCTAAAGAGGGTTGTATTGTTATATGGAAAACTGATAAATGTTATGCATGTACAAACTATTGTATTTACTGTTGAATGTAAAACATTAATTCCACAATAAAGAAATTTTTTAAAAAATTAAAGTTCAATTACTAAGAAGATTTTTATGACAACTTTCACTAGGGGAGGGAGTGGGATGGACTAAGTGCTGGGCCCTGGGCTCTTGCAGCTGTGATCCTGCTTGGCAGGACTCTGACAAAGGCAACAGTGTATCGCCTAAGGCGGAGCCTACTCCACCATGCTAAGAGGTACCCCTCCCCTCCACGCTGGGCGGAACAAACTGCCTGTGACCCTCTAAGACCTGCTAGCATATCCAATCCTTGCCCCAAAGCACCTATCCACAGCACCCAGTCCAATTTTCCCGCCTCACCCCCTACCCCAGCCACCCTCCGTTACAGCCTCCTTCAACCCTAGCTATTGGTTAGAAAGACCAGAGCAAGGGGTCGAGGCAGTAGCACAGCGGAGGTGAAAGGATCCGGGTTTGAGCCCCCCGCCCCCCACCTGCAAGGGAGTCGTTTCACAAGTGGTGAAGCAGGTCTGCAGTTGTCTGTCTTTCTCTCCCCCCTCTACATTTCTCTGTGTCCTATCCAACAACAATGACATTAATAACTATAACAATGAAAAACAAGCACAACAAAAGGGAAAACAAATAAACATAAAAAAATTTTAAAGAATTTATTTAGTTTACATATATATTAATATTTATTTATTTATTCCCTTTTGTTGCCCTGGTTTTTTTATTGTTGTAGTTATTATTGATGTCATTGTTGTTGGATAGGACAGAGAGAAATGGAGAGAGGAGGGGAAGACAGAGAGGCGGAGAGAAAGACACCTGCAGACCTGCTTCATGCTTGTGAAGCGACTCCCCTGCAGGTGTGTGTGTGGGGGGCTTGATCCGGGATCCTTTCGCCGACCCTTGTACTTTGCACCAGCTGTGCTTAACTCACTGCGCTACTGCCCGACTCCCGTTTATTTATATTTTTACCAGAGCACTGCTCAACTCTAGTTTATGGTGGTATGGAGATTGAACCTCAGAGCTTCAGGTATCACAGTTTCTTTGTATCACCATTATACTATCTTCCCCCAGCCCCTTATGCTATCTTGCCACTCTGTAGAATCTTTAAGTCTCCTCACCCCCTCTTGATAGGACAGAGAAATTGAGAGGGAAGGGATAGAAAGGGAGAGAAGACCGGATGTAGAAGGCCGGTGTAGAAAACATAATGGTATTCAGAGACTTATGCCTGAGGCTCCATAGTCCCAGGTTCAGCCCCCTCCACACACAAACCACCATAAAACAGAGCTGAGCAGTGCTCTGGTAAACAATACAAAATAAAAATATTTAAAAAATGAAAGGGAGAGAGACACCTGTAGCCCCACTTTACTGCTTGTCACATCTCTCCTGTGGATGGGGGCTGGAAGCTTGAACCTGGGTTCTTGAGAGTAGTAAAGTGTGTGCTCTACCAGGTGAGCTATCTATATATGCCCCTCTTTCACTCTTTTAATGATCTAGGGTCCCCCCCACCCACTCACACACCTTTCTCATCCTTGGAAAATCTTAAAATCATCTATCCTCTGGTCTATACCAAGAAAAGGCTGAGGAATGTGGAAGGAAGGAAGGACAGGGGTCTTGTGTAACAATTACTAGCACCAGCACCTGTTTTCATGAGGTCTTCAAAAGCTCCTAGGAGATCTAGGAAATAGTGTAATGGTTAGCATAGACTATGCCAGAAGCTCCAATGTCCCAGGTTCAGTCTCTAGCACCACCATAAGCTAGAGCTGAGGTCTGGTTAAAAAACAAACAAAAACCTATGAAATTACTATTATTTTCCTATTCTATCTTTATTAAAACCTTTTTAAAAATTTTTTGATATTTACTTCCTTTTGTTGCCCTTGTTTTGTTGTTGTAGTTATTATTGTTGTTATTGATGTCATTGTTGGATAGGACAGAAAGAAATGGAGAGAGGAAGGGAAGACAGAGAGAAGCAGAGAAAGATAGACACCTACAGACCTGCTTCACCGCCTGTGAAGCAACTCCCCGGCAGATGGGGAGCCAGGGGCTTGAACCGGGATCCTTACACCGGTCCTTACACTTTGCGCCATGTGCACTTAACCCACTGCGCTACTGCCTGACTCCCCTCCTATTCTATCTTTAAACACACACACACGCACACGCACACGCACACACACCCATACACCCATTATTCTATCTTTCCAGCCTCCATGCTTGTTCTTTCATTGTATTTTGGTTACACTAGGCTTTTAGTTTCTTAAAGGTGTCATGGCCTGCCTGATGTAGGCTTTTTCTTCTTGATATCCTTTAGCTTGCAGTCATCTGGGCCCAAATAACACTTGGACAGTGCACTGCTTTGCCATGTGCATGCCCCAGGTTTGAGCTCAGCCCCCACCAACCACACTGAAGGAAGCTTCAGTGTTGTGGTCTCTTTCACCCTCTGTACCGCTCTATCTCAGTCTAAAAAACCAAACAACCAACCAAACAAAAATTCCTTCTTCATTCTCTAGGATACATGGACTCAGTCATTTAGGTAAAGACATGATTCTTTTCTCTGTTGGATCTAATGTGCTGCACTTTTCTAGTCTATGGAGTCCTTTGTAAATCCTTGCATTCCAGTCTGTTGCAGAGTGTCCTTAATGACCATAAACATTTTCTGGTACTGTGTAACTTTTAGAGATATTAATAAAGTAGAAAATGGTCATAACTCCCATATTGGGTGATTTATTTATTTTTTATTTATTAACAGAGAGAGAGAGGGGAGAGAATGAATCCAAGCATCAGTATGGCACATGTTGTGCAAGGGACCAAACTCGGGACCTAATGCTTCAAAATCCAATGTTTCATTCACTGCACCACCTCTCAAGTTATTGGGGATCTCTCATGATTGCCTGATGGGTGAGAGAGAGGAAGAGATGGCAGAGGATGACAAAATAAACCTATGCCACAGAAAGTTGAGAATCTGTGTTAACAGAGCAAACCTTGGTTAATCTATAATAATCAATCCGCCTTTACCAAGTTAACTTATTACCTGCCCATAGTTAAGATTATGGTGATAGAAGATGAATCAGAGGTTGTTTCTTCCTACAGTCTGGATAGTCCTCAGAATACTACAAAAGGATCTGTGCTGTGATTTAGCATTTAAATACGAGGGATTTATCCAAAGAAAATAAAACACTTATTTGAAAAGATCTGTGCACATTTATGTATCTATCTGTGTGCACCTTTCAACCTATGTTCAAAACAGCACTATTTGTAATCTCCCAAACCTGAGAACAACACAGATGTCCAACAGCAGATGAGTGGTAAAGCAAGTTGTGAGATTTAAAAAGAAAAAGTGTGTGTGTGTGTGTGTGTGTGTGTGTGTGTGTATTACTCAGTGTGAAAAATGATGAAACCATCTTCTTTACTTGATTTTGGCTGGAAGTCAGAAAGAGAAAGAGGAATACCACAGTCTCATTTATAGCTGGAACTTAAAAAACATGAAAAGGAAAACATAGGGTGTGTAATATACCAGGTAAGCTGGCCATGATATAAAAGTCTTAACAAGGCAAGCAATTTAGTTTCTAGCTGGTTGCAAGTCATCATGGTAATTCAGTAATTCAACTTCACTAGGTATAATTTACATCTGCTACAATATTGGTATAGAGGTTTGGTTTTGTTTGGGTGGTGGCTTTGCTCATACACTAGTTCATTGCTCCAGGATGACTTTTCCATTCTTTTTTCAGAAATGAAAGAGAGAGAGAGAGAGAGAGAGAGAGTATAGTAACAGCCCAGGAGGCAGGACAATGGTTAAAGTGTTAGACTAAAAAAGTATGAGGTCCTCCCCCACACCTATGGACATCTAATCTTTGATAAGGGGGCCCAATGCATTAAATGGAGGAAGGAGGCTCTCTAGCCTTTAGGTCCATAATTATTCAACAATTTATTTGGTTTTGTATGTTAACTCTCTTTTTAGCCTTCAGGTTCCAGATGCCAGCAGGATGCCGACCAGACTTCCCTGGACAGACAACCCCACCAATGTGTCCTGGAGCTCCACTTCCCCAGAGACGCCCCCTACTAGGGAAAGAGAGAGGCAGATTGGGAGTATAGACCGACCAGTCAGCGCCCATGTTCAGCGGGGAAGCAGTTACAGAAGCCAGACCTTCCATCTTCTGCATCCCACAATAACCTTGGGTCCATACTCTCACAGGGATAAAGAATGGGAAAACTATCAGGGGAGGGGATGGGATATGGAGATCTAGGGGAGGGGGGGAGGTCGCTTCACAAGCTGTGAAGCAGGTCTTCTGCAGGTGTCTATCTTTCTCTTCCTCTCTCTGTGTTCCCTTCCTCTCTCAATTTCTCTTTGCCCTATTCAACAGCAATAACAACAATAACAACGATAAACAACAATGGCAACAAAAGGAAAAAAATAAGCTTCCAGGAGCAGTGGATTCCACCGAACCCCAGCAATAACCCTGGAGGCAAAAAAAAAAAAAAAAAAGGCTCAGGCTTGGTGGTGCACGTAGTTGAGTGCATATGTTACAGTGCTCAAGCACAAGAACCCAGGTTCAAGCCCCTGGTCCCCACCTGCAGGAGGAAAGTTTTAGGAGTGATGCTGCAGGTGTCTCTCTCTCTATTTCCCCCTTCCTATTGATTTCTGGCTGTCTCTATCAAATAAAGACAATAAAAATAATTACATACATACAATTTTAAAAAGAGAGAAGAGAAAGTAAAAAGAAAGGAAAATTGGCCATCAAGAATGGTGGATTCATTGCATAGACACCCGACTCTAGCAATAACCCTGGTAGCAATAAAAAAAGAAAAAAAAAAAGAAATGCTCTCTATATTAAATTAGATGATGTATGTGGAGTACAGTGTATGACATATAGTAGGATCATATAGTCCCTAGAGATATGTCACAAATAAGTATCACCACGTACAGTTCATGCTAGCAGAAAACATTCTGATGTCAACTTTCCTCATAAATCAGCTCTGGTCTCATGACACAACTGGAAACCAGGCTCAGGTGAGCCAGCTACAAGTTTTTCAGGCTATTGGCTTACCAACACACCCACATTATCCTATCTCCCTCCACCCATATGGCAGTGCCTCCCTGTCTCTCATGCCCCTCTACATAGAGGTGCCCATTTCTCAAGCTGCCTGCCTCACTTTCCCACGAGATTGCATGAAAATCTTTTAAGCTCCAAATTTCAAGTGGAAATAACTGGAAGAAAATTTCATGCTCTTATTTCTAATTCTCAAGTGACTCATAATTTTCTCTGCCACTTCTTCTCTGAGTTCCTCCAGACTCCAGGGAGAAGTGTAAAGGTGAGAACACAGGGAAAGAAAGAAAATCTGAGGGGCTAGATGGTGGCACACGTGGTTGAGAGCACATATTACAATGTGCAAGGACCTGGGTTCAAGCCCCCAGTTCCCACCTGCAGGGAGAAAGCTTTGTGAGTGGTGAAGCAATGTTACCCACTCTCTATTACCCACTCTCAATTCCTGACTGTCTTTATTTATTAAATAAATAAAGATAATATCAAAAAAATTAAAAGAAACTTAAAACAAAAAGGAAACTCTTGGGAGTTGGGTGGTAGCACAGCGGGTTAAGTGCACATGGCACAAAGCGCAAGGACTGGCATAAGGATCCTGGTTCTAGCCCCCAGCTTCCCACCTGCAGGGCAATCACTTCACAGGTGAAGCAGGTCTGCAGGTGTCTCTTTTTCTCTCCCCCTCTGTCTCCCCCTCCTCTCTCCATTTCTCTCTATCCTATCCAACAACGACATCAATAACGACAATAATAACTACAACAATAAAACAAGGGCAACATAAGGGAATAAATATTTAAAAATAAATAGATAAGAGAGGAAAGGCAGTTTTTAGTCCTTGTTCCAAGATAAAAACTTTTTCATAATATATGCATTTTCAACGTCCAGGTGGTACAGTGGGCAAGGTATTGTATTCTCAAGCATGAATCCCTGAGTTCGATCTACATGTACCAAAGTAATGCTCTGCTTCCTTTTTTTTTTAATATTCATTTTATTTATTTATTCCCTTTTGTTGCCCTTGTTTTTTATTGTTGTAGTTATTATTGTTGTTGTCGTTGTTGGATAGGACAGAGAGAAATGGAGAGAGGAGGGGAAGACAGAGAGGAGGAGAGAAAGATAGACACCTACAGACCTGCTTCACCGCCTGTGAAGCGACTCCCCTGCAGGTGGGGAGCCGGGGGCTCGAACCGGGATCCTTATGCCAGTCCTTGTGCTTTGCACCACCTGCGCTTAACCCGCTGCGCTACCGCCCGACTCCCCTGCTTCCTTTTTTTTCCCTCCAGGGTTATCGCTGGGTCTCTGTGCCTGCATTACGAATCCATTGCTCCTGGAGGCCATTTTTTCCCATTTGTTGCCCTTACAGCTTATCGTTGTTGTTGCTATTACTATTGTTATTGCTGTCATTGTTGTTGGATAGGACAGAGAGAAACTGAGAGAGGAGGAGGAAGAAAGAGAGGGGAAGACAAAGATAGATTATCTGCAGACCTGCTTCACTGCTTGTAGGTGGGAGCTGGAGGCTCGAACAGGGATCCTTATGCTGGTCCTTGCACTTTGTGCCATATGCACTTAACCCGCTATGTTACCACCTGCCCCCCCTTTTTATAGCCAGAGTATTGTTCAGTTCAGGCTTAATGGGATTGAGCCTGGGATTTCAAAACCTCAGGCATAAGAGTCTTTTTGCATAATAATTATGCTATCTATCCCACCACTGTATAGTATCTTTAATATAAGATTCTCTGGGGGGCCAGGGAGTGGCACACTTTATAGAGCTGACCCAGGTTCAAGCCACAGGTTACAATGTACATGGACCCAGGTTCAATCCTCACACGCAGTGGAGAAGCAGTGCTGCAGGTTATTTTTCATCTTCTCTATCTCTCCTTTCCCTTTTGGTTTCTATCTCTATGCAATAAATAAAATACATAAAATAATATATAAAAAAATTTAAAAGATTCCCTGGAATCTTCTCTAATTTTTTTAAAATTTTTATTTATAAAAAGGAAACATTGGGGAAGCAATTACAGAAGCCAGACCTTCTACCTTCTGCAACCCACAATGACCCTGGGTCCATGCTCCCAGAGGGCTAGAGAATGGGAAAGCTATCAGGGGAGGAGGTGGGAAATGGACATTGGGTGGTGGGAATTGTGTGGAGTTGTACCCCTCCTACCCTATGGTTTTGTTAATTAATCCTTTCTTAAATAAAAAATAAAAATGAAAAAAAAAAGGAAACATTGACAAAACCATAGGATAAGAGGCTTCGCACAATTCCTACCACCAGAACTCTGTATCCCATCCCCTCCCCTGATAGCTTTCTTATTCTTTAACCCTCTGGGACTATGGACCCAAGGTCATTGTGGGTTGCAGAAGGTGGAAGGTCTGGCTTCTGTAATTGCTTCCCTGCTGAGCATGGGCGTTGATAGGTCGATCCATACTCCCAGTCTGCCTCTCTCTTTCCCTAGTGGGGAAGGGCTCTGGGGAAGCGGAGCTCCAGGACACATTGGCGGAGTTGTCTGTTCAGGGAAGTCTGGTTGGCATCATGCTAGCATCTGGAACCTGGTGGCTGAAAAGAGAGTTAGCATACAAAGCCAAACAAATTGTTGACCAATTAAGGACCCAAAGGCTGGAATAGTGCAGATGAAAAGTTGGGGGGGGGGTCCTCCATTTTGTAGATAGCTAGTAGGCATATTTTAGTTAAATTCCAAAGAGCCTGTGGCTATACTAGTTTTTTTTTTTTCTTTTTGCCCCTGAGCCTGAAACCTGATGTGTCAGTGGATCCAAGTTATTGTCTGGGGAGATGATGTCATGGCTGGAAAAAGGACCAGAAAGCTGGATCAGGGAAGAGAGTAGCTCTCTAATATGAGAAAGGGATATAAATATTGTTGATTGTAAACCCCATTGATTTGATGTGATCTGGGGCTCTTCTCTAATTTTTGTGCTCAAGTTAGAATGCATGAAGGAATGTAAACCCCCATATTCATATTATGTAAATAGTTGTAGGAGCTGGGAGAGAAAGAGTGAACACTTTCCCATAGGCCAGATGCTGGGTTCCAGCCCCTGGCAGAAAGGAAGCTTCACAAGCAACAGAGTTGAACTGTGGCATCTCTCTCTCTTGCTCTGTCTCTCTTCCTCTCCATTTCTATCTGAAAAAGAAAAAAGTCTACCACAAGCAGTCCCAGCAAGGGGTGTCTGTGTGTGTGTGTGTTTGTGTCTAGTAGTTCAGATTATTATTGCTACCAGGATTATTGCTGGGGCTCAGTGTGGCAGCACTATAAATCTACCTCTCCCAGCAGCCATTTTTCCCTCTTTCCTCCTTTCTTTCTTTTTAATATTTATTTATTTATTCCCTTTTGTTGCCCTTGTTTTTTATTGCTGTAGTTATCACTATTGTTGTTATTGATGTTGTCATTATTGGATAGGACAGAGAGAAATGGAGAGAGGAGGGGAAAACAGAGAGGGGGAGCACCACGTGCGCTTAACCTGTTGCGCTACCACCTGACTCCCACCCTTTTTTTTTTTTATTGTTGTTTTTGTTGGACATGACAGAGAGAAATGGAGAGAGGAGGGGAAGACAGAGAGGGGGAGAGAAAGATAGACACCTGCAGACCTGCTTCACCACTTGTGAAACAACTCCCCTGCAGGTAGGGAGCCAGGGACTCAAACCGGGATCCTTATACTGGTCCTTGGGTTTTGCGCCACGTGTGCTTAACCCGCTGTGCTACTACCCCACTCCCTCTATCTCTATTTTAATTGAATAGGACAGAGAGAAGTTGAGAAGGGAAGGGGAGATAGGCGAAAGATAGACACCTGCAGACCTGCTTTACTGCTCATGTAATGTCCCCCCCCTGCAGGTGGGGAATGAGGGCTTGAACCTGGTAGCATGTGCACTTAACCCCGTGCCATTGCCCAGCCACTGTAGTTCACATTTTGAGTAAAGAGACAGGCTTTTCTCAATACAAAAATAATTCACTGTAATGATTGTTGGGGGGGGAGAGTATAGACACTGAGATCTTGAATCTTAGTCTTCAGTTTTATTTCTGTTTTTAAACAGCATCTAAGGAGTTGTAAATGTCCCTTAACAGGAAGGGCCCACCCCATGCACCCAGACCAGCCACCAGGCCCCAATTCTCTACAGAAACACAGGGCAGAAGAGGGTCTGCAGTCAGAGGGGAAGGGTGTGTGTGTGTATGTGTGTGTGTGTGTGTGTGTGTGTGTGTGTGTGTATAAGGGGGGCTAAGAACTATGGCCTGGAAGGACTAGGCTCTGACACAGCTGCCTTTATTAGTCTTAGAGATTTGAGGCATTGGGTGCATGCTCAGACAGACTGTGGGAGGGCATGAAGAAGCTCCTGGACTCCTATGGCCTTACTTCTCCCCAGGCAGGTCCTATAGCATTCCTTCTTGGCAGGGCCTGAGCGCTGACTTTAGCAGACATGCAAAGGCAGGCCAGGGCCGCTGGCACGCCTCCGGTGACTTGGACAGCTGCACTCCACTCTAGGTCTATGCAGGTGGTTAACCAGGAATATGATAATTCAGACCTGAGAGTGTCCCATTGCCTGTCATAGGCTCAGGACCTGACTGTCCTAACCCTGTATCAGCTCTTACTAAAAGGAGAAAAAAAAACAAGGACATCTCTTAGTGAGGACAGGTCTGGGCATTGCAAACCCAAGCATGGGCACAGCCGAGCCACTAGCTTCCTCAGTGGATGCACTAAAGCAACAGGGGGAGCTCAGCCCAGGAAGCAGGGAGCCCATAGGGCTGGATCTACCTCCTCCTATTCCTCCCCACCCCCATGGTAACCATGGAAACATAACCACCTCCTTCCTGCCAGCTGCCTGAGCTAAGACAACCAGGGCTGGCCCATCTCCACCAGCCAGCCCTGAACTAGTGCCAGACTGGCCATAGAGTGGCTGCAGGAAGAACTGGGATTGGGCAATTTGGTGAGTCCAGGCTTCCAGCACAGCTTGGGGGGGGACTACCACAGGAGCCTCCACACCTTGCTGTCTGGACTAGGGGGCAAGAAAGTACAGGCAGCCAACTGAGTGGCCCTGGATGTCCCTCTGCCCCGTGGGCTAACAGCTACTGTGGGGCAGCAGTCCTTGCTGCAGTAGCAGCAGCCTCTGGGTATCATTCAGGGGGCTTTCTGGCTGCTGTTCTCCCTGCCTGAGCTGTTCAGGTAGCCCCCCAGGGCTAAGAAGGTATCGATAGTCACTGGGGGGGTCCCCCACTGCCCCCAGGCCACTCTCTTCCCCAGCCTCGCCAATGGCCTGGTCCCCACCAGGTGATTCCAGGTTGCTCCCTTCAGCAAGCTCCTCAGCCCTCTCCAGGTTAATGTACAGGGGGTCCTGGCTGGTGGAAAGCACAGATAGGTGGCCTAAGATGGTTTCCAGCTCCATTCGCAGGCAAGTGAAGCTCGGGCGTTGCTTGGGGTCAGCATTCCAGCATTGGTACATGAGTTCGTACCTGAACAGGGAGGAGAAAGCCTTAGTCAGGAAGAACCAGGTTTAAAACAGTGGTTTTAAGACATTCATGTATAAGGTTTACTATGTATCTTTTTCTTTTTTAAAAAAGATTTATGTATCGGGAGTCGGGCTGTAGCGCAGCGGATTAAGCGCAGGTGGCGCAAAGCACAAGGACCGGCATAAGGATCCCGGTTCGAACCCCAGCTCCCCACCTGCAGGGGAGTCGCTTCACAGGCGGTGAAGCAGGTCTGCAGGTGTCTATCTTTCTCTCCTCCTCTCTGTCTTCCCCTTCTCTCTCCATTTCTCTCTGTCCTATCCAACAACAATAATAACTACAACAATAAAACACCAAGGGCAACAAAAGGGAATAAATAAATAAAATAAATATTAAAAAAAAAAGATTTATGTATCAATTGGAGAGGGAGAGAGAGAATAGCAGAACATTGCTCTGGCACCTGATGCCAGGAGCTTAGCTTGGGATCTCATGCTTGAGAGTCAAATGCTTTATCCACTGTCCCCCCTCCCCAGGGAATATGAATAACATTGTGAGTTCATTCTCATAGCAGTCCTATGAGATAAGTTAGTCCCCTTTTATCAGTGTGGAAACTGGAATAGAAAGGTACAGAATCTCGATCAAAGCCACACAAGTAAAATGTGACAAAGCTATAACTAATGGTAAGTCTCTCACTGCTGTCTTAGAGGGGTTTCTGGAACTGTCCTGTCTTGTCGGACACTGCCTGGAAATGGGGCAATTTCACGGGGTGACTGGCATATCCACTCACTGCTAAAGAGATATCTTTGAGAATCTGAGGTAAGTTGCTTGTCCTCTCCCCCAGCACAAACCACTTTTTCCTTTTTTCTTTTTTTGCCTCCAGGGTTATTGCTGTGGTTCAGTGCCTGTACCATGAATCCACTGCTCCTGCAGGCCACTTTTTCCCTTTTTTGTTGTCCTTGTTGTTTCATCGTTATTATGGTTATTATTATCATTGTTATTGATGTCATTGTTGTTGGATAGGAGAGAGAGAAATTGAGAGAGGAAGGGAAGACAGAGAGGGGGAGAGAAAGACAGACACCTGCAGATCTGCTTCACCATTTGCGAAGCGACATCCCTGTAGGTAAGGAGCCTGGGACTCAAACCAGGATCCTTATGCAGGTTTTTGCACTTCGCGCCATGTGTGCTTAACCCACTGTGCTACTGCCTGCCCCTTCCTTTTCTTTCTTTTTAATTTTCTGTTTCTTTCTTATTTTATCTATCTATCTATCTATCTATCTATCTATCTATCTATCTATCTATCTATCTTCCAGTGCTAGGCCTCTGCCGGTATTACGAATCCACTGCTCCTGGAAACCATTTTTTTTTTTTCCATTTTTTTAAAGGATAGGACAGAAAAAAATTGAGAGACCAGGGGAAGATAGAAGGGGAGATAAAAAGGGGCTCGGGCAGTAGCGCAGTGGGTCAAGTGCACGTGGCGCAAAGCCCAAAGACAGCATAAGCATCCTGGTTCGAGCCCCCGGCTCCCCACCTGCAGGGGAGTCACTTCACAAGCAGTGAAGCAGGTCTGCAGGTGTCTATCTTTCTCTCTCCCTCTCTGTCTTCCCCTCCTCTCTCCATTTCTCTCTGTCCTAGCCAACAATGAACGACATCAACAATAACAATAATAATCACAAGGCTACAACAACAAGGGCAACAAAAGGAAAAAAAGAAGAAGAAAAAATGGCCTCCAGGAGCAGTGGATTCATGGTGCAGGCACTGAGCCCCGCAATAACCCTGGAGGCAACAAATAAATAAAATGAAGGGGAGCTAAAGATAGACACCTGCAGACCTACTTCACCACTTGTGAAACAACTCCCTTGCAGATGGGGAGCTGGGGGCTCAAACTGGGATCCTTGAGCAGTTCTTGCGTTTTTACTATGTGCACTTAACTCAGTGTACTACTGCCCAGCCCCCTATTTTTATTTTTTTTAGTTATAGCCACCAGGGTTATTACTGGAGCTCAGTTATTACTGCTCCCAGTGGCTATTTTTATTTCTTTATTTTTAGAAATATTTAATTTATTATTGAATAGAGACAGAAATTGAGAGGGGATAGAGAGAGGGAAAGAGACAGAGAGAGACACCTGCAGTGCTGCATCACCACTTGCGAAGCTTTCCCACTGCAGGTAGGGACCAGGGGCTTGAACCCAGATCCCTGTACACTGTAATGCATGCGCTTAACCAGGTGTGCCACCGCCTGGTCCCTATTTACTTATTTTTATTGCCACCAAGGTTATTATTATTTTTTTGGAGTTTCAAAATATTTATTATTTTGTTAGTTATCTGTATGAGAGTGAGAAACAACCAGATAACAGCACACCTCTAAGATCTGGCACACATAGCACTGGTGATCCAACCTGGAGCCTGTGCGCTAACATTAAGCTATCTCTCACTCCTGTATTTGCTTCTTCATTGACGTTTTCTTTTTATATATATATATTTTAAAATCTTTATTTATTTATTGGATAGAGACAGCCAGAAGTTGAGAGGAGGTGGGGAGACAGAGAGGAGAGAGACAGAGAGACACCTGCAAACCTGCTTCACCACTCGTAAAGCCTTCCCCCTACAGGTGGGGGCTGGGGGCTCGAACCCAGGCCCTTGTGCACTGTAATATGTGCACTCAACCAGGTGCACCACCACCGGGCCCCTTTCATTGACATTTTCAAGAAATGGTTTATGGGAGACAGGGAGTGCTCATCAGTTTCAACAGTGTATTCTTTTTTTTTTTAAGAGATAGTTATTTTAAGTATTTTATTTATTTTATTTTTGAGAGAGATGCAGAGAGAGAAAGACAGAGAGAAACACCAGAGCACTGCACAGCTCTGGCTTATGGTGGTGTAGGGGATTGAACCTAGGACTTTTAAGTCGCAGGCATGAGGGTTTCTTTACATAGCCATTACGCTATTTATCCCCACCCTCAACAGTGTATTCTTACTGAAGTTGGGTTATAGGAAAAACATTAAGAAACCAAATGAATTTAGTTTCAGAATTTTTTCCCCCCGGGAGTCGGGCGGTAGCGCAGCGGGTTAAGCGCAGGTGGCGCAAAGCACAAGGACTGGCATAAGGATCCCGGTTCGAACCCCGGCTCCCCACCTGCAGGGGAGTCACTTCACAAGCAGTGAAGCAGGTCTGCAGGTGTCTGTCTTTCACTACCCCCTCTGTCTTCCCCTCCTCTTTCCATTTCTCTCTGTCCTATCCAACAATGATGACATCAATAATAACTACAACAATAAAACAACAAGGACAACAAAAGGGAATAAATAAATAAATAAATATAAAAATTAAAAAAAAAAATTTCCCCCAAAGCATTTATCAGCTCTGGGTTATGGTGGTGTGGGGAATTGAACCTAGGACTTTGGAGCCTCAGGCATGAAAGTCTACTTGTATAACCATCATGCTATCTACCCCCACCCAGTTCCAGATTTTTAAAAAATTTTTTTAAATATATTATTTTATTTATTTATTCCCTTTTTTATTGTTGTAGTTATTATTGTTGTTGCTATTGGTGTCACTGTTGTTGGATAGGACAGAGAGAAATGGAGAGAGGAGGGGAAGACGGAGGAGGGGAGAGAAAGATACACACCTGCAGACCTGCTTCACTGCTTATGAAGTGACTCCCCTGCAGGTGGGGAGCCGGGGGCTTGAACTGGGATCCTTATGCAGGTCCTTGTGCTTTGCGCCATGTGCACTTAACCCGCTGCACTATCACCTCCCAGATTTTTTTTTTAACCAGAGCACTGATAAGCTCTGGTTTATGGTGGTGTGGGGTACTGAACCTGGAAATTCGGAACTTCAGGCATGACAGTCTGCATAACCACATATCCCCCCACACCAGAATTTTCTATAGAAAATAACATTTGCCAGAAAACTTCAATTTCACTCCTCAACTTTTATCCAGGAAAAAAAAAAGTGAAAGAAAACCCTTTTCTTAACAGAGTTTTTACAGTAAAGTCTAACAATTTTTGTTGTTGTTTTTGCCATCAATCTTTTTTTTTTTATTTTATTTTATTTTATTTTAATATTTATTTTATTTATTTATTCCCTTTTGTTGCCCTTGTTGTTTTTATTGTTGTAGTTATTATTGTTGTTGTCGTTGTTGGATAGGACAGAGAGAAATGGAGAGAGGAGGGGAAGACAGAGAGGAGGAGAGAAAGATAGACACCTGCAGAACTGCTTCACCGCCTGTGAAGCGACTCCCCTGCAGGTGGGGAGCCGGGGTTCGAACCGGGATCCTTATGCCGGTCCTTGTGTTTTGCGCCACCTGCGCTTAACCTGCTGCGCTACACCCCGACTCCCTTTTGCCATCAATCTTATCATTGGATGCCTGTACAACAAATCCACTGCTCCTGCCATCTGGGGCTTGGTGCCAGCACTGTGAAGTCACCACTCCCAGAAGCGCTCTCTTTCTCTCTCTCTCTCTCTCTCACTCACCTCACAGGACAAAGAGAAATTGAGAGGGGAGGGAGTGAGAGAGAAGGAGATGAAACGACAGATAACTGCAAACTTGCTCCACCACTCGTGAAGCATCCCCCCCTGAAGGTGTGGAGTAGGGGCTTGAAGCAGAGACCTTCTGGATGGTAACATGTGCACTCAACCGTCTGCTCCCCCTTTTTTATTTATTATTTTTTAAAATATTTATTTATTCCCTTTTGTTGCCCCCCCCCTTCTAAAATATATTTTTAAGGTTAATTTGGATAGAGATAGAGAGAAGTGGAGAGGGAAGGGGAAGATAAAGAGGGAGAGGGACAGAGAGGCACCTGCAACACTACTTCACCACTTATGAAACTGCCCTCTTGCAGGTAGGAAGCAGGTGCTTGAACCTGGGTCCTTATTCACAGTAATGTTTGTACTTAACCAGGTATACCACCACCCTGCCTCTCTTATATTTGATAAGACAGAGAGAAACTGAGAGGCAAGGGGTAGAGAGGGAGAGAAAATAGAGACACCTGCAGCCTGCTTTGGCACTCATGAAGCTTCCTACTTATAGGTGTTTGTTGTTGTTATTTGTTTGTTTAAAGATTTATTTCACTTATTAACATGAGAGAGAACCAGACCATTACTCTGGTCCATACAATGCCAGGGATTGAACCCATACCTCACACCCTTAGTCCAACGTTTTAGCCACCTCTCAGGCTGCCATATAACCTTTTTTACAGAGTTTCTGGAGACTGCCAGATTCCCTAAGGTCACATCCACGTGCCTAGGGATTGCCTAAGGCTGAGAAGAAAATAAAAAAACTGGTGATATACCCTGTTAAGTGTACACATTACATTGTGCAAGGACCTGGGTTCAAGTTCCCAATCCCCACCTGCAGAAGGAAAGATTCACAAGTAGTGAAGCAGTGTTGCAGGTGTCTCTCTATTTCCCTCTCTCTCTCTCTCTTTTAAGATTTTATTTACTTATTTATTAATAGAAAGATAGGAAGAGAGAGAGAAAGAACCAGACATCACTCTGTTACATGTGTTGCTGGGTATTGAACTCAGGACCTCATGCTTGAGATCCAATGCTTTATCCACTGCGCAACCTCCTGGACCACTCTATTTCCCTCCCTACCTCTCCCTCCCCTCTCAATTTGTCTCTCTTTTTTTTTTTAAAAGAATATTTCTTTTTAAGTTTTTTTTAAATTTTATTTATTTATTTATTCCCTTTTGTTGCCCTTGTTGTCAATTTGTCTCTTATCTAATAATAAATAAATAAAGGTTAAAAAATAACAATGGGTCAGAGACAAAATATCCTCAGGGGAAAGGCCTGACTTTGTTGCTTGTTACAAAAAAAGATTTGTGGTCTGGGAGGTGGCACAGTGGATAAAGCACTGGACTCTCAAGCATGAGGTCCCAAGTTCAATATTTGGTAGCACATGTAACAGAGTGATGTCTAGTTCTTTCTCTCTCCTCCTATCTTTCTCATTAGTAAATAAATAAAATTTTAAAAAGTTAAAAAAAAGACTTAAAAAAGTCTGACTTTTGAGAGTCGGGCAGTAGCCCAGTGGGTTAAGCACAGGTGGCACAAAGCACAAGGACCCATAAGGATCCTGGTTCGAGGCCCTGGTTCCCCACCTGCAGGGGAGTCGCTTCAGAAGCAGTGAAGCAGGTCTGCAGTGTCTATCTTTCTCTCCCTGTCTCTGTCTTCCCCTCCTCTCTCCATTTCTCTCTGTCTTATCAAACAACAATGACATCAATAACAACAACAATAACTACAACAATAAAACAAGGACAACAAAAAGGGAATAAATAAATATTTTAAAAAGTTTTTTTAAAAAGTCTGACTTCCTCCCCTGTTAAAAACTCCAAACATTCCCAAATGCCATGCCTCCTAACATGGCCCCCAGAGGAGGAGGGCAGGGAGTAGGCCATGGGAATGGCTCTGGCCATGGGTATGTGGCCCAACGGGTCCATTGTTAGGACTGTGCAAGGAGCTAGCTGGCATCTGTCCATACAGGCAGCACCACCCACACACTGTTCACCACACAGCTCTGCCTGAAAAGTGGCTATACTGGAATCTTCTCCCCACCACCCTTGTAGGGGCTCTCAGATCCAAAGAACATAGGAAAACCCTGTGTTCTATCTGCCATGCCTCAAGCTCTGCCTGAGTGAGCAGGATCATCAGGGCCTAGTTCTCATGTTCAGACTGGTCTCTTGTTCAGTCCAGACTCAGGATCCTTCACACCCACTGCCCTAAAGTGGCTAAGACTTCCTCTGTTGCTTCTGTGTTAGGATACCTAGAGAGGTAAGTAGAGCTGACCCCTCCCCCAGTGCTGGTGAAAGGTCCCCAGGGATACTCAACTTGCATGGGGTGAAGGAATACACTAGAATTGACACAGCACAGCTGTCACATGACAACCATCCTGGTTAAGAGCATACGTTCCACAGCCTGGGAGGTGGTGCAGTGCATAAAGAATTAGGCATAGGTTCAGAGTTCCATCTCCAGCACACACATGCCAGAGTGATACTCTAGATCACTCTCTTCTCCTTTCTTGTTGGAGCATAAAATTAATAATTAACTGACTTGCCTGGCTGCTAACCCAAACCTAATAACTACATTTCTCATGAACCTCTGTGTGGCCTACAACTACCACCAACCTTTACCTCTGCAAATCACAAGGTGCCAATAAATGTGAATTGGCCAATGGTGTAACTACCAAGGGCATAAAACAAAATGTTTAGAGATTTCAACTCTTATCCTGGCTCTAGTCTGCTACAACCATGCCACTGTTTGAGGACCCCAATCCTCTTGATATGTTTATTCATATTCCAATACTATTCCAGTGGTCTAATCTCCTACTATGATCTGTCTGTTCCTTGTCTCATTTGACTAAGTCCTAATAAACTTCCCCCACCCTCCCATCTTGTCTGCTGATTTAGTCCTACTGTCCCATGACACTGCCAGTTGCCACCTATGTCAATATGACTTCACCTAGAGTCCCCTACTAATCCATCACTTATAAACAAATACGTTTGTACGCTTTCTTTTTAGAGTATATATTCTGTGACCCAAGAAATAAGGGAAGTGGATAAAGCACTGGATTCTCATGCTAATGAACACCTTATCCACTGGCGCTGAATATGGTACTAGGGTATCTGGCATTACACCATCACACATACCAGAGTGATGCTTCAGTTTTCTCTCCATCCTCCATATATATATATGGTCTGGGAGGTGGCATAGTGGATAAAGCACTGAACTCTGTCAAGCATGAGGTCCCAAGATAAAAACTATATATATATAGTTTTTTTTTTGTTGTTGTTGTTTTTTTACCAGAGCACTGCTCAGCTCTGCCTTATGGTAGTACAAAGGAATTGAATCTAGGACTTTGGAGCCTCAGGCATGAGTCATTTTGCATAACCTTTATGCTGGCCTGCTCATAAATACTTTTTTAAAGCACATATTCTAAAGTCACAGGAGTTTAGATTCAAATCCCAGCTCATTCACTTAACAGTTATGTAACCTCAGTCGTATTACTGGCCTTTTTAATCCTAGCTCTACAAAGTGGGATAATGATAGCTTTTTCCTCATAGGGCTTGAGGAGGATTATCTGAAATAAGGCCTGGAAAGTGTTGGCCAATCTCTCCAGTCACGGGTGGGGGGTCCTTATAAGTCTCCTCCTGGCTATCAAGGCTGCAGGCTTCCAGAAGGAAAGTGGGCAGCTGCTGGCCCTGGAATCTACTGTGTCCTGAGGTTCCTCCACCCCCTCTGGAGGAGGCTTAGGCCAGTCTCCTACCAGCTTGCCCTCCTCAAGCTAGGAATGTGACAAAGCAGCAGTTTTTTGTTTCATTCTTGACCCCAGGCTTTCCCCTTTGAGGAGGAGGGAGAGCGCAGTTTAGGAGGTTTTCTTAAATGAGCTGGGGATACAGAAAGGAGGTGGGAGTGGGGAAGTGACAGGAAAACCTATAGTGTTGCTCGAACATGTACTTTCTGTTCTTACTTCTCCAGAGAAGAAAACAGAGTTACACAAAATGTAGGAGGGAAGAGGGAGAGGGAAAAGGGAGGTCGTCAATAATGACAGAGTAGGAGGCCAGGCATTAGCACACCAGGTTAAGTGCACATAGTATAAAGCAAGGATCCCAGTTTGAGGCCCTGGCTCCCAACCTGCAGGGGCGTCACTTCACAAGTAGTGAAGCTGGTCTACAGGTGTCTTACCCCCCCCCCCAATCTTCCCCATCTCTTTTGATTTCTCTCTGTCCTATCCAACAATAATGGCAGCAATAACAACAATAATAACAACAATAAAACAGCAAGGGCAACAAAAGGAAAAAATGGCCTCCAGGAGCAGTGGATTGCAGGCACCGAGCCCCAGCAATAACCCTGGAGGCAATAAATAAATAAATAAATAAATAAATAATATATATATGAGAGTTCAGGGCCAAAGACAATCTTCTATTTTTTTTTTTTTAATAAAAAAGGTGTGGGGGGGAACGGGGCAAGAGCAGGTGGTGGTACACCTGATAGAAGTCCCTGATGAGATACTTGGGTGAAGCTCAGGTCCCCCAACTGCATGGGGGAGGCCTTAGGAGAGGTAGAGCAGGATGGTGGTGCACTTGTTAAGTGCACATAGTACCAAGCACAAGAATCCATGCAAGAATTGTGTTTGAGCCCCCAGCTCCCCACCTGCAGGGGAACACTTCACAAGCAGTGAAGCAGGTCTACAAGTGCCTATTTTTCTCTCTCCTTCTCTATATCCTCCCCTCTCAATTTCTCTCTGTCCTATCAAATTAAAAAAATAAATAAAATGGCCACAAAGAACAATGGAATCATAGTGCCAACACCCTGCCTCAGTGGTAACCCTGAAAGTGGAAAAAAGGAGGAGTAAGAAGAAAGAGAAGGAAAAAGAAGAAGAAGAAAGAAAGAAAAACAGCCACTGGAAAGGATGGAGCTGTGTAGGCACCAAGACACAGCAATATCCCCCAGTGACAAAAGAAAAAAAATTAGCTCAGGCGGTCTTTGTGCCTGCACAATTCCATGCCTTCCAGCAGACTTTTTTTTTTTTTTAATTCAAGACGGAGACAGAGTGGGAAAGAGATACACAGAGAGGATAGATACTACCTCTTTATTATGTTCCCACATGGTGGCTGGGGGCTCAAACTTGAGTCTCTCCCTGTGCTTCATAAGTGTGTGCTCTAAATGACAATTCCACCAAAAAATTTTTTTTCCATCTGTTTGATTTATGGGTGACAGAGAAGGAGAAAAGGACCAGAGCACTGAACAGCTCTGGCATAGAGTGGGGTTAGCGGGGCTGAGTGGTGATATATCTAGCTGAGCATACATATTACAGTGCACAAAAACCATGGTTCAGTCCCCAAGTCCCTACCTATAGGGGGAAGCTTCATGAGTGGTGAAACACTGTAGTAGGTGTCTTTCTTTGTCCATCTCTATCTCCCCCTTCCCTCTCAATTTTTGTCTCTATCCAAAATAAAATAAGTAAAACAATTTCTAAAATGTTAAGTAAATAAATAAAGTGGTGCTGGGGATTGAGCCTACAACCTTGGGGCCTTAGGGCATGCAGATTCTGTGCTCCAATAGACAAGTTGTCTCCTCAGGCAATCCCCCATTTATTATTTTATTTTATCTTATTATTTTTAAAGATTTATTATTCATTTCACCAGAGAGAAAGAACATCATCCTGGAATATGCAGTGTCAGGAACTGAACTCAGAACCTCATGCTTTAAATCCAGGGCTCTACTGTTATGTCACCTCTCAGGTCATCATCCTAAAACACTTTTTTTTTAATTTATTCCCTTTTGTTGCCCTTGTTGTTTTATTGTTTTAGTTATTATTGTTGTTGCTGTTGATATTGTCGTCATTGGATAGGCCAGAGAGAAATGGGAGAGAGGAGAGGAAGACAGAGACGGGGAGAGAAAGACACCTGTAGAACTGCTTCACTACTTGTGAAGAGACTCCCCTGCAGGTGGGGAGCCAGGGGCTCCTTACTCTGTTCCTTGAGCTTTGTGCCACCTGCGCTTGCTTAAACCGCTACGCTACCTCCCGACTCCCTCTTTTTTTTTTTTTTTAAAGACCCAGGACCAGGGAGATAGCACAGTGGTTATGTCTAAGGCTCTAAGGTCCCAGGCTCGATCTCTGGCACTTCCATAGACCAGAGTTGAGAAATGCTCTGCTAAAAACAATATAATCATAATGATAATGGTGATGATAAAGAAAATACAGCCTGGGAAGTCATGCAGTAGATAAAACCTTGGACACTCAAGCATGAGGTCCTGAGTTCAATTCCTGGCATCATTTGTGCAAAACTGATGCCCCTCCCCTCATTAATGAATAAATAAATCTTAAAAAAATAAAGTCAAGTTGAGGTTCTGAGCAAGAACTTGGTGAGCAACTGTGGGTTCTGACTATCTGCTAAAACCTGTTCCCCAAACCCTGTCCCCAGCACTCACACATCCTCCATGCACTCTGGAGGCTGTTTGAGGCGGTTCCCGCCGATGAGGTAGTTGTAAATCTCCGCGTTCTCGATGCCTGCATAAGGCGTCTGTCCACGTGTCATTATCTCCCACATGGTCACCCCGAAGGCCCACTGGGATAAAAGCAAGAATGGAGGGGGTCACCAGGGCACTGAGCCCCCTCACACACTCCTTGGGGCACAGGCAGCCGGAGCCCCCTGGGGCTGCCCACCACCCCTCATCTACACCCTACTTACCACGTCACTGTGCACCGTGTACAGGTTGTCAGCCAGGCTCTCCAGGGCCAGCCACTTGACTGGCAGCTTGGAGGCACAGCCCTGGCGGTAGTAGTCACCACTGTAGATCTTCCTTGAGAGCCCAAAGTCAGCCACGCACACCGTCATGTCTTCTGCCAACCTGGGGGGAGGGTGGGAGTAAGGTCTCCCCACCTCCACTGGCAGCATCCCTTCAGCTGTTCTCACACACAACCTCCCACTAGCTCCAAGCTAGCTTCTCCTGGGTGGGGCTGCTGTTCCCCTTCCCCAGTCCCAGCCCCCTAGGGTTCACCTACATGCAGTTGCGAGCAGCTAGGTCTCGGTGGATAAAGTTTCGGGAGCTCAGGTACTCCATGCCACAGGCGATGTCCACCGTGAAGCGAATCAGGGTCTGTAGGGGCAGGTTCTGGGAAGTAGAGGGGGCAAGCTTGGCTCAGAACTGCCCACTTAGCAGAGGTATGATGAATGGGTCACCCCGACAAGATCAGCAGACTCGGAGGTGGGGCAGTGGACAGAGCACTGTACTCTCAAGCATGAGATTCCCCAGCTCAATCCTAGCACTGCATGTGCCAGACTGATGCTCTGGCTCTCTCTCCCTAATAAATAAACAAATGAAATTTAGGGCAGGGTGGTAGCACATTACCATGCATGAAGAAATGGGTTCAAGTCCCCTGTCCCCCACCCGCAGACGGGAACTTTAAGAGTATTGTTGCAGGTGTCTCTCCTCTCTGTCTCTCACCCTCTAGCAACACAGAAAAAGAAAGGAAGAGAAAAGAAAAGAAAAGAAAAGAGGAAAGGAAAGGAAAGGAAAGGAAAGAAGAGAAAAGATGTCTGGAATGATGAAGTGCAGACATCAGGTCCATCAAGCTCTTGGTGGTAAAATAAGATTAAAAATATATATATATGGAGGCTGGGCGGTAGTACAGCGTGTTAAGTGCACATGGCATGAAGTGCAAGGACTGGCATAGGGATCCTGGTTCGAGCCCCCGGCTCTCCACCTGCAGGGGGGTTGCTTCACAAGTAAGTGGTGAAGCAGGTCTGCTGGTGTCTGTCTGTCTCTCCTTCTCTGTCTTCCCCCATCTCTTTTGATTTCTTTCTGTCCTATCCAACAACAACAAGATCAATGGCAATAACGACAACAAAGGCAACAAAAATGGGGGGAAAAAAGGTCTCCAGGAGCAGTGGATTCATGGTGCAGGCACCGAGCCCCAGCAATAACCCTGGAGAAAAATAAATAAATAAATATATTGCCTCCAGGATTATTGCTGGGGCTTGGTGCCTATACTACAAATCCACTGCTCTTGGTGGGGGGAGCATTTTTTTCCCCATTGGATAGGACAAAGGGGAAGATAGAAAGGGGGAGAGAATGAGAAACTGCAGATCTGCTTCACCGCTTGTGAACTGACCCCCGCCCAGCAGGTGAGGAGCCGGGGGCTGCAACCAGGATCCGTACACGGTCCTTGCACTTTTTTTTTTGTTTAAGATTTTATTTTATTTATTAATGACAAAGACAGGAGAAGAAAGAACCAGACATCATTTTGGTACATGTACTGCCAGGGATTGAACTTGGAACCTAATGCTTGAGAGATCCACTGCACCATCTCCTGGACCATGGTCCTTGTAATTTGTAGTATGTGCGCTTAACCTGGTGTGCCACTACCTAGCCCCTAAAATAATATTTGTGTCTAAGACTCTCCTTGAAGGGGGGTCGGGCAGTGGCACAGTGGGTTAAGCGCAAGTGGCACAAAGCACAAGGACCGGCGTAAGGATTCCGGTTCGAGCCCCCGGCTCCCCACCTGCAGGAGAGTCGCTTCACAGGTGGTGAAGCAGGTCTGCAGGTGTCTATCTTACTCTCCCCCTCTCTGTCTTCCCCTCCTCTCTCTATTTCTCTCTGTCCTATCCAACAACGAACAACATTAACAATGGCAATAATAATAACCACAACGAGGCTACAACAATAAGGGCAACAAAAAGGGGGGGGAAAATGGCCTCCAGGAGTGGTGGATTTATGGTGCAGGCACCGAGCCCAGCAATAACTCTGGAGGAGAAAAACAGAAAGAAAAAAAAAAGACTCTCCTTGAAATAATTGAACTAAAAGGGACTGAGGTGATGCCCAAGGCAAAGAAGCTCTGCATGAACCCAAGAGTAAACACTCATTCAACCTGGGGTCCCACAGGGTTTTCTGTTGGAACAGGAGGACACTGGAAGTCCACTAGCATAAAAATCAAACAGTTGTACTCTCAAGCATGAGGTCCTGAATTTGATCCTAAGCAGGACCTGTGCCAGAGTGGTGTCTGGTTCTTTCTCCTCCTATCTTTCTCATTAATAAATAAATAAATAAAATCTTTAAGAAAGGGGGGGGCAGGCAGTGGCACACCTAGTTAAGTACTTGCATTACAGTGTGCAAGGACCCAGGTTTAAGCCCCTGGTCCCCTACCTGCAGAGGGAAAGCTTCACAAGTAGTGAAGCAGAGCTGCAAGTGTCTCTATGTCTTTCTCCTTCTCTATCTCCTCTCCCCTCTCAATTTCTCTTTGTCTCTACACAATAATAATAAGAAGAAGAATGAGAATGAGAATGAGGAGGAGGAGGAGGAAGAGGAAGAGGAAGAGGAAGAGGAAGAGGAAGAGGAAGAAGAAGAAGGAGAAGGATCAAATCCAGAAGCTGCCTTCTTCTACCCAGCTCAACTACTCACAACCCAACTACTCACAAATGGGTTCTCCCCGATGCGGGAGGCAAGCAGGAAGGCGTGCAGGTCCCCGTGCTTCATGAAGGGCAGGATGACCATAGGGATGGGGAGGCGGCCTTTGGCCCTGCTCCGCAGGCTCACCCCTGGGGACAAGTGAGAGTTGGCAGCTGGGAACACTCAGGTCTAGAGACAGCTCTGATGACCACATGAACCCCACTTGCTACATTCCACTGCCAGCCTTGTGATCCCTGTCCCTCAAGTTTCCTTCCACACCGGCCCAGGGATTGCAGAGGATCTGATATCTTCTGCCCATTCCACCGTTGGTTCACATGGCAGTCTCCACATGCAGGCCTCTGTCACAGGGATCAGCTGATCAGACTTCACCAGGGGTCCATTCCCTGCTCCTCTGTACCTGTTTACTCACCCAGCAAGTCCCAGCTGGCCTCTCACAGACCATTCTCCTATGGGAAACCGTTTTTTGGCCTGACTTTACTGTCTGCCTCTTCCCAGAAGGGGGCTCACCAACAAGTTTGGCCACATGTGGGTGGTCAAACTCCTTCATGCAAGCTGCTTCCCGGAGGAATTCTTCAATGTCACTGGAGGCGATGATGTCAGCTGGGGGACAGGAGGTGAGAAAGAAGATGAGGGAAACAAGCCCCTGTTTTGATCCAAGACTCCTAGGCTTTGGACACATGTCTGCTGTGCCAGGCTACCCAGGGGACAGGAAGAGCCTGAAGAAATCGCATGGAATGTTGTTAGACAACAGTTTGTTTCTCTCCTTTTTGTCACAAGATTACTACTAGGGCTCAGCAGCTACAAGAGTCCATCATTCCTAGTGGCCTTTTATTTTTTCCTTTTATAGTGTAAGAGACAAGGAGAGAGAGACAAAGAGGGGAGACACTTGCAGAGTACTGCTCCACCAATTGGGAAGCTTCCAGCTGCAGGTGGAAACCAGCATCTTAAAATCTGGGTCCTCACACCTCACACAGGTGAGCCATGGCCCAGCTCTCTCAATCATTTCTGCACTTCTTAAAGCCTTCCCTTTGATGTGGACAGCTCAGTCATACAACCAGACACAGTTTTAAAAGCCCTGGAAGTGAGAGCAGAGCAAAGTCCCTATTGAGGGTGAGAGCAGAGGCTGAGTTGCATGGGGTACTTGAGTAGGTTTACCCTGTGATGTGTTCACATGCATAGGTAGCACCCCAGCTGCAAAGCAGCCAAGCAGAACTGCTTCAGAGTGGCCACCCTGTGCAGCCTAAAGTGGCAGCTATTCTGTCTGCATCTCCTAGTTGCCACTCACCTTTTAGCATCTTCACAGCCACCTTCACAAAGGAGCCATCCTCCTGCTTCAGCTGAGCCTCTCGCACGGAGCCAAATTCTCCTAAGAACACATTGAGACAATGGTGTGTCCCTTGACTTCCCTGTCCTTGCCCTTCTCTCCCAGATGGCCCTCCAGAGGGGCACATAGTCATCAGACTCCACATCACTGAAGGAGCCTTGTTAATAGTTAAAGCAAAATAAACAGGGCCAGCAGGATAACTCACTTGGATAGTGTGCTGTTTTGTTTCTGTGTGAGCCAGGTTTGAGTTTGTCCTCTACTGTGGTGGGAGAACCTTTGGTGCTGTAGTCTCTTTCCCTTTCTGTCTGTCTGTCTCTCTTTCTCTCTCTCTGTCTCTGAAAAAAAGTGACCCCAGAGTGGGTGAAGCCCTGGTATTTGAATAAAATTATATGTGTGCACATGTATGCGGTGGTGTTTCTCCATCTCACTCTCTTTTTTGTCATCACTGGGACTTCACTGCTCCAGGCCAACTCTTTCAGGGAGTCACTCTCTATCTTTTTTTTTTTTTTTTTGCCTCCAGGGTTATCGCTGGGGCTCAGTGCCGCACTTCAAATCCACTGCTCCTGCAGACATTTTTCTTTCTTTCTTCCTTTCCTTTTTTTTTTTGATAGGACAGAGAGAAATTGAGAGGGGAGGGGCTGATGGAGAAGGAGAAAGATGAGCACCAGAGAACCTGCTTCACCACTTGTGCAGCGATCCCCTGCAGGTGGGGAGTTGGGGAAGCTTCATACTATATGTGCTTAACCTGATGTCTACCACTCAATGTCTGAAAAAAAACAAAACCCAGGAGTTGGTGCAGTGGAAAGAGTGTTAGACTTCAAAGCATCAGATCCTGAGTTTGATCCTTGGTATTACATGTACTAGAGTGATGTTCTAGTGTTCTAGTTCTTTCCCTCTCCTTTCTCATGTTAGTAAATAAATACAAGAATAAAAAAGCCCACCAACAGTAGTGGACTCTTGCAAGAGCGGAGCCCATGATAACCATGGTAGTAGAGAAAGAATACCTACACAGTAACTTTATAGATGACTTCTAGCTCACAAACAAGCACAGGGAGAGATGGGCTCCACACCTGTTGGCCCCAAATTGCCCCACACACCTTTGCCCAGCATCCGGCCCAGTGTGAACTGCTGCTCAGGGATGAGCACGTCCTCTAGCTTGTCCTTGAGCTCATCGCTGATGCCCAGGCTGTCCACTAGGGCAAAAGGAGGGTGAGAAAGGGAAGAGACTGACTCCTGAGACCAAACACTGCCTGCTACTGCACCCCAAGCCCCATTCTTAAAGCAAAGGCACAGAGCTGAGCTGTTCCCATGCTGATGGGGACCCTCCTGACTACTCAGCACTCACATGTGGCCTCGATGCGCTCTGGACGGTCCCGGTTGAAGGACCGGGCTGCCCGGAAATGGACAGCTGGCTCCCCTCGTGCCATGACACTGTCAAAAGCTTGCCTGGTGGGAAACCATAACTGGAGTTAGTTTCCAGGTCTTCATCACAGTCACCTGCCTCTCCCTCAGTGACCCTGCTCTTCTTCCTCTTCCTTACCCAAACCGAGTTTCCTTCCTCCTCTTTCGTAGCAGAATAAGGGCCAGGGCAGCAGCTGTAACCAGAGCGGTCAGCACACCCAGGACTACAGGTACCCAGGAAGCACGGCTGTGGGGAGGGCCTTGCTGTCCTACAGGAGACAGTCCAAGAAAGAATTTCTTTTTTTTTTTTTTTCCTCCTCCAGGGTTATTGCTGGGCTCGGTGCCTGCACCATGAATCCACCGCTCCTGAAGGCCATTTTTTCCCCCTTTTGTTGCCCTTGTTGTACCTTCGTTGTGGTTATTATTATTATTGCCCTTGTTGACGCAATTCGTTGTTGGATAGGACAGAGAGAAATGGAGAGAGGAGGGGAAGACAGAGAAGGGGAGAGAAAGACAGACACCTGCAGACCTGCTTCACCGCCTGTGAAGCGACTCCCCTGCAGGTGGGGAGCCGGGGGCTCGAACCGGGATCCTTACACCGGTCCCTGCGCTTTGCGCCACATGCGCTTAACCCACTGCGCCACCGCCCGACCCCCCAAGAAAGAATTTCTATGATGACTAATTATTCTGAGTCTCTTCTCCCCTCTTCCACTTTTTTTTTTTTTTTTTCACCAGAGCACTGCTCAACTCTGGCTTATGGTGGTGCAGGAGATTGAATCTGGGACTTCCAGAACCATAGGCACAAAAGTGTCTTTGCATAACCATTATGCTACCTACTCCACCTTTTTTTAAAAAAAAAAGATTTATTTATTTATAAGAAGACAAAAAAAAAACAGTATCGGTGGGGCCCCCTTTTCTGCATGCTGCTCTCAATTCAAATCAAATAATATTGCATCTGCAGATCGCAACCTAATCAACACAACGAGTGCCACCCCAGCATGCTTCACTTCAGACTGTGACTAGAGACTTCAGGTGTGGAATGACAACCCTTCAGCTTCATCACTCGGGTGAGACCTTTCCTTTCATAGTATTCTCTAATTCCATTCCAGGTGGTCCACTCCCCAATAAAGTCCCCAAACCTAGATATAGTCCAGGTTCCCTGAGATAGAGCATAGGTTCACCTGTGCCCATAAACTAGGGGAAAAATATATACCTGAAAGCAGAAGTACACAAGAGCATGCAGGGAATACCCCCAACACTTTATCTGCACTATTACAGTCTTTAGGTCCATGATTGTTCAACAATTTGTTTGGCTTTGTATGTTAACTTTCTTTTCAGCCACCAGGTTCCGGATGCCAGCGAGATGCTGACCAGACTTCCCTGGACAGACGACCCCATTAGTGTGTACTCCACTTCCTCAGAGCCCCACCCTACTAGGGAAAGAGACAGACAGACTGGGAGTATGGATCGACCAGTCAACGCCCATGTTCAGTGGGGAAGCAATTACAGAAGCCAGATCTTCCACCCTCTGCAACCCACAACGACCCTGGATCCATACTCCCAGAGAGATAGAGAATGGGAAAGCTATCAGGGGAGGGGGTGGGATGTGGAGATCGGGTTATGGGAATTGTGTGGAATTGTACCCCTCTTATTCTATGGTTTTGTTAATGTCTCCTTTCTTTATAAAAAAAAAAAAAAGAGTATCACTCTGCCGCATATAATACTGGGGTTTGAAGTCAGGACCTCACGAATGAGAGTTCAACACTTTATTCATTGCACCACTTCCCAGGCTGCACTTTACAGTCTTTTTGTTTTGTTTTTTATTTATTTTTTTGTAATTTTTTATTTATTTTCCCTTTTGTTGCCCTTGTTGTCTTTTTATTGTCATTGCAGTTATTGTTGTTGTTACTGATGTTGTTGTTGCTAGACAGGACGGAGAGAAATGGAGAGAGGAGGGGAAGAAAGAGGGGGGGAGAGAAAGATAGACACCTGCAGACCTGCTTCACCACCTGTGAAGCGACTCCCATGCAGGTAAGGAGCCAGGGGCTCGAACCAGGATCCTTACACTAGTCCTTGTGCTTTGGGCCATGTGTGCTTAACCTGCTACGCTACTGCCCAACTCCCTGTTTTTGTTTTTGTTTTACTGTCTTTATTTATTTGGATAGAGACAGCTAGAAATTGAGTGGGAAGGGGGTGACAGAGAGGGAGACAGACAGACATCTGCAACAATGCTTTACCACTTGTGAAGCATTCCCCCCTGCAGGTGGGGACCAGGGGCTCAAACCCCAGTCCTTGCACACTGTAACATGTGCGCTCAACAAGATGTGCCACCATCCAGCCACATTTTAGAGCTTTCTGATGATGGTCATCAGTAGAAAGAGGGATTCAAGGAAGGACCCACAGACCCTAGGTTATAAGTAGCAACTCCTGGCTATTAGAACCTACAGTGTGAGCAGAGATATCTTTTTCTTGCTTTTTCAATATTTTACTCATTTTATTTTAATGAGACAAATACAGAGGTAAAGATGAGAGAATTTCACAGCTCTGGCTGATGGTGGTGCTAGGACTGAACCTGGGACCTTGGAGCCTCAGGCATGAGAGTTTCTTTGCATAACCATTATGCTATCTGTACTCTGACCTGAAAGGCTTTTGTATAACCATTACCCTGTCTTCCCCTGCCAGAACAGGGATTTCTATGATTGTAAATAGGGTGGGTAGAAGAGGATGAGATACAGTTTATTTATTGTCTGTTAAGGCTTTGAATCTACGTGACTCCTCTGTTCCTGGTGGACTTTCTTTAAAAATGTTTTTTTATATTTATTTATTTTCCCTTTTGTTGCCCTTGTTGTTTTTTATTGTTGTTGTAATTATTATTGTTGTTGATGTTGATGACATCAACATCATAGGACAGAGAGAAATGGAGAGAGGAGGGGAAGACAGAGAGGAGGAGAGAAAGACAGACACCTGCAGACCTGCTTCACTACTTGTGAAGCAACTCCCCTGCAGGTGGGGAGATGGGGGCTTGAACCAGGATCCTTATGCTGGTCTTTGCACTTTGGGCCACATGCACTTAACCTGCTGCGCTACTGCCTGACTCCCGGACTTCTTTTTTTTTTCCCCTAGTGTCAGAGAAGGAGAAACACCACAACACTATTCATGGAGCTTCCGCTAGTGCTGTGTATGGTGCTTGCATGTGCTGCTAGAGCTCAAACCCAGATCTTCAAACATGGCCAAGTGTTTGCTCCACTAGGTGAATTGTCTTCTGACCTCAAGATAGTTTAAATACCAATCCTGGCCTGGGAGGGGACACAGTAGATAAAGCATTGGACTCCCAAGCATGAGGTCGCCAGAATCACAAGTGCCAGAGTAATCTCTGCCTAAGCCCCACCCTCCCAGGCCTCACCTGCATGGTCATGAGAGGAGACTACCAGTGGCTGACTCCAGGGTCCACAGCCAATGGCATTGGAGATGCACACACGCACAGTCAGGTCCTTCTCGGGGTCCCAGCCTGTGAGATTGATCCGGGTCCCTTCCACTGTCAGTTCACTCTGCAGCCAGAAAAAAAAAAAAAAGCCTCAGCCCACACTTACTCTATGGAGATTCCCCACTCATGGGGGTTGTCAAAGACAGACGGGTCTAGATGGAACATGGGTGCTAGAAGCACTTTGGGTTCAGCCTTGGGAGTACAGCCTGCTGTGGGAGGCTGCAGGTGAGGGAGAGGGTAGGTGGTGGCCCCTGAAGGTCTTCTCTGTGCCCTCTCCCAGTTACTAGAGGAATATGTTTCCCATACAAGTGTGCAAAATGTGAGCCTAACAGGCTCCATTTAGAAGGCTCCAGTAAGGAGGGGCAGGCAGAGTGAAGCAGGTGGCCAGGGTGGAAGGAGATCCAGTGCACTAAGCCCTCATGCCTCCAAGGACAGTCAATCCAAAACCCTAAAGCCTGAGACCCCTGAAGGCTGACTCTAGTCCCCCAGCAGAGTAAAGACTGGGTTTCCCTTACCTGAGTTTCATTTTCTTGAATCCAAGACAGTCGATAGGGCCCCAAGGGGACTTCTGAAGGGCCCTCAGGGATTACTTCTTCCCATTCCAGGATGAGCCCTGAGTCTGTGCGGATGGCATGAAGGTTCTGGGGAGCAGTGGCTGGAGCTGGACTCAAGAAGAGAAGACTACTAAGCATCCTGCCTGTCCCACAACCACTCAGATAGGATTTGGGAAGGAACCTCCAAGAATTATTCAGCTGACAAGAGTTGCCTCCCAGCTCAGCCTGCTCTCACCCGGGGTGATTAAAAGCAGAGACTATGGCACCCCAACTCAACAATAGACTCTTCCTCACCTAGGTGACAACCTCTGCCTGTCCTTCCCTATTTCACAGCACTGTAGTCTTCTTGAAATGACAAGAAAATTTGTGACCCCAGAAGTGAATAAAGTTCCGGGCTTTCAAGTATAAGGTCCTGAGTTGGATTCCAAGCATCACTTGTGCCAGAATGATGCTCTGGTTCTTTCTCAGTCTCCTTCTCATACCATATATCCTTATTGGGGTTTCCCTGACAGTGCTGGAACATTAATTCTTGTTTTTAATAATTTTTTTATATTTATTTATTTTCCCTTTTGTTGCCCTTGTTGTTTTGAAACATTAATTCCACATCCTCTGGTCTTTTCTAAATATATATATATATATATTGGACCAAGTGGTGGGGCTCACAGCAGAGCACACATGTTACAATGCATGAGATCTTGTGTTCAAGACCCCAATTTCTACAGAGAAAGCTTCACAAGCAGTGAAACTATGATGCAGCATCTCTTTATCGCTCCCTCTTCTCTATATATATCCAATAAAGAAAATATATATATATTAAATATTTTATTTATTTACAAGATAGGAGGAGAGAGAAAGGACCAGACATTACTCTGGCACATGTGCTGCCAGGGACCCCATGCTTGAGAATCCAAAGCTTTACCACTGTGTCACCTCCCAGACAACAGAAAATATAATTTTTTAAAAAAATTCATTGATTGATGAAAGGGGACCAGAGTGTCACTCTGGCACATGTGATAATAGGCATGAAACTCAGGACCTCTTGCCTTGAGAGTCCAATGTCCCTGGGCTACTCTCATCCCCCTCTTCTGCATTGTCTGTCCACCCACCAGCCCTGGAGCTATATGGATTTATTTACTGCACAGACATACAGAAGGCACACAGGATTTTCTGAGTGACAAAGGAAACACCCTGTCAGGTAGCTCCTTTCCCCACCATCTCTACTCTAAATAGAACCCTATGCTGCTTGGACTGCCCTTAGCCGGCCACTCTGCTCTGTGAATCCCTTACCTAGACCCTTTGTCCGGAAGGGCACCCAATCAGCATATGGAGAAGGCCCCAAGGCATTGGCACAGCGTACCCTGAGGCTGTAGTTGGTGGCAGGTGCTAGGTCCCGAAGCAGACATGTGAAGGGTGGCACGGGGACGACAACAGCCAGGACCTCCCAGCCACCTGGGGCCTGTGCCACCTACAAGAAAGCAGACACAAATAGTGGAGGATGGTGGAGGAGACGAGAAGGATGTGGGCATGAGGAAGACATGAGATCAAGCCTTCTCTGAGTCTATTAGCAAACGCCTGCTCTCACCTCCCCAAAGCCCCAAGTTTGCACATGTTCCTTTTGAATAGAATGACCTTCTCTTCCTGGCAAAGTTCAGGAAGAGTCTATGCAAATATTGCCCTGTAAATCATTTCTCAACTCCTCCAGAAAGCTTATGCCCCTCTGTACTGGGTTTCTGGCTCTGTAGGAGCAGTTTACTTCTTCCTGTTACTGTATGTCAGTGCAATCCCAGAGCTTCTCCAAGGCAGGGTAGCTGGGAACCTAGGGGCATTTGCACCATATTGCCTTACCTCTGGGGGCTCAGGCCAAGAGTGCAAATGGAGATTTGTATCACCTGGGTAAATATGTAGATATTATAAATCAACTAGTGACTCAGTAAGATGTCAACTAGTGACTAGGTAAGATGTCTTTTATTGCAGGGGCTGCATGATAGCTCACCCAGTAGAGTATACACTAATAGGGAGGAATCAGGTTTAAACCCCCAACCACCACGTGGGAGCACCATACCCAAGGGAAGTTTATCAAGCAGTGGGGCAGTGCTGGTTTCTCTCCTTCTCTTTGTGCCTCTTTCCCTTTCTCTCTCTCTCTCCTAATAAAAAAAATGGGGGTAGGGGAAAGATGGTGGTTTACTCAGTAGTGCTCACATGACCATGCACAAGAACCAGAGTTCAAGCCACTGGTCCCCACCTGCAGGGGAGAGCCTTCAACGGGTGGTGAAGGCTGTGATAGAACAGTGTTGTAGGATTGAACCTGGGACTTTGGGGCCTCAGACATAAAAGTCTCTTTACATAACCATGACGCTATCTTCCCAATCCTCTCTTCCTTCCTCTCTCTGTATCTCTCACCTCCATCAATGAAAGAAAAAAAAAAACTATCCACTGGGAACAGTGGAACATTTTGTAAGCACTGAGCCCCAGTGATAACCCTGGTGACAAAAAAACAACAATCCACTATGAAAACCATGTCATCAAAAATAAATAGGGGGGAGTCGGGCAGTAGCACAGCAGGTTAAGCACATGTGGCGCAAAGCGTAAGGATCCCAGTTCGAGCCCCCCAGCTCCCCACCTGCAGGGGAGTTCCTTCACAGGTGGTGAAGCAGGTCTGCAGGTGTCTCTCTTTCTCTCCCCCTCTCCTCTCCATTTCTCTCTGTCCTAGCCAATAATGATGACATCAATAACTACAATAAAATAATTAAAAAACAAGGGGAATAAATAAGTATTTTAATAAATAAAATAAATAGAGTGGAGGTAGATAGCATAATGATATACAAGGAAACTCATGCCTGAGGCTCCAAAGTCCCAGGTTCAACACCACCATCACCCCCATCCCCCCACCCCCACCCCCACCATAAGCCAGAGCTGATCAGTGCTCTGGTAGAAAAATAAATAATAAATAAACACACAAAGCTGAACTTGGACTGAGTTTGGTGTATTGCATGAACATAAAAGTCTCTGGGAAAGGGAATTGGGTGGTAGCACAGCGGGTTAAGCGTACATGACACAAAGTGCAAGGATCGGTGTAAGAATCCCAGTTCGAGCCCCGGCTCCCCACATGCAGAGGAGTCGCTTCACAAGCAGTGAAGCAGGTCTGCAGGCGTTTCTCTTTCTCTCGCCCTCTCTGTCTTCCCCTCCTCTCTCCATTTCTCTCTGTCCTATCCAACAATGGCAACACCACCACCAACAATAATAACTACAACAACAATAAAAAAAAAACAAGGGCAACAAAAGGGAAAATAAATTAAAAAAAAAAAAGTCTCTGGGAAGAGGGAGAGTGAGAGCATTTTCAGGTCCTGGTGCATGATGGTAGAATGGGACCCAGACTAGGGGTGAGAGGGTTTGGCTAACACCTATCATGGTGAGATGAGAAATTATATCCATGTGTCAACAACCATACTTACTGTAAACAACCCTCCCTAGTAAAAATAAGTAAACAAAACCAAAAAATAAATAGGGCAGGGATATAGCATAGTGGTTTTGCAAAGACATTCAGACTTGAGGCTCCAATGTCCCAGGTTCAATCTGGGCATCACCTTAAACTAGAGTTGAGAAGCGCTCTGATTAAATAAATAAATAAATAAATTTTCTATTATAACATATTGATCAAACAAATAATCTTCCAGCCTGAAGGCTACATGGCTGGAGTAAATTTGCAATTTGCAAAGCACCTTATGATGGGGTGTAGGAAGGTGACCAAGTGAGGAGACAGGAGTGAAGGCCACAGACAGTCTATATAGATGTTGTCCTGTCTGCAAAGCGGGCGAAGTGGGCAGGAGTGCCCATCAGCCCAGTCCATCCAGCTCTCCTACCTGCACTGTGCATGACTGGAGCAAGGCCAGCCCGTCAGCACCTGGCACCCACGCTACACTGGCATTGCTGCTGGAGAGCTTCGTCACTGTGATGTTGAAGGGAGCAGCAGGCGGGGCTGTGGACCAGGACAGTGTAGATGAAGAGGAAGCAGAAAGGATGACAGTCAGGTCTGAAGCCCCTCCTTGGGGCCTGACCCCCACCCCACTTTAGGAGGTCTCATCCAGCATTGTGCTGGGCTGTCTTCCCCAGAGCACCCCAGTCCAAGCTGGCAGAAACTTGGTTAGTCTTGACCATCTCCCACAGCCTAACTCCCCCTCCCTCCCAAGGACTCTGCTTAGTGATGGGAAATCTAGTGCAACGTCAGGTTTCTATTCTCATCTCAGCCCTGGCAGGGTCTCAAGTGCTCCCACTAAGAAGGGAGCTGAGTCAATTAACCCTTTGGCCAAATGTCCTGGGACTGAAGCTGGCCCACCCTCAGCCACCCAGATTCCCTTCTTGCCCTGCCGCATCTCCTTCTACCTTGAAGACGAACAGTGGCCAGGCGGGAAGAGGCCAGGCCTTTTCTGTTGTGAGCCTCACAGGAGAACACGGTGCTCTGTGTCACCCCTAGGGCCAGAAAGCCTCAGTCAGCCACCTCCCCAGACAGCAGACCCCCCTCCCCACCGCAGTCTTAGACTGGGGAAGGGGCTGGACAATGGGGCATAGAGAGAACCAATATTGACTGTGGAGCCTGGCTGTGCTTGGGGGAGGGTGAGTGCTCTGTTTTCTCATTTCCCAAATGGGAGAGCTGTGACATAACATGCAAAGTGCATGGCACACAGCAGGCTCCTGAGAACTGTCATCCCAGCCCTCCCACCTCAGTCCTAACTGCTGCCAAGAGACACCAAGCTACCTCCCTCCAGTGGTCACTCCTGCTCCATGCATTCCAGAGTGGGGCTGGAGATGCACCCCAACCTGTTCCTATACCTGCATTCTCTGTACACTCCACTGATTACCAGCTCCTAATGCCCTGTGCCCAAAATGTCTTCTCAAATATAATCCTCCCTGGGGACTGAACTGAAGCTCTCTAGTTCTTATGTAGTTCCCATTCCTCCTTCCTGTGCCCCCCACCCTGCAGTGATGGTGCCTAGCAAAGTGGTGCATGGAGGAGTTAGTTCAGTGAATGCTTATTATCAGGCTGGCTGCCAGAGGATCCCCACCCCACAGCACATCTGAACAATCAAACCCAACCTCCTCTCAACCAGCTCCAAATCAGCACCTTCTGAACAAGACCGGCCCTGGCTGGCTTCCAGGACAGCCGTGAGTCCACTTGCCCAGTTCATAAGACCAATCACACTCCTCCTTTTTTAGGTGAGTACAAGCCCTAGCCAGAAATGGTAAGCTTTGCTTCCCAGATAAGAACCTACAAGCATGTGAGGGACAAGGTGGGGGTTTCAGCATGTCTAACAGTGTACAAAAATGAACAGATAAACTTGTTTGAGGAGAGTGAAGATTTCTGGGCAACAAAGTCCCTGTAATTTTAGCTGGCTGCCCCCTTTTTCTTTCCCTCCCACACCATTTCTGTCTTCCAGGAAGAAGCTAGGTTCTGCCTCTCGGGGTACAGGAGGTGCCCCTGGCCCAGGACCAGCTGTGCTGGGCCTGAACTTCCAGAGTCAGCACACAGCAGGCTCTATGCTAATCAGCCCACCCAGGCAGCCCAGCACTCCTAGCTTAACCTGCTGCACTACCTCAGCACTCCTAGCTAAGGAGCTCAGCTGGGCTGTGGCTCATGAACCAAGGCCTGCTCCCACCCCAGTCAGTCAATGACTCTGCCAGCCTTGCCACCCCACTCTGAAGCCCACCACTCATCCAGGCTGCTCACCTGTCATATTTAATACAGAAGGCGAGGGAGCTGCTTCCCCAATTTGCCTGCCTCCTTTCCACCAGACAATGGTGACTGGCTCAGGGGGCCCCACGGCTGCACAGGACAGCTGGAAAGGGGCATTGGGAGGCACTGCCAGATCTTTTGGCTCCACTGTGAAAAATGGCACGCCTAGGGAGGAGAAGGGTGGGGGTGAGTCCTACCACCTTTATGCACAAGGCACATGTGCCTTGTCAGTTATGGAGCCCTACTTGGTAGGGGCATCACTCCTCTGTTTTGCTTCATCTTGCTTTGGGGCAAGAGAGATTCTACCCTAGAAATCTGCTCAGACAGTATCTCCAAGAAGAGGAGGAGGGTGGAGAGCTGGGGGAGGAGAGCAGACAAGAGTCTTCACAGAGTTCTGTAGGCAGTCCCAGCTCTTGTTCAGGGCCCTTTGTTACTTTCTTAGTCACTTTGTTTTCCCGTGCTGAATAGCTCTGGGCTCCAGCAGCTGTGGAGCTGTCCTACTCCTCCCTCCCCTCCCCCTCCTGCCCTGCCACTTGGCAGAACTGGGTCCAGCCCCAGACGGGAGCCTGAGGCCTGGTGCTTAGACTGAGACAGACTGTAACCCAAAGGGTTTCAGGCCCCATAGGTCACATAGGCTCCAGGGAAGATGGTCTTTTGACATCAGGGACTGGAGCTGGATAAAGCAGTGGGGCAATGACCAGGAAGCAGAGGGGTAGCCCAGCTGATGCTGAGCTTTCCTGTACAAAGAGTGATTGCTAGCAGAAAGCATTTGGCTGGATTCAGGCCTCACCTTCCACGGTGAGCCACACTGGCTGGGAGGTGGTAGTCTCCTCACCCTCCACCTGGCACCAATACTGGCCTGCATCTGAACGTTCTGCTGACTTCAAGCTGCAAAAAGAAGCAGGACACCAGATTCACTGACCACTCCACACATTCAGTGCCTTCGCCTTCGCTTCTAAAAGCTTCTATCCATTGGCTGATTAAAGAAACACTGTCCTCTTAGCATCCAACTTGCTCCCAGCTCTACAGCCCCTAGGTTAGTGTATAGGGGCAGCCAGGACTGGAGCCCACGCCAAGCCCCCTGGCCCTGCACCTGAGGAAAGCGATCCAGTGCTTCTCGCTGACTGGGATGTACATCTGGTCCACACTCTGGACCACAGCCCCGTCCTTTATCCACTGGATGTCGGGCTCCCTCGTCCCCTCCACGCTGCAGTTGAGGCTCACAGGTTGCCCCTGAGACACCGTCAGCTTCACTGGGACTCCCAGAAGCTTTAAGTCTGAAGAGGAGGGATAGAGACAGACCCTGGATATACCCATCCTCCTCCAGAATCCAGCTTCTGTGTGCCAGGGCTCACTCAGTCCACAAAGAGCAAGTAGACAAAGTGGGCATAAAGGGTGTAGGAGGGAGGGGGCACCATGGCCATCAAGTTACATAGGTCCCCCCAGCTTGCAGTGACCTTTCCTCATCCCTCCCTACTGGAAAGCCTTGAATTGAGGCCCAGATCCCACCTGGGGTGGGCATAAGAACTCCACCAAGGGGCAGGGGTAGATAGCATAATGGTATGCAAATAGACTCTCCTGCCTATGGCTCCAAAGTCCCAGGTTCTATTCCTACACAACCATGAGCCAGAGCTGAGCAGTGCTCTGGTAAAACAAACAAACAAAAAACCTGTACCCAGCCAGTGCAACAGACTGCCAGCTCACCTCCCAAGGTGCCGGCCCAGACTCCACAGTGCTGCAGGCACCCCCTACATCCCACCCCAGGAAGTGAAGGGAAGGGAGGTGGGGGCTCCCCAGAAGCAGAGAACATATGGCTGCAAAAACACGTCAGATCAAACACATGGCAGCCTTCCGTTCTATTAATACCTGAGAGTGTGCAAGGGCAGGCAATGGAGGTAGGAGGGAGGCAGGAAGATGCCCTGAGCAGGGAGTCATAGCCCCTCTGAGCTGCCAACACACCAGCAGGGACCACTCTCTGGAGTCTTAGTCTCTGGAGTTCGTCTTTCCCTCCCTCTCTCTCCCTCTTCTCCCTCTCTCTTCTCCTGGCCTCCCTGTACGTTGAAGCAGAGAGGGGTAGGTGAACTATATCCATGCGCGAAATCTGATCTAACTTCTTCCAGCTCTGCTACTCCTGGGCGCTGCTCCTGAGCCACATACCTGTAAACACTCATCACTCTTTTTCCCTTATCTTTCTTTAGAGGCGGGAATGGTAAGGAAAGGTGTCTCAAGAGACAATGCTGGCCCAGTCCCTCTCCCTTCCCTACTCCACTCCCCCTCGGAGGATCAGTCACAGCCACACATGCCCAGCAATCTCGGGGATCACGGAGTGGGAAGGCAGGAAGCCTGGGTGCTGCGGGAAGTCCCCCTGCAACACTTCGGCCGCTCAGTGGGGACCAGCATGCTGCCCCTGTACGAGCTCCCGGCACTCCCGCTCAGGCAGGTGGCCCAGGAGCCAGGTCCGTCCGCTGCCCAGTGGCCCAGGCGCCCTCACAGCCCCAGGCCCTCACTGGTGAGCGCTGGGGGACTGCCAGCCGGCTGCCATCGCTGCGGTCACAGAGTGGAAGCGTGTGGGCGGTGGGCAGAACCGGGACCCCCAGGGCTGCGAGAGGAGAGCAACTATCAGTAACTAGCAACTACGAGCGGGAAGCCGCAGACACCCGCCGCCGGCCCCTCGGCCCTCGGCCTGCTCTCTTCTTCCCAGCCGCTGGGAGAGTTAGAAAGTCGAGGGAGGGGGAACCCCGCCGCGCCCCCTCCCCCAACCCGAGCCTCGGCCTTCCGGCTTCCCGCCCCCCACTTTGCCCTCCGGCCAACCCTGGTCCAGGGCACCGCGCCCCATCCCGGCCCCCGCCCCCCTACCTCCTACCTGCGACCGCTGGCCCCACGAGCAGCAGCGCGGCCAGAGCCAGCAGCAGCGGCGGCGGCGGCGGCGGCGGCGGCGGCTGCAGCGGGGTCAGCGGCAGGAGCCCCGGCCGCCCCATGCTCCGCCTCAGCGCCGTGGGCCGCGACGCCGCACCATGCCGGGCCGGGGACACGGTGGGGAGGGAGAGGAGGTAGGGGCGGGGCGGGGACCCGAACACGCCCCGGGCCAGGCAGCAGTCAGCAGCTCGGGGTCCTCGGGGCCGTGCCTGGGCCACCGCGCCGGCTCCGCAGCCGTCGCCGCCGTCGCTGATTCATGTTCCAGGAGCCGCCGCCGCCTCCTCTGCACGCCCGCAACCCGGCTCGCACCGCCCCTCGCGGAGCCCTGGCCCGGCCGCCCCGCCCCCGCCCCCGCCCCCCACACCCTTGCAGCCCGGACCGACACCCCCAGGCCCTTGCAATGTGGGCCCAAGTCCTCCAAACCCTGCAGCTTGCCCCTAAACCAGCCTCCTGCCGCCCCAGCCTACTGCTCCCCATCCCCACCCCAGGTACCTCAATGCTGAACCTTGGGACCCAGGGCAGCCCTCTGCTTGGGCACCTCAGCTACAGCACTCCTTCCTCTAAATACACTCCAACATCTTTTTCAATCTCCAGATCCATCCTTGAAACCTTGCTAGAACCCTCTACCACACCCCAACTTTTGTGGACACTCTGACCCCAGAATCCAGCACCCCGCTCTCCGGACACAAGCCATCTGGTCTCCTTAGACACTCCAGCCATCAGGCCCACCTAACAAGCATGACTCAGAGCCTTCCAAGTTCTTAGTGACCTTCAGCTTTTATCAGATGTCCCCACTGCTGTAATTGTTTTATATAGGCCTACCCACGTATTAAAAAAAAAAAAGTATTTGTTTATTAGAGAGAGAACTGCCAGGATCAAACTCAGGACCTCATGCTTTTAGGTTCAATGCTTTATCACCTGTACCACCTCCCAGGCAGGGAGCACACATCTCTAGGGGCTGTCATTTTTCTTACTTGCTTTCCTCTGGTTCTACCCCCACCCTACCCCTATTCCCCAGGACCTGGTGTGAACGTTGGTTGATTTCAGAATGTCCAGTTAAGTAGCCCACCTCAAACACAGTAGGTGCTCCAGAAAGAAACAGATGCCTGTTAAGTGAATAATTGCCTTCCAAGCTTGGACTGCCCCACAACCAGTAATCACGGGGGTGGCTGTGCCCACGGACTTCCTGTCAGATGCAGAGCCGGTTCCAAATTCGGCCTCCCAAACATTCCCCTCCCTTTGCCAGCCAGCTGCTCCTCCTGTGCCCTGAGCCTCCACCCAGGACCGTCCTGAAGGAGGGTGGGGTCTATTTTGTCAGACCTCCCTTGCCTGCAGCTCAGCTCCCTCCTCCCAGAGGTTCTCCTGAGCAGCAGGGGCCTGCCTCTTGCCCAACTTGGCCCCATCCTTGATTGCATATTAATTATACAAATGATAACAACAGTGCTGGCTGCAGCTTCAGAGCCATCTGGGGGCGCCCCCAGGTGGCCACACAGGGCAGAGGCCTGAGATTGCTGTCAGTCTGGTGGCAGGGGCCTTTTGCATTAATCTTCCAGTTTCAGAGATACTGTGGGTTGTCTCCAGGACTCTCTTTAGCAAAAGACTTGCTCAGTTGCAGAATCCACAGCTTTTGGGCTTTGGGCTTAGTTGGATCAAGGCAGGCAAGCAGCAAATCTGTGGCTGAAGCCTCCTCCTCTGCCGTGAAGAGCTACAGCCTTGCCCTGAGGACCGGGAAGCTTCTCCCAAGATGATTTCAGCTTTCCAGGGAAAGGATCTTAACTCCTTCTAACCCTGCCTCACACTGGAAGGACCTCTCCAAGGAGTGTCAAATCCAGAACCTTGCCTCTTATTCCCTCCCCTGATGAATGATTCTTGAATGATGATGAGCAGTGAATCCCAACCCAAGGAGCATCAAAATGTGATTTTTGTTGTTCTATTAATGTATATTTGTTCATTTTAAAGGATCTGGGAAAGAGCTCACTTGGGTAGTATGCTGCTTTGCCATGTGCATGACCTCAGGAGTTTGACTGCCAATGCAAATTCATCCCCAGAAGCTTCAATGTGGTTTCTTCCACTTTCTCTCTGCCCATCTGCCTGTGTCTATCAAAATAAGCAAACAAACAACAAACAAACTTAAAATTAAATTTTAAAATTCAGATTTAGATAGAGGCAGAGAAAGAGAACTTCCTTTAATGCAATGGGGACTGGAGATACACATGCAAAAGCAGTGCACTATCCATGTAACCTATTTCACTGACCTCCAAATATTTCAATTTTTTATTAATTTTTTTATATTTTATTTATTTACTGAGAAATATAGGAGAGAGAGAAAGAACCAGACATCACTCTGGTAAATGTGCTGCCGGGAATTGAACTCAGGACCTCATGCTTGAGAGTCCAGTGCCCTAGCCACTCTGCCACCTCCCGGACCACCCAAGTATTTTATTTTTATGAATATTGCTATTAATTGAATTGTTTCCTTTTTAAATTTTTTTCTTTTTTTAATATTTATTTATTCCATTTTGTTGACCTGTTTTTTTTGGTTGTTGTTGTAGTTATTATTGTTGTTGTCATTGTTGGATAGGACAGAGAGAAATGGAGAGAGGAGGGGAAGAGAGAGGAGGAGAGAAAGAGACACCTGCAGACCTGCTTCACCGCTTGTGAAATGACTCCCCTGCAGGTGGGGAGCCAGTGGCATGAACCTGGATCCTTACGCCTTTTACGCCGGTCCTTACACTTTGCACCACCTGCGCTTAACCCGCTGTGCTACTGCCTGACTCCCCATACAGGTTTTTTTTTTTTTTAATTTTTTTAATCAGAGAACTGTTCAGCTCTGGGCTTATGGTGGTGCAGGGGATTGAACCTGGGACTTTGGAGCCTCAGGAATGAGAGTCTGTTTGCATAACCATTATGCTATCTACCCTCTGCCCAGGTGTTTTTTTTTTTTCTTAACGTCTCATTTGTCTATTTTAAAGAGAGAGACACACAGAGAAAGATACAATGAGAAACAAAGAGAGAGGCCAAGACCAGAGCACTGTTCAGCTCTGACTAGTGGTGATGCTAGGGTGAGCCTAGGGCTGCAGAGTCTCAGACATGAAAGTCTTTTGTATAACCATTTTGCTATCTTCCTAGTCCCTTGTCATTTATTTCTAGTGTGTAGAACTATGATTTTTATTATCTTTGTTTATTTATTGCATATAGACAGCCTGAAATCAAGAGTAAAGGAGTGATAAAGAGGGAGAGAAACAGAGAAAACCCCACAACAATGCCTCATCACTTGCAAAACTTTCCCCTACAGGTGGAGACCAGGGCCTCAAACCTGAGTCCTTACACACTGTGATATGTGTGCTCAACCAGGTGCACTATTACCCAGCCCCACAATATGATTTTTTAAAATTTATTTTATTTATTTATTCCCTTTTGTTGCCCTTGTTTTTTTTTATTGTTGTAGTTATTATTGTTGTTGTCGTTGTTGGATAGGACAGAGAGAAATGGAGAGAGGAGGGCAAGACAGAGAGGAGGAGAGAAAGATAGACACCTGCAGACCTGCTTCACCGCCTGTGAAGCGACTCCCCTGCAGGTGGGGAGCCGGGGTTCGAACCAGGATCCTTATGCCGGTCCTTGTGCTTTGCGCCACCTGCGCTTAACCCGCTGCGCTACAGCCCGACTCCCCCAAAATATGATTTTTTTCGTATGCATTGATCTTGGTCAATACCTTTGCTTTGTGTGTATTGAGTTATGTTGCTGACCCCAAAAATGGGTCTGTTTGCCTATTTGTTTTGTTTCTTGCCACCAGGGTTAATGCTGGGGGTCAGTGACTACACAGCTATACTCTTCCCAGGGTGCTTTTTCTTTTATTTCTTTTTCTTAAATTCTTGATGGAAGGTAGTATAAAGAGATAAAGAGAGAGAGATAGGGGGGAGGGAGAGAGAGAAAAGCAGAATCACCTCCAGGGACTGGGTGATGGTGCACTCAGTATAGCAGACATGATACAGTACCCAAGGACCCATGTTCAAGGCCATGGTTCCCATCTGCTGGGGGAAGGCATCACAAGTGGTAAAGCAGGGCTGAGGTGCTTTTCTTTCCTCTCTCCATTTCTGTCTCCCCCTTCTTTCTCTATTTCTCTCTGTGTCTATCCAATAAGTAAAATAAAGGAAAAAAACACCTGCAGCACTGTCCCATTGCTCATGAAGTTTCCTCTGTGTCGGTGGAGGTGGAGGCTTGAACTTAGCTCATGGTAACGTGCTCTCTTTTTAAATAAATTTTTTAATTGATTTCATTTGTTGGATAGAAAGTCAGAAACTGAGAGGAGAGGGGGATATAGAGAGGGAGACAGAGAGACACCTGCAGCAGTGCTTCACCACTCGCAAAACTTTCCCCTTGCAGGTGAGGACTGGGGGCTCAAACCTGGGTCCTTGTGCATTGAAACATGTGTGCTCAACCAGGTGCACCACCACTCAGCCCATAACATGCTGTCTACTGGGTGAACAACTATCTGGACCCTCAAGTGTTTATTTTTAAATATATTTATTTATTTATTTTCTTTTGTTGCCCTTATTGTTTTATTATTGTAGTTATTATTATTGTTATTGATGTCACTGTATTAGATAGAACAAAGAGAAATGGAGAAAGTAGAAGAAGACAGAGAGAGGGAGAGAAAGTCAGACACCTGCAGACCTACTTCACCACTTGTGAAGTGACTCCCCTGCAGGTGGAGAGCTGGGGACTTGAACCAGGATCCTGATGCCGGTCCTTGCGCTGTGTGCCACCTGCGTTTAACCCTCTGTGCTAACGCCCAACTCCCTCAAGTTTTTTTTAAATTATTTTTTATTTGTTTTGGATAGAGACAGAGAAAAGTTAAGAACAAAGGCAGAAATAAAAAGGAAGAGAGAGAGAGAAGCAACACTGCTTCACTGCTTATGAAGCTTACGTTCTGCAGATGGGGACCAGGGGCTTGAACCTGGGTCTTTACACACTGTAATGTGTGTGCTCAATCAGGTTTGCCACCACCTGACCCCTCCAAAAAAAAGTGTTCTTCTGTACATGTCATGAATTCCAGTGCCTTCTCCACTCAACAAATTGACTTTCCAGCTACCCAGAGGTGTGGCAGTCACTCATGGTCACCAACTGTCCTGTGAGAGAGCCAGGAGCCTCAAGGCCCTTCTTTTTCTTAGCCAAGAGGTGGTTCAGTGGCTAAAGTGTAGGACCTGAGAGCATACCATCCTGAGTTTGAACCCTGATATCAGTCAAATATACCAGAATATGCTCTGGTCCTCTTCTTCATTAATAATTTTTAAAAATTCATTCTTCCTCTACCCTTGCTTCTGAATGCTTCTCAATGTGTAATATTTCCACTTTCAGGATAAGGAGGATGGTAAGGTCCCGGTCTTCTGACTCTCCAGCTCCTACAAAGAATACTTGCTGTCCTGAGTGACTCTTCCTACCTATATTGCCCCACTTCTTCCCCAGACATGATATAGAAATGTGCTTGAAGGGCATGTGAGCAGGTGTGATTCTGTAGCAGAGTTGTGTAGGTGGGTGAGAGGGTGTGCATTGTGATGTCTGAGGGAGGGTGTACATTTGTGCAAACTATAAATGTGACTGACACTCTGTGGGTGGATAAGGAGAAAGAGTGTGTGTGTGTGTGTGTGTTTATGTGGAGGAGTTTGGCTATGCAAATTCATGCCTGCAAAATCTCCCTTCTTTTCACAAATCCATTGCTTGGAAGGAAACTAATCAAATTAACAGGAAATGTATTTGAACTAATATGGAAGCAGCTGTCCCAGAAGTTCCTGTCATCCAGAGAACCAGAGCCAACTGTGACTGATTTCAGGGAGTAAGCAGGAGTACAGGGCAGAGGAAAACACAATAGGAGTCCATCATGGATGAACTAGACTGGGCCATGCCATATCCATATTCTGGTGAACATAACTTCCCAGGAAATCAAAGAGCAAGAAAAGACAGATAAACCTGGGAATAAAACATATCTGCCACAGTATGAGGTCAACATCCAAACACTAGCTAAGGAAATAATCACAGGAGTGAGTAAAGAGTTTGAAAGAATTGTAATCAGAAATACAGGAACAAAAAATGAGAATCTGGAAGAAAACACTAATTATCTCAAGGTTATTAGAGAGCTGAAAGCTGAAATAGCAGAGCTAAGAACACAACTAGCTGAACAAGCTGAAACAGTATGAGAACAGGGTAACAAAATAGATGAACTCCAGAAGACAGTAGAGGGCAGACAGAATAGAATCAATGAGGCTGAATACAGAATTAACAAGATCGAGGACGAATTAGAAACAACTAAAAAAGAAGTAAGAGATCTCAAAAAGAGATTAAAAGATACTGAAAACAACAACAGAGTCCTATGGGATGACTTCAAAAGAAACAATATATGCATAATTGGCTTACCAGAGGAAGAAAGAGGGAGAGGAAGAAAGCATTCTTCAGGCCATAATAGCTGAAAAATTCTCTAATCTAGACAACATAAAAGACATAAAGGTTCAAGAAGCCCAGATGGTCCCAAACAGAATTAACCCAGACTTAAAGACACCAAGACACATCATATTTAGAATGGAAAGGAATAAGGATAAAGAAAGGATCCTGAAGGCTGCAAGAGAAAAACAAAAGTCACCTACAGAGGAAAACCCATAAGATTAGCAGCAGACTTCTCCACACAAACACTACAGGCCAGAAGAGAATGGCAAGATATCTATCGAGTGCTCAATGAGAAAAGCTTTCAACCAAGACTATTGTATCCTGCTAGACTGTCATTCAGACTAGATGGAGGCATCAAAACCTTCTCAGACAAGCTACAGTTGAAGGAATCAACTATCATCAAGCCTTCCCTGAAAGAAGTTCTAAAAGGTTTCCTATAAACAGTTAGACCACCATAAATATGCCATATATCAGAGTACTCTAAAACTCTACAAGAATGGTGTTAACATATCCTCAGTCTTTGATATCAATAAATGTCAATGGCCTGAATTCACCTATTAAGAGACAAAGAGTAGGAAGATGGATCAGAAAATACAACCCAACAATATGCTGTCTACAGGAAACCCACCTAACTCAACAAGACAAACACAGACTTAAAGCGAAAGGATGGAAAACTATCATACAAGCCAATGGCACACAAAAAAGGGCAGGAACAGCTATTCTCATATCTGACATGATAGACTTTAAAATAGGTTAGTTAAAAAAGATAGGAATGGACACTACTTAATGCTCAGTGGATCAGTCAATCAAGAGGACTTAACATCTATGCACCCAATGAGAAGCCATCTAAATACATCAAACATCTACTGAAAGAGCTATAGCAATATATTAACAGCAACATAGTCATAGTAGGGGACTTCAACACCCCACTCTCTCAACTTGACAGATCATCCAGGCAGAAAATCAATAAAGACATAAGGGAGCTAAATGAAGAGATAGATAAACTAGAACTATTAGACATTTTCAGAGTCATTCATCCCAAGAAACTGGAATACACATTTTACTCAAGTCCACATGGGTCATTCCCATGTTAGGCCTTAGGATATATCCTAAGGAACCCAACACACCCATCCAAAAAAGATCTGTGTACACATATGTTCTTGGCAGCTCAATTTGTAGTAGCCAAAACCTGGAAGCAACCCAGGTGTCCAACAACAGATGAGAGGCTGAGCAAATTGTGGTATATATATATAATGGAATACTACTCAGCTGTAAAAAATGACAACTTCACTGTTTTCAGCCAATCTTGGATGGACCTTGAAAAATTCATGTTAAGTGAAATAAGTCAGAAAGAGAAGGATGAGTATGGGATGATCTCACTCTCATGCATAAGTTGAAAAACATGATCAGAAGAGAAAACACAAGTAGAACTTGAACTGGAATTGGCGTAGTGCACTAAAGTAAAAGACTCTAGGGCGGGTGGGGGGGAGAATACAGGTCCAAGAAGGATGACAGAGGACCTAGTGGGGGTTGTATTGTTATATGGAAAACTGAGAAATGTTATGCATGTTCAAAGTATTGTATTTACTGTTGAATGTAAAACATTAATTCCACAATAAAGAAATTAAAAAAAAACATATCTGCCACAGTAGCAAAACATCCTTATGGTATGACATGGGAGGTTGTGCAGTGGATGGATCTTTGAACTCTCAGATATGAAGGTCTGAATTCAGTCTCAAGTATTGCACGTTCCAGAATGATGCTATGGCTCTCTCTCTCTCTCCTCCTCCTCCTCTTCCTCTCTCTCTCTCCCCCCCCACTATAATATATATTAAAAACAAAATTAAACAGCATCCTAATGGCAACATTCCAGGCCTAGAAAGCAATTGTTCCAGCTCTTTCAAACTTAGGATCACTTCATCTCTCCCCTCTGGAGGAGCAAGAGAACCAAGGAGGGATGACCATGGTGAGCACAATCTCACTTGAACCTTGACTAAAGACATAACATTTCCCAAATACTAGTGACAGAGGGGCATCCACTAAAGGAATATAGCCAGCCACAGACAGTTTCCATTTACCATTTTTTTATAAATCTTATCTATTTACTTATTTTTTACAAGATTTTACTTATTTATTCATGAGGAATGATAGGAGAGAGAGAGAGAGAAAGAACCAGACATCACTCTGGTATATGTGCTGCCGGGAATTGAACTCAGGACCTCATGCTTGAGAGTCTGAAGCCCTATCCACTGCGCCACCTCCCGGACCACATCCAATTACCGTTTAAAGAAGGCATAACAATAGTTGGACTACACACAGCAGATTAAGCGCACATGGTGCGAAGCACAAGGACCAGCTGAAGGATCCCAGTTCGAGCCCCCAGCTTCCCACCTGTGGGAGTGTGGGTTGGGTCATTTCACAAGCGGTGAAGCAGGTCTGCAGGTATCTTTCTCTCCCCCTCTCTGTCTTCCCCTTCTCTCTCCATTTCTCTCTGTCCTATCCAACAACAATGACATCAATAACAATAATAATAATCACAACAACAATAAAAAAAAAAGGGCAACAAAAGGGGAAAAACAAACAAAAAAAGGCAGAACATCTATTTTGGGGAGCTTGAAGGAAAATTGTCTAAGGATATAATACCAGGGTATTCAAGATGGTTGCTGTGCCTGCCAAATGCCCCTTGCCCGGAATCCCCACACTAAGCTGGTATCTCTCCTTCACTCCTGGCCCAGTTAAAGATGAAGCAGAAAAGTCAATTCCTGGAAGAGACTACACTTTAGCTTTCAGTCATAGGGCAATTTCTTTTCCTTTTCCTTTTCTTTCTTTCTTCTTTCTTTTTTATTTTTAGAAGCAGAGATAGAGAGTGAAAGAGAAAGAGATGTGATCTGGGTGGTGGCTTAGTGGATAAAGCACTGGACTCTCTAATGTGTGAGATTTCAAGTTCAATCCCTGGCAGCACATGTACCAGAGTGATGTCTGGTTCTCTTTGTCTCCTCTTATTTTTCTCATTAATAAATACAATTTTTAAAGATAGAGAGAGCGGTAGCTCAGCGGGTTAAGTGCAGGTGGCACAGAACATGAGGGCAGGCTTAAGGATCCCGGTTCAAGCCCCTGGCTCCCCACCTGCAGGGGAGTCGCTTCACAGGTAGTGAAGCAGGTGTCTGTCTTTCTCTCCTCCTCTCTGTCTTCCCCTCCTCTCTCCATTTCTCTCTGTCCTATCTAACAATGATGACATGAATAACAACAACAATAATAACTACAACAACAATAAAAAAACCAATAAGGGCAACAAAAGGGAAAATAAATAAATATTTTTTAAAAAGATATAGATAGAGAGATAGTATGCATCATTCTGGCATATGTGATGCTGGGGATGCCACTCCAGATCTCATGCTATGGATCAGGCAATTTGCCTGCTGTGCCATCTCCTGAGTTACCCAATACATTTTAAATTTTATTTCCACGAAATGGGACCTCATACATGAGAGTGCAACATCTCATCTATGTCCCATCTCCCTGGCTCATATGGGGCAGGCAGTGGTGCACGTAGTACAAAGCACAAGGATCTGGGCTCCCTACCTGTAGGGGGGTTGCCTCACAAGCGGTGAAACAGGACTGCTAGTGTCTATCTTTCTCTCTCCATCTTCTCCTTCCCTCTCAGTTTCTCTTTGTCCTATACAATAAAATGAGAAGAAAAAAGAAAAAAAAAAAGGGCCTCCAGGAGCAGTGGATCCATAGTGCTGGCACCAAGCCCCAGCGATTAACCTGGAGGCAAAATGTGTGTGTGTGTGTGTGTGTGTGTACACGCGTGCTCAGGGTCTTGTACATGAGAATTTCACTGCTCCCAGTGTGATTTTTTTTTTCATACAGAGATAGAGAAAGAGGAAGAGACACCACAACATGGGAGCTTCCTCCGGTGATGTGATACTACCATGCAGTTCAGGGGCTCAAATCTAGGTTGCACTCATAGCAAGGCACATACCCTACATGGTTAACTATGTCTCCTGTGCCCCCATACATTTTAAAATCTTTTTTTTACATTTAAAAATCCTTTACATTGGGGAGTCAGGCGGTAGCACATGTGGTGCCAAGTGCAAGGACCAGCATAATGATCCTGGTTAGATCCCCTGGCTCCCCACCGGCAGGGGACTTCTGCAGGTGTCTATCTTTCTCACCCCCTCTCTGTCTTTCCCTCCCCTCTCCATTTCTCTCTGTCCTATCTAACAACAACGACATCAATAACAATAACAACAATAAAAAAAACAAGAGCAACAAAAGGGAAAATAAATAAATATAGAAAAAATCTTTAACATTATATAAAATTGGGGTAGGGGTTTAAATAGATAGTATAATGACTACGCAAAAGACTCTCATGCCTGAGGCACCAAAAGTCCCATGTTCAATTCTCAGTACCAACATTCAGAGCTTTCTCTGTGTATCTCTCCATAAATAAATAAATAAATAAATAAGAAATAAATAAAATATTTTTAAAATAAAATATTAAAAATAAAATATTTTGGGCAGGGGAGACAGCATAATGGTTATGCAAACAGACTCTCATGCCTGAGGCTCCTAAGTCCCAGGTTCAATCCCCCACACCACCATAAACCAGAGCTGAGCAATGCTCTGATGTTTCTCTGTCTCTCTCTCTCTCTGCATCTCTCTCAAAAATAAAAGTAATTTAAAAAAATAATTAAATAAAAAAATAATAAAGTATTTTTTGAAATAAGTTAAGAAAAGGTGGGGGTAGACTTCATAATGATTATGGTTATGCATAGAGACTCTCATACCCAAGGCTCCAAAGTCCCATGTATCACCATAAACCAAATATGAGCAGTGTTCTGGCTTAAAAAAACAAACAAACAAACCCACAAAACTCCAGGATCAGTGGATTCGTGGTGTAGGCACTGAGCCCCAACAATAACCCTGGAGGCAGGGGTCCAGCAGTAGTGCAGCGGGTTAAGCGCACATGGTGCAAAGCGCAAGGACCAGCATAAGGATCCCAGTTCAAGGCCCCAGCTCCCCACCTGCTGGGAAGTCACCTCACAGGCTGTGAAGCAGATCTGCAGGTGTCCATCTTTCTCTCCTCCTCTCTGTCTTCCCCTCCTCTCTCTATTTCTCTCTGTCCTATCTAACAACAATGACATCAGTAGCAACGATAATAGTAACCACAACAACCAGGGTAACAAAAGGGAAAAAATGGCCTCCACTAGCAGTGGATTCATGGTGCAGGCACGGAGCCCCAGCAATAACCCTGGAGGCAAAAAAAAAAAAAAAAAAAAAACCCTGAAGGCAAAAAAAATAATAATATATATTGTCAAGGGGCTGGTGGTGGTGTACCCAGTAGAGTGTCACAGTGTGCAAGGACCTGGGTTCAAGTCCCTACCTGGGTTGGGGAAGGCTCACAAATGGTAAAGTAGTGTGCATGTGTCTCTTTCTCTCTCTCTTAAAATATTTTTATTTGGGAGTTGGGCGGTAGCACAGCGGGTTAAGTGCAGGTGGCGCGAAACACAAGGACTGGCATAAGGATCCCAGTTCAAGCCCCTGGCTCCCCACCTGCAGGGGAGTCGCTTCACAAGCAGTGATGCAGGTCTGCAGGTGTCTGTCTTTCTCTCCCCCTCTCTGTCTTCCCCCTCCTCTCTCCATTTCTCTCTGTCCTGTCCAACAACAATGACATCCAATGACATCAATAATAACTACAACAATAAAAAAACAACAAGGGCAACAAAATGGAGTAAATAAACATAAAAATATACATTTATTTATTTATTATTGGATAGCAACAGATAGGAATTGAGACAGAAGGGGGAGATAGAGAGGTAAAGAGGCAGAGAGACAATTGCAGCCTTACTTCATCACTCATGAAGCTTTCTCCTGCAGGTGGGGACCAGGAACTTAAACCCTGGTCCTTGTGCACTGTAATGTGAGTGCTTAACCAGGTGTGCCACCACCTGGTCCCTTTTTCTTCCTATTTCCCTTTTTTCTCAATTTCTGTTTCTATCCAATAAATAAAAAATAAATAAATAAATAAAAAGGAGACATTAACAAAACCATAGGGTAGGAGGGATACAACTCCACACAATTCCCACCACCAGATCTCCATATCCCATCCCCTCCCCCGATAGCTTTCCCATTTTTTATCCTCTGGGAGCATGGACCCAAGGTCATTGTGGGTTGCAGAAGGTGGAAGGTTTGGCTTCTGTAATTGCTTTCCCGCTGAACATGGGCGTTGACTGGTCGATCCATACTCCCAGCCTTTCTCTTTCCCTAGTGGGGAAGGGCTCTGGGGAAGCGGACACATTGGTGGGGTCGCCTGTCCAGGGAAGTCTGGTCATCATCATGCTGGCATCTGGAACCTGGTGGCTGAAAAGAGAGTTAACATACAAAGCCAAACAAATTGTTGAACAATTATGGACCCAAAGGCTGGAACAGTGCAGATGAAAAGATTGGCTAAATCTTAGAAGCTGGAATTTACTGCTGTGGTTAAGGAAAATTCCATAGATATAAGGAAAATTATAGGAATATAAGGAATATAATTTAATATAATATTATAAGGAAATATAAGGAAAATTATAATATAAGGAAATATAAGGAATATAAGGAAATATAAGGAAAATTCCATAGATCTGCTGTAACAATGGGCCAGTAACAGCATTTAGAAACTTTGGAAATGCAAGTCCATGAAGTCTATTGTAGACCAAATGAGTCAGAAGTTGTTTTTGGTAGGGCGGTAGCGTAGTCGGACCCTGGGAAGGATCCTGGCTCGTCTCCCTGGCTCCCCACCTGCAGGGGAGTAATTTCACAGGCAGTGAAGCAGGTCTACATGTGTCTATCTTTATCTCCCCTCCTCTCTTCCCCTCCTCTCTCCATTTCTCTCTGTCCTATCCAACAACAACATCAATAACAAAAATAACAACTACAACAACAATAAAAAAAAAAGGGCAACGAAAGGGAAAATAAATATTTTTTAAAAATTGTTTTTAATTTTTTATATTTATTTATTTTCTTTTGTTGCCCTTGTTTCCTTTTATTGCTGTAGTTACTATTGTTGTCGTCGTTGTTGGATAGGACAGAGAGAAATGGAGAGAGGAGGGGAAGACAGAGAAGGGGAGAGAAAGACACCTGCAGACCTGCTTCACTGCTTGTGAAGCGACTCCCTTGCAGGTGGGGAGCCAGGGGCTCGAATCGAGATTCTTAGCCGGTCCTTGCGCTTTGTGCCACCTGCGCTTCACCTGCTGCACTACCGCCCGACTCCCTGTTTTTCGTTTTTTTAAATCTGTATTTATTTGTTGGATAGAGACTGCCAGATATTGAGAGACTCCAGAAATTGAGAAGAAAGGGGTGATAGAGTGGGCGAAAGAAAGAGAGACACCTGCAGCACTGCTTCACCATTCGTGAAGTTTTCCTTGCAGCTGAGGACTGGGGGCTCAAACCTGGGACCTTGTGCACTATAACACGTGTGCTCAACAAGGTGCACTACCACCTGGCCCCATGTTTTAAATTTTTTATTATTATCTTTTTTTTTATTAGAGACAGTCAGAAATTGAGAGTGTAGGAGAGATAGAGAGGGAGAGAGACAGAGAGACACCCGCAACACTGCTTCACCAATTGCAAAGCTTTCCCGCTGCAGGTGGGAAACAGGGGCTTTGAACCTTTAGTCAGGTACACCACTGCACCAGTCTTCTGAGTCAGAAACTGAGAGTAAGGCCAGTAATCTATTTTCACAAAGTGATTCTGAAATGATTCTCAAACTGTGCCCTAAGATAATTCTTCGGGGCCAAGTGGTGACGCATCTGATTGGGTGCACATGTTACAATGTGCAAGGACCCGGGTTGGAGCCTCTGGTCAGGGGTTTGTAGTCACACTGGATTGATAAACATCAGTGAAAGGCTACAACCCATTGAGCCATTTCTCACAGGGGGAAGGGGAGATAGGCACCGGAGCATCACTTTGGTAAATGAGATGCTGAGGATCCAGCTAAGGACCTCATGCTTCTAAACTCAATACTCTGGACAGTGACCCACCTCCTGCATAAACTGAGGCAATCACACAGACTGTGTATGGGCTTGGGTGCAGGAACAGAGGTTAAGGATATTTGAGCTGAGGAGCCTTTTGATCTGCCATGGATGTTGTATGTAGAAGGCTCCTGGGCTGCTGTGCACCCGAAGCGTGTGTGTTCTGACTTTCTGCACACTTCTTGTGGGACTGGATCCTGCAAGCCTAACGCGTCTGCGCTCTGGGGTTGGAGACGCCCAGCTGTCTGGCCTAGAGTGGGCGGGGCCTGCAGTCGGGAGGAAACCAGCCCTCCGGTGACGAAAGGGAGTGCGTGAGGGGCAAGATGGCGGCGCCCTGCCGGCTCTGGAGCAAGTAAGTGGCTGGGCTGGAGGCCGGGCTCCGGAACCCCAGCAGCGGGGTTGGGCGTCTTGACTGTGGAGGAGCGGTGCAGCGTGTTCGGTGCGGAGGTCCCCGGCTCTGACCTCTATTCCTGAGTGACTTCTCTCCGCCTGACACTAGTGGCCCAGAAGTGGCGGTACTAGAGGCCCAGGGCAGTGACAAGGCCCAGCTCTGGGTCTCCCGGGAGCTGGAGAACCCTGAGAGGACACGAGAGACAACCACGTGGCGTAGTGTCAGCACTCCGTTGTTTCAGGGAGACCATCCTTATAGTAGGTCCAAATGCGCTCCCTTAGCACAGATTGGTTGTGCACAAATACATTGGTGGTTTTACTAAGTACAATCATTTACTAAACCTTATATATTTATGGGAGTACTAGCCACTGTGGTGGGAGCTCCTTGTCGTTCAGATCCTCTCAAAATTTTTATTATTTAGTCTTTAAAATTTTAAAATATTCATTTATTTATTTTGAATAGAGACAGAAAGAAATAGTGAGGGGAGGGGGAAATAGTGCGGGAGAGAGACACCTGCAGACCTGCTTTATCACTTGTGAAGCTTTCCCCCTGCAAGTGGGGACCAGGGGCTGAACCCGGATCCTTGCACACTGTAATGTGTGCCGCTTAACCAGGTGCGCCACTGCCTGACCCCTATTATTTAGTTTCTATTATTCACGTCTATAGTTGTGGAAAGTGGACCCAGTGTAGCTTACATTAAGCACGCAGGCCAGCTCCACAGCTTTATAACGGTGTAGCTGCTATTGACTTGTAATCTGTTAATCAATAGACCAAAGCAGATACCCATAACCACTTAGACACAAACTTCACTTTCATGGGAGTGGGGGTGGGGGTGTATATGTTTTTGTTTACACACTTTTAGAAACTAATTGTTCACACAGCTGGGACTCTCCCTTTAATTCAGCCTTCCTTCATGCCATTTATGTGAGCTTTGCTTGTGGTTGGGCTTCCCCCTCATCCCTTTCCCCTACCCCCAACCCTCACAGAGAGAAAGATTATAGAAAGGATCTGCTGCTCCTGAAGTTTTTTTCTTTGCATAGTGCTCCCCTGTGGAGCTAGGTACTCTAATGCTGATCCTTGCCTTTGGTAAAAGTGTGTGTGCTCTACTTTATGAGCTATCTCCTAATGCCATTTTATTTATCATAATGAGAGAGACACAGAAAGAGAGAGACAGCAATAGATAGATACCAGAGCATAGCTCAGCTCAGGTGTAGTTTATGGTGGTGCAGGGGATTAAACCTGGGACCCCAGAGCCTCAGGCATGAAAGTCTTGCATAACCAACATGCTGTCTCCCCAGCCCACCAGCTTCCTTCCTTCCTTCCCTCCCTCCTTCCTTCCTTTCTTTTTTCCTTTCTTTCTTTCTTCCTTTCTTCCTTTCTTTCATGCAAGACTACAACAGTTAGATCCAGTTGATCTGGTTTATTTGTCTTCGCTCATTATAAGTAATAATATGTGATTTAGGGCAGGGGTAGACAGCATAATGGTTATGCAAACAGACTCTCATGCTTGAGGCTCCAAGTCCCAGGTTCAGTCCCCTGCATCACCATAAGCTAGAGCTGAGCAGTGTTCTGGTTAAGGAAAAAAATAACAAAATGATAACAATGTGTAATATATATACAATTTTTGGGGGGTAGAGACTGAGAAAAATTGAAAGGAAAAGGGAGATAGTGGGAGAGAGATATGCAGCACTGTTTCACCACTTGTGAAGCTTACTCACTACAGGTGGGGGCTGGGACTTGGAGCCTGGATCATTACGCATGTGTATACACTCAACCAGGTGTGCTACTGCCTGCCTCCCCATGATATATTTTTTACATGCAAAAATGTGTCATGTCTTTTTTAAAATTTTTATTTATAAAAGGAAACGATGACAAAAAATATAGGATAAGAGGGGTACAACTCCACACAGTTCCCACCACCAGAACTTTGTATTCCATCCCCTGCCCTGATAGCTTTCCTATTCTTTATCCCTCTGGGAGTATGGACCCAAGGTCTCTATGTGGTGCAGAAGGTAGAAGGTCTGGCTTCTGTAATTGCTTCCCCGCTAAACGTGGGCGTTGACTGGTCAATCCATACTCCCAGCCTGTCTCCCTTTTTCCCTAGTGGGGAAGGGATCTGGGGAAGCGGGGCTCCAGGAAACATTGGTGGGATTGTCTATCCAGGGAAGACTGATTGGCATCATCCCAGCATCTGGATCCTGGTGGCTGAAAAGAGAGTTAACATGTAGAACCAAACAAATTGTTGACTAATCATGAGCCTAAAGGCTGGAATAGTTCAGATCAAGAGTTGGGGAATCTCCATTTTGTAGAAGTTAGTAGTGCTATTTTAGTTATATTCCAAAGAGCCCATGACTATACTAATTTTTTTTTCCTGAGCGTGACATCTGATATGCAGGTGGATCCAAGTTATTGTCTGGGGAGATGATGCCATGGCTAGAAAAAGGACCAGAAAGCTGGATCAGGGAAGAGAGTAGCTCCCTAATATGGGAAATATTATATACATATTATATATATTATATACAATATTATATACATTATATACAATATGTGTATACATATTATTGACTGTAAACCCCATTGATTTGATGTGATCTGGGGCCCATATTCAGCTTAGGAGCTTGCCTATATGACCTCTGCATCCCTGTAGATCTGAGCTCATTCCTTCATGAGTAGGAACATTCCAAGCTGCCCCAATTTCAGGACCCATCTTCCTCAGGTGTTGCATAGAATATGTTGTCCAGCCTCCCTTTAGAGGATGGAACATTCACTACCGTTGTTGATCCAAGTTGAGGGCAAGGTCCTATGGGGGCCCACAAAAGGGGCCTATTAGAGATGGCTGGTAACAATGGAGAGAGGGATCTGTTCAAGGTCTAGGCCCATCATGTCTGTTTGGAAATCTCAGGACTCCACAACTAGGGCCCCAGCTGATGGGGTGGCCTGATAGTGACTAAAGAGTCATTAAAGTATGCCAGTCTCTTGCCCTTATTCAGCTTTTGCAGTCCTTGCTTTGATAAGGATAGCTTGGAGTGACTGAGGGAAGTATAATAGAAAGTAGGTGAGGAGGGTATCTAAGTCTAAGCAGACACTATTTCATTAGGAACTTTATAGTGTCTTTTTAGGTCTTTCTACTTGCTTGCTGCATATATTAACTCACTGCAGACTACTGTACTTTTGCTTTCAAGTATATATTTTGTCCCAACTTATGGATACATGTGAACATATGCTCTGTCTCACAGGACCTGGTCTATATCTAGGTTTTGGGACTTTGTTAGGAAGTGAACTACCTGAAATGGAATTAGAGACTCCTATGAAAGGAAAGGTCTTACCCGAGTAATGAGGCTGAAGGGTTGACATTCCACACCTGATGTCTCTGGACACTGTCTGAAGTGAAGCTTGCTGAGGTGGTACTCGATGCATTGATTAGGTTGGGATCAGCAGATGCAATGGCAAACGCTAGAAGAAGAAGCAGATGCAATAAATATCATTTGGTATGAATTAAGAGAAGCATGCAGGAAAGTGAGCCCCACCCTGGAGATTCCAGGACTGGGGGAGATATGGGCTTTATAGAAGAAATGGGAGGTTCCTGCTGTCTTATGGTTTAAGAAGGCAATAGATAGTTATTGCTGTAATCAAATTATTTGGCAATTGGGTTAACTGAAAATCCCTTTGTTAGGATTTGCTGTATCATATACAACATCACCATAATTTATGTCCTTTGATATTATTTGTATATAGCTGTGTCTTATAGAGTAATGCCACCAGTTGCTTCTGTTCTCCCAGGTCTAAGCATTTAAGACAGTCAATATTTCAAAGACTCAGCCTGTGGTCTGTGCATTAAAAAGTTTGAGACATTCATGTGGTCTGGGAGCTGGCGCAGTGGATAAAGCATTGGATTCTCAAGCATGAGGTCCCAAGTTGAATCCCAGGCCAGAGTGATGTCTGATTCTTTCTTTCCTATCTTTCTCATTAATAAATAGATTATTATTTTTTTTAATTTTTTTTAAAGATTTTATTTATTTATGAGAAAGCCAGGAGGAGAGAGAAAGAACCAGACATCACTCTGGCACATGTGCTGCCGGGAATCAAACTCAGGACCTCATGCTTGAGAATCCAAAGCTTTATCACTGCGCCACCTCCCGGACCACAGATTATTTTTTTAAAATAAGTTTTGACAATAATTTTCCTGTCATATTAATTAAATAATGATTTATATGACTACAAGTTAATAGGAATGTACATAAAAACCTTTCCGGGAGTCAGGCGGTAGCACAGCAGGTTAAGCGCACATGATGCGAAGAGCAAGGACCAGCGTAAGGACCATCCTAGTTCGAGGCCCCGGTTCCCCACCTGCAGGGGATTCACTTCACAGGCAGTGAAGCAGGTCTACAGTGCCTCTCTTTCTCTCCTCCTCTCTGTCTTCCCCCTCTCTCTCTCCATTTCTCTCTGTCCTATCCAACAATGACGACATCAATAATAACTACAACAAAAATAAAAAACAAGAAGGGCAACAAAAGGGAAAATAAATAAACATTAAAAAAAAAAAACAGGGAGTCGGGCTGTAGCGCAGCGGGTTAAGCGCAGGTGGCGCAAAGCACAAGGACCGGCATAAGGATCCCGGTTCAAACCCCGGCTCCCCACCTGCAGGGGAGTCCCTTCACAGGCGGTGAAGCAGGTCTGCAGGTGTCTATCTTTCTCTCCTCCTCTCTGTCTTCCCCTCCTCTCTCCATTTCTCTCTGTCCTATCCAACAACAATAATAACTACAACAATAAAACAACAAGGGCAACAAAAGGGAATAAATAAATAAAATAAATATTAAAAAAAAAAAAACATTCCTACCACCAAAAAACTGTGTCCCATCCCATTCCACCACCACCCCTTGCCCCCAGTGAAGTTGAACATCCACCCTCACCGTCAACCCAGAGATTTTTCTTTGGTGCCCTACTCCAAACTCAGTCAAATCCTGCTTTGAGTTTCCCTTTCTGTTCTTCTTTCTCAATTTCTGTCTATTAGCGGGATCATCCTATACTTGTCTTTGTCTTTCTGATTTAGCTCACATAACATAATTCCTTCTAGCTCCATCCAAGATAGGTCAGAGAAGGTGGGTTCATTGTCTTTTAATAGCTGCTAGTATTCATATATATATATATATCACAGCTTTCTCAGCCATTCATCTGTTGTTGGGCACTTGGGTTGTTTCCAGGTTTTAGCTATTATGAATTGTGCTGTTATGAACATAGGTGTACACATACCTTTTAGGTTGGGTGTGATTTAGTCCTTGGGGTATATCCCTAGGAAAGGAATTACTGGGTCATGTTTAGCCTAGTGACAGTTCTCCAGACTGCTCTCCACAGAGGTTGGACCAATTTACATTCCCACCAGCAGTGCAGAAGGGTTCCTTTGACCCCACAACCTCTTCAGCATTTGTTACTGCTGTCCTTTTTGATGTATGCCTTTCTCACAGGGGTGAGGTGGTATCTCAGTGTTGTCTTTATTTGCATTTCTCTGACAATCAGTGACCTGGAGCAATTTTTCATGTGTTTGTTAGCCTTTTAGATCTCTTCTGTAGTAAATGTTCTGTTCATATCCTCTGCCCATTTTTGAATGGGGTCATTTGCTTTTTTGTTGCTAAGTTTGCTGAGCTCTTTGTATATTTTAGTTATTAGTTGCTTGTCTGATGTATGGCATGTGAAGATCTTCTCCCATTCTGTGAGGGGTCTCTTTGTTTCTGTGATGGTTTCTTTGGCTGTGCAGAAGGTTTTCAATTTGATGTAGTCCCATTGGTTTGTTTCTGCTTTAGTATTCCTTGCAATTGGGTTTATATCATCAAAGATGTCCTTGAAGTTTAGGTGGGAAAGTGTTTTACCAATGATTTCCTCTATGTATTTGATAGTTTCTGGTCTAACATCCAGGTCTTTGATCCATTTGGAGTTGACTTTTGTTTCTGGTGAGATAAAGTGGTTCAGTTTCATTCTTTTGCATGTTTCAACCAGTTTTCCCAGCACCATTTACTGAAGAGAGCCTCCTTTCTCCATTTAATATTTTGGGCCCCTTTATCAAATATTAGATGTCCATGGGTGGGGGGGTTTAGTTCTGGGCTTTTAATTCTGTTCCACCGGTCTGTGTGCCTATTTTTTTTCCCCTAGTACCAGGCTGTTTTGATGATGATTGCCTTATAATATAGTTTGAGATCTGAGAGTGTGATGCCTCCATTTCTCTTTCTTTTCCTGAAGATGGTTTTGGCAATTCTAGGTGTTTTCTGGTTCCAGATAAATGACTGTTTTTTTTTTTCTATTCTCTTAAAGAAGCTTGGTGGAACTTTGATGGGTATCACGTTACATTTGTATATAGCTCTGGGGAGAATATTCATTTTGATGATATTTATTCTTCCAATCCATGAGCATGGGATGTCTTTCCATTTCTTGGTTATCAATTTATATTTCCTTGAATAGTGACTCATAGTTTTCTGTATACAAGTCTTTCACTTCTTTGGTCTGGTTTATTCCTATTGATTTTGCTGCAACAGTGAATGGGAGTGATTTCTGGTTATCCTCTGCTTTGGATTTAGTGTTTGCATAAAGAAATGCCACTGATTTTTGTACATTGATTTTGTAGCCTGACACCTTGCTATATTGCATAATAACTTCCAGATGCTTTTGGCTGGATTCTTTAGGTTTTTCTATGTATACTATCATATCTTTAGGTTTTTCTTTTTTTTTATTGGGGAATTAATGTTTTACATTCAACAGTAAGTACAATAGTTTGTACATGCATAAGATTCCTTAGTTTCCCATATAACCCCCGCTGGGTCCTCTAAATCCTTCTTGGACCTATATTCTCCCCATCCACCCACCCCATATGGCACCACTTTGGTGCCATATGCCAATTCCATTTCAGGTTCTACTTGTTTTTTTTTTTTTTCCTTCTGATCTTGTTTTTCAACTTTGGCCTGAGAGTGAGATCATCCCATATTCATCTTTCTGTTTCTGACTGGTTTCCATTTCAGGTTCTACTTGTTTTTTTTTTTTTTCCTTCTAATCTTGTTTTTCAACTTTGGCCTGAGAGTGAGATCATCCCATATTCATCTTTCTGTTTCTGACTGGTTTCACTTAACATGAATTTTTTAGGGTCCATCCAAGATCGGCTGAAAACGGTGAAGTCACCTTTTTTTTTTACAGCTGAGTAGTATTCCATTGTGTATATATACCACACCTTGCTCAGCCACTCATCTGTTGTTGGACACCTGGGTTGCTTCCAGGTTTTGGCTATTACAAATTGTGCTGCCAAGAACATATGTGTACACAGATCTTTTTGGATGGGTGTGTTGGGCTCCTTAGGATATATCTCCAGGAGAGGAATTTTAGGGTCATAGGGTAGGTCCATTTCTAGCCTTCTGAGAGTTCTCCAGACTGTTTTCCACAGAGGCTGGGCCAATTGACATTCCCACCAGCAGTGTAGGAGGGTTTCTTTGACCCCACACCCTCTCCAGCATTTGCTGCTGTTACCTTTTCTGATGTATGACATTCTCACAGGAGTGAAGTGGTATCTTGTTGTTGTCTTTATTTGCATTTCTCTGACAATCAGAGACTTGGAGCATTTTTTTTATGTGTTTCTCGACCTTTTGGATCTCTTCTGTGGTGAATATTCTGTACATGTCCTCCCTCCGTTTTTGGATGGGGTTATTTGTTGTCTTGTTGTTGAGTTTGGCAAACTCTTTATATATGTTGGTTATCTTTAGGTTTTTCTATGTATACTATCGTATCATCTGCAAATAGTGAGAGCTTGACTTCTTCCTTTCCAATCTGTATTCCTTTGATTCCTTTCTCTTGATTTCGCATGATTTTCAGGATTACTGTGGTGTCAGTTGTGATATCTCTTCTATCATTTACAATTCTGTTGATTTGAATCTTCTCCCTTTTTTTTATTTTTATTTTTTTTAGTGAGTCTGGCTAGGGGTTTGTCAATCTTGTTTAATTTTCCAAAGAACCAACATTTGGCTTCATTGATCTTTTGTATGGTTCTCTTATTTTTGATGTTTATTTCTGCTCTAATTTTAGTGATTTCTGTCCTTCTGGTTGCTTTAGGATTCCTTTGTTCCTCTTCCTCTAAGTCCGTAAGGCGTGCAGTAAGGTGTTTATTTGAGTTTTTCCCTTGTTCTCTAATGTGTGCTTGTATAGCTATGAGTTTCCCTCTTAGTACTGCTTTAGCTATGTCCCAAATATTTTGATAGCTTGTATCTTCATTTTCATTTGTTTCAAGGTACACTTGAATTTATTGCTTGAATGCCTCTTTGGCCCAGAGGTTATTAAGCAGCATGTTGTTGAGTTTCTAAATTGTGTGACTTTTGGTAATTTTCTGTTTGTTGTTGAATGTTAGCTTTTCTTCACTGTGGTCTGAAGAGATACTTGGGATAATTTCAGTACTCTTGAATTTGTTGGCATTGTTTGTGGCCTAATATGTGGTATGTCTTTTGAGGATGTGCTGTGTGGATTTGAAAAGAATGTGTATTCCAGTTTCTTGAGGTGAAGAACTCTGAAAATGTCCAGGAGGTCTAGTCTGTCCATCTCTGCCGGGCTAGCTTTGCGGGCGGGAGACAGGCGACCGGAGACTCATGGCTGAGTGGTACGCAGTTCAGTCTTTATTCATGTGGAAGGCAGTGCCATCTCTAATCACAATCCTGTCCATATATATACTCACCAAGTAGGGTGGAAACAGGATGTGACATAGAGAGGGTGGAGCGAAAAAAGACTGGTGGAAATCAGGGTGTACTAGGAGAGGGGGCGGGGCAAAAAGACATCGTGAACCAGTGGGGATTAAACCAATGCCCTGCAGGCAGGGCGGTGCTTAGTTAACAGTGTTTATGTAAACAGAATACAGTGTTAAGCATGGGGGATTAAACCAATGAAACAGAAGGGGTTTTAGAAGCCTCATTAGAAGCATACCAACACATCTCTTCATTTAATTCTCTTGTTTCTCTGTTGATTCTCTGTTCAGTTGATCTGTCTAAGTGTGAGAGTGAGGTGTTGAAGTCTCCCACTATTATTGTATTACTATTGATGTATTTTTGTAGTTCTTTCAGTAGGTGTTTGATGTATTTACATGGGCCCTCATTGGGTACATAGATGTTAATAATTGTTAAATCTTCTTAGTTGATTGATCCTCTAATCATTATGTAATGACCTTGCCTATCTTTTATTACTTTATTTAATTTAAAGTCTATTGTATCAGATATGAGAATGGCTGTTCTTGTCTTTTTTTGTGGTCCATTAGCTTGTATAATAGTTTTCCATTGTTTCACTTTAAGTCTGTGTTTGTCTTGTTGGCTCAGGTGGGATTCTTGCAAGCAGCATATGGTTGGATTGTATTTTCTCACACTCTGTGCCTTTTAATGAGTGAGTTTAAGCCACTGACATTTATTGATATTATGGATTTAGGGTATTGTAGTGCCATTATTCAACAATTTTTTATTTGCTCTGATATATGGCAAGTATTATGGTGATGTTCTTATTTATAGGAGGTCTTTTAGAATCTCTTTCAGGACAAGCTTGATGATGTTTGCCTCCTATAACTGTTGCCTGTCTGAGAAGGTTTTGATTCCTCCATCTAGTTTGAATGAAAGTCTAGCAGGTTATATTATCCTTGGTTTAAACACTTTTTCATTGAGGGCTTAATAGATATCTTGCCATTATCTTCTGGCTTTTAGAGTTTGAGTGGGGAAGTCTGCTGATAGTTACATACAGGGTTTTCCCTGTATGTAACTTTTTGTTTTTCTTTTGCAGCCTTTAGGATCCTTTCTTTATCCTTGCTTCTTTTCATTGTAACTATGATGTGTCTTGTTGTCTTCAGGTCTGGGTTGATTCTGTTTGGGACTCTCTGGGTCTCTTGGATCTTAATGTGCTTTCAGTTGTTTAGGTCTGGGAAGTTTTCTCCTATTATTTCCTCTAGTTTGTTTACTTCCCCTTCCTCTCTTTCTTCCTCTGGTAGGCCAATTATACGAATGTTACTTCTTTTGAGATCATCCCATATGTCTCTGTTGTTGTTGTTTTCAGTGTCTCTCAATCTCTTTTTTTAGCTCTTTGACCTCTTTCTTAGTTTTCTTTAGCTCATCCTCTGTCTAATTCTGTTTTCTACTTCTGTTAATTTGCTTTCCCATCCATCAGAATCCTTCTTTAGTTCAGTTGTAGTATTAGCTTCTTCTGCTAATTGGCCTTTTAGCTCAGCTATTTCAGCTTTCAGTTCTCTAATTACCTCGAGGTAGCTAGTATTTTTTTTTTTGAGGGTCTCATCTCTTGTTTCCCTATTTCTGATAGCCTTTCCTCCATTAGTTGTCTTCATTTCTGTGATTATTAGGTTTATTATTGTTTGCATACTTTCCTTATCTATGGTTACTTCTGACTGATTTGGAGTTTCTTCTGGGCTCCTGTCCTGATTTAGCAGCTTTATTTGCTCTTGATTTAACCTTCTGTTTTTTTTATTGATGTGGTTTTATTTTTCTATTCTGTCATTCTTCAGTTGTTGTGTTTTGAGTACAAGCCATGCTATACTAAAGTCTTTTCAGAAATGCAGTCACAAACCTCAGAAATTATAGTAACAACTAAAGCAAGGATTGATGCAGTTCAACAATACCAGTTAGCCAAACAACACCTCTAGCCCAAGAAAAAAAAAAAAGAAGGGAAAAAAGGCAAAGCAAGAATAGATAATTATGCAAATCTACTGTCCACTATAAATTCTAAGGATAGCAAGCAAGAGGAGAAATGAATGTAGAAAAGAGAAGTACACACATAGAGAGACAACACTCCGAGTCATATTTCTCCCACAAAATAGTTCACAAGCGAGTGTCAGTGAATTCAGCAAAGAAGAAGAAAAAAGAGCAGTGAAAGGAAAGAGGGTTTTTTTTTTGTTAATAAATATTTATTTCCTTTTTATTGTTCTTGTTTTTTTATTGTTGTTGTAGTTATTGTTGATGTCATTGGTGTTGGATGGGACAGAGAGAAATGGAGAGAGGAGGGGAAGACAGAGGGGGAGAGAAAGACAGACACCTGCAGACTTGCTTCACTGCTTATTGCTCTTGTTTTATTGTTGTAGTTATTATTGTTGTTATTGATGTTGTCATTGTTGGATAGGACAGAGAGAAATGGAGAGAGGAGGGGAAGACAGAGAGGGGGGAGAGAAAGATAGATACCTGCACAGTTGCTTCACCGCCTGTGAAGCGACTCCCCTGCAGGTGGGGATCTGGGGGCTCGAACCGGGATCCTTACACTAGTCTTTGTGCTTTGCGCCACCTATGCTTAACCTGCTGCACTACGGCCTGACTCCCTTGTTTTTTTGTTGTTGTTGTTTTTTCAATTAGCTAAGAGAGAAAAAGGAGTGTGGAGGGAAGAAGAAGAGAGAAACAAGTTCCTCCCACAATGGATAGGACACCTAGTCACCTATCAATGGAAAAAGCAACATCAGTTAATTTTGGTCAACCTGAAGAGGAGGGAAAAGGGACATGCATATATAATAATAGCAATAAAATGAAATAGAGTAAAAAAACAGTCAGTCTGCAGCTTGGACCACTCCAGATTAGCTGCATGCAGCCTGATCCCATTCCTAAACCAAGCAAAGACAACCAATTATAAGAAGTATGGGGGGGGGGGGGTCGGCGGTGGCGCCAAGTGCAAGGACCACCGTAAGGATCCCAGTTCAAGCTCCCGCTCCCCACCTGTAGGGGAGTCGCTTCACAGGGGGTGAAGCAGGTCTGCAGGTGTCTGTCTTTCTCTCCCCCTCTCTGTCTTCCCCTCCTCTCTCCATTTCTCTCTGTCCTATCCAACAACAATGACATCAAAAGCAACAATAACTACAACAACAATAAAACAAGGGAAACAAAGGGGAAAATAAATAAATAAAAATAAATAATAAAATTTTTTTTAAAAAAAGAATAACTGGAACATTCAAAAAAAAAAAAGAAGTATTGGGAGTCGGGCGGTAGCACAATGGGTTAAGTGCAGGTGGCACAAAGCACAAGGACCAGTGTAAGGATCCTGGTTCGAGCCCCCAGCTCCCCACCTGCAGGGAGTCGCTTCATAGGCGGTGAAGCAGCTGTGCAGGTATCTTTCTCTCCCCCCTCTCTGTCTTCCCCTCCTCTCTCCATTTCTCTCTGTCCTATCCAACAATGACAACATCAATAACAACAGTAATAACTACAACAATAAACAAGGGCAACAAAAGGGAGAGGCTGGCCAACCCATAGGGGCTGGTTCTAGGTTGGGGGGGGGAGAGTGAGTTCAGAAATAGTCAAGCCAAAGATTTTCCTTTCTTTGTCCTTTTGGCCTCTGTTTGCCAGCCCAAGAGTGCGTTATAGGACTTTTTTTTGGTGTCACCCTGACATCCCCCCTTATTCACCCTTTCACAGATGGTGCAGATATCCTACCCTCTCCAGAGAATCCCAAGTTGTAAGCTGCTTTTTTTTGGAACTCACACCAGGTGTTGTCTCCAAGTCACCATCTTGGCTCATGTCCTTTCAGACAACCCAGTATATATGTGTGATTAGCATGTTTCTTCACCTAAATTTGGAAGTATTCTTTCAGAAGAAGACTTTTACAGTCTGGCAAATGCCTGCCATTCAACTATAAGCCTTTTAAATTTCTAGGTTGGGAGTGGAGATGGTAATGAAGGAAAAAACTACTGTGTTCCCTGGGGTGGCACAGTGGATAAATCACTGGACTCTCAAGCATGAGGTCCCGAGTTCAGTCCCCAGCAACACATGTACCAGAATGATGTCTGGTTCTTTCTTTCTCTCTTCCTATCTTTGTCATAAATAAATAAAATCTTTTATTTTTATTATTTTTTTTTTTCCTCCAGGGTTATTGCTGGGCTCGGTACCTGCACCATGAATCCACCACTCCTGGAGGCCATTTTTCCCCCTTTTTGTTGCCCTAGTTGTTGCAGCCTCGTTGCGGTTATTATTGCCATTGTTGATGTTGCTTTGTTGTTGGATAGGACAGAGAGAAATGGAGAGAGGAGGGGAAGACAGAGAGAGAGGGGAGAGAAAGATAGACATCTGCAGACCTGCTTCACCGCCCGTGAAGCGACTCCCCTGCAGGTGGGGAGCCGGGGGCTCGAACTGGGATCCTTATGCCGAAATCTTTTATTTTTTAAAAAATATTTTTATTCATTATTGGATAGAGACAGAGAGAAATTGAGAGGAGAGGAGGAGATAGGAAGAGAGACAGAGAGATACCTGCAGCCCTGCTTCACCATTCTCAAAGCTTTCCCACATAGATGGAGACCAAGGGCTGCAGCTTGGGTCCTTGGACATTTTAACATGTAGTGCACATGTTATAATGCACAGGACCTGGATTCAAGCTTCTGTTGCCTGCCTGGGGTCACAGTTAGGAGGGAACTTCATGAGTGGTGAAGCAGTGTTGCAGGTATCTCTTTTCTCACTCCCTATCTATTATATTCCATCCCACTTAACTTCTCTTTGTTTTTATCCAATAAATAAAATTTTAAAAATAAATAAAAATGTTTGAGCCCCTGCCTCCTCACTTTCAGGGGGTTGTTTCACAAGCAGTGAAGCTGGGCTGCAGGTGTCTGTCTTTCTCCTCCTCTCTGTCTTCCCCTCCTCTCTCAATTTCTCTTTGTCCTATCCAACAAAAGCAGCAGCAGCAACAATAACAACAGCAATTGAAAAAAAAATGGCCACCAGGAACAATAGATTCATGGTAAATTCAAGCTCCAGTGATCACCCAGGAGGCAAAAATAAATAAATAAATAGGGAGTTGGGCAGTAGCATAGACAGTTAAGCACAGGTAGCACAAAGCTCAAGGAATAAGGATCCCAGTTCCAGCCCCTAGCTCCCCACCTGAGTGCTGTCCCTCCACAAGCAGTGAAGCAGGCCTCCAGATGTCTATCTTTCCTCCTCTGTCTTCCTCTGCTCTCTCCATTTCTTTCTTTTTTAAAAAAAATATTTATTTATTTATTTATTCCCTTTTTTGCCCTTGTTTTTTATTGATGTTGTAGTTACTATTGTTGTTCTTATTGATGTTGTCGTTGTTGGATAGGACAGAAAGAAATGGAGAGAGGACGGGAAGAATGGGGGGGGGGGGAGAAAGACACCTTCAGACCTGCTTCACCACCTTTGAAGCGACTCCCCTGTAGGTGGGGATCCAGGGGCTCGAACCAGGATCCTTACTCTGGTCCTTTTGCTTTGCACCACCTGCGCTTAACCCACTGCACTACCTCCCAACTCCCTTCTCTATTTCTTTTCTGTCCTATCCAACAACGATGACATCATTAACAACAACAATAATAACTACAACAATAAAACAACAAGGGCAACAAAAGGAAATAAATAAATATTTTTAAATAAATAAATAAATAAAATAAAAATATTTATTTATGAGAGAGGCCATTCCAAAGCATCACTCTGACACATGTGATACTGAAGTTCAAACTCAGGACCTAATGCTTGAGAGTCCAGTGCTTTTATCTACTGTGCCACATCCCAGGCTATTGTAGGTTTTCTTCATGGGATTCTGGGGATTGAACCCAGGAACTTCACATATGCATGATATAATAGTATGACTTTTCTGGGTCAGTTGTTTGTTTGTTTGTTTACCAGAGCACTGCTCAGCTCTGGCACTTTGGACCCTCATGCACTGAGAGTCTCTTTGCATAACCACTATGCTGTATATCCTGGGCTAGTTTTTTTTTTTTAATATTTATTTATTTTACCAGGGCACTGCTTTCTGTCTTATGGTAATACAGGGGATTGAACCTGGGACTTTGGATCCTCAAGCACGAGAATTTCTTTGCATAACCATTGTGCTATCTATCCCCGCCCTATTTATTTATTTTAAAAATATTTTAATATATTTATTTATTTATTTTCCCTTTTGTTGCCCTTGTAGTTATTATTGTTGTTGTTATTGATGTCGCCGTTGTTGGATAGGACAGAGAGAAATAGGGAGAGGAGGGGCGACAGAAAGTGGAGAGAAAGATAGACACCTGCAGACCTGCTTCACCACCTGTGATGCGACTCCCCTGCAGGTGGGGAGCCAGGGGCTCGAACCAGAATCCTTAGTCCTGTCCTTGCGCTTTGCACCACCTGCACTTAACCTGCTGCACTGCCGCCTGACCCCCTTATTTATTTTTAATTTTGGATAAAGACAGATATTTATTTGATTTCAAGAGAGAAGGGGGGAAATAGAGATAGATAGACAGACAGACAGGCAGGCAGGCAGACAGATAGATGGGTAGGCAGGCACATGCAGCACTGCTTCATTGCTAGGAAAGCTTTCTTCCTACAGGTGGTGAAAACTTGAACCTGAATCCTTGTGCACTGTAATGTGTGAAGTCACTCAGGTACACACTACCCAGGCCCCTTCTAGCCCAGTTTTTCATTCTTAATTTTTTTGAGAGAGAGAGGAGAGGAGAGGAGGGGAGGGGAGGGGAGGGGAGGGGAGGGGAGGGGAGGGGAGGGGAGGGGAGGGGAGAGGAGAGAGGAAGAGACAGAAGTGACACCAAAGTACTGCTTCATTATCATGAAACTACTCAGTGTGTTGTCTGTGGTGTGGAGTTTGAACCAGGGCTTCACATACAGTAAGATGTGTTCTGCTGAATAAGCTACCTCCTTGTAGTTTAAGATATATCATTTAATTAAAATATAATGCACACATATAATATTTCCATTTTATTTTAAAATATTTACCATATAAATAATATAAGTAAATACATGTATAAATAAATTAATATAAATATTATTTTTAAATATTAAAGAGAGCAAGGAGGGGAGAGAGAGAATCAGAGCATCACTATTGCACATGCAATGCTGAAGATCAAACTCAGTTTCTCATGTTTGGGAGTCCAATCCTTTTTCTTCTGTATCACCTCCCAGACCACAAATTTACCATTTTAAAGTATGCATTACTGTGATTTTAAAATTATTGTTATTTTGCTGCCAGGGTTGTTGCTAGGTATTGGCACTACGGATCCACGACTCCCAGCAGTCATTTTTTTTTTCTTTTCTTTTTATTAGATAGGACAGAGAGAAATTGAGAGAGGTTGGGAGACAGAAAGAGGGAGAGGGGTGGGGGTAAATAACATAATGATTATGCAAAGTGACTCTCATACCTGAGGCTCCAAAGTCCCAGGTTCAATCCCCTGCACCACCATAAGCCAGAGCTGAGCAGTGCTCTGGTAAAATAAAAATAAAATAAAGAGTTAAAAAAAAAGAAGAAGAAGAAGAAAGGAAAAGAAAGAGGGAGAGCAAGACACCTGCAGACCTGCTTTACCACTTGTAAAGTGGACCCCCTATAGGTGGGGAGTAGGGTTCAATCCCTGGGTCCTTACACTTGGTAATATGTGCACTTAACTGAGTATGCCACTACCTGGCTTGCATTTCTGTGATTTTTAAATATATTCACAAGGTTACAACCAACACCAGTATCTGAATTAAGAATATTTTTAATAGCTCCTTTGTTATTCAAACAAAAAATTTTTTTTAAAGTATTTTCATTACCTCCCAAAGAAATTCTGTACCTATTAACTGTCAGTTCCCTTTTCCTGTCAACTCTCCTAGCTCTTGGCAACTAGCAGCTTACATTTTATTTTATTTTGTTTTATTATGTGATAGGACAGAGAGAAATTGAAAGAGGAATGGGAGATAGGGATTCATAGTGCAGGCACCCAGCCCCAGGGATAACCCTGGAGGCAAAAATAAATAAATAAATAAAAACTAAAAGAGAGGAGCGATATCACAGCACTGCTTCACTGTTTACAAAGCTTTCCCTTCTGCATGGTGTCTTCATATGATAGCTGGGGTTTTAAAGCTGGGTCTTTGATCATGGTAAAATGTGCCATCAGTTGTCTCTTCTTTTTTTTTCTTCTAATTTTATTTTATTTTTTCAGTAGAGGTACAGAGAAATTGCAGGTGGGCAGGGAGAGAGAAAGAGAGACACAGTACTGCTTCACTCCTTTCGAAGCATCTGCGTGCAGTTGGGAACTGGGGCTTGAACCTTGCACATGGTAATGTATGTATTCTACTGGGTGTGCCACTGCCCACCCACCCCCTTTTTTTATTTAAAGATTTTATTTATTTATTAATGAGAGAGGAGAGTGAGAACCAGAGCATCACTGTGGCACATGTGATGCTGAAGGCTGAGCTCTAGGCCCCATGAGAGAGTCCATAGCTCTAGCCACTTGCCTCCTCCCAGGTTACTCCCGTTTGTCTTTATTGTGAATCAGAGATGACTTTTTCCAGATATTAATCTGTTCATTCCTTCTCAACCACACCTTATTACTATTCCCTGCCTATTTAGTTTTCCCAGATATCACCAGCCTAGTAACAATATTTACTAAATACTGTAATATGTACTATACATATTAACTTGTTTAAAATTTGTAGATAACGAAACTCAAAAAAAAAAAAAGCACAGGAAACTTAAGGAAAATGCATCAGGGGTCAGGCAGATAAATGTGTCATAGCAGAGATTCTGTATCAAACTGGAGATAACATACTTTGCCTAAAAGTACTATTAAAAATCTTGAATGGCAACAAGGGCAACAAAATAGATGAATGAATGAATGAATGAATGAATATTAATTAAAAAAAAAAATCTTGAACGGGCTCTTCGGGTGTAACTCTTTTCCATCTTCCTGAATCCGGGTTCATCCGACACCAGACACTTCCACCATGCAGCCAAAGTTCGACCCCAAGGAGATCAAAGTTGGTGTGTGCTTTAGAGGTGACCTGGCCTGAGGGATGGAGCGTTCCTCCATCAGGCGAGCCATAGGCCATGCTGCCATTGCTTTTCTTTCATCTGGCATTAAAGCTTCTGCCTGCTAGAGGCGTTTCCGATGCCGTTTTCTGGGTGCCTGCGGCCCTGGCCTGGTCTCCTCCCCGCGAGTAAATAAGGAGGCTGGACAGGACGGCCACCGTGGCCCGGCAGCCACCGCACCCAAGGTGTACCTGAGATGCAACTGCGGGGAAGTCTGCACCACTTTGGCCCCCAAGATCGGGCCGCTCGGTCTGTCTCCAAAAAAAGTTGCTGATGACATTGCCAAGGCTACTGGTGATTGGAAGGGTCTGAGGATTACAGTAAAACTCAAAATCCCGGAACAGACAGGCCCAGATTGAGATGGTGCCCTCTGCCACAGCCCTCAAGGACAGAAAAAAGAAGAAAATATTAAGCACAGTGGAAACAGCACTTTTGATGATATTGTCAACATTGCGTGACAAATGAGGCACCGATCTTTAGCTAGAGAACTCTCTGGAACCGTCAAAGAAATCATGGGGACTGCTCAATCTGTGGGTTCAATGTTGATGGCCGCCATCCTCATGACATCATAGATGACATCAACAGTGGTGCCCAGCTAGAATTAAGAATTACAAAGGAAGATGCTTCAATAAAGGATTATTTGAAATTCTAATCATCATCATCATCATCATCATCTTGAATGGGCAGCCTGAGATTTAGCACAGTGGCTAAAGTGTTGAATTCTCAAGAAGGAGGCCCCAAGTTTGATCCCCAACATCATATGTGCCAGAATGATGCTTTAGTTCTCTCTCAAAATAAAGAAATGAAAAAAATTAAAAAAGAGAAAGAAAAACCTTGTACTATAAAAGACCAGTATATAAGAATTATTTATATTTCTTTATACTAGCAAAGAACAGTCAGTAAAATAAACTAGGACAATTTCATTTACGAATAGCAACAATAGCAGCAAAAAAGAAAAACACCTAAGAGTTTAAAAGTAAGGCCCTATTAGATAGTACGCTTCACCATACATGAAAGCCTAGGTTCAAACCTCTGGCACCATGGTGGAGCACCATGCAAAAGGGAAACTTCACAAGTGGTGGAGCGGTGCTGTGCTATCTCTCCTTTCCTCTCTCTGACTCTGTCTTCTCTATCTCTCACCCTCTTTTTGGAAAAACGAGACAAAAGTTAAGTCCACTGGGCAGGAGGGACACGGTGGTTCACTTGGTTAAGTGCACACACTAGTACGCAAGGACCCAGGTTCAAGCCCCCAGTCCTCACCTGCAGGGGGAAAGCTTCATGAGTGGGCAAGCAGGGCTGCAAGTACCTCTCTGTCTCTCCTCCTCTCTCTCCCTCTTGGTTTCTGGCTGTCTCTATCCAATAAACAAATAAAGATAATACAATTAAGAAAAAAAGATAAGTCCACTCAGAACCCCAACATAGCCCTTGTGAGAGTGGAGAAATGACACCTGGGATTGGGTTGCAGGGGATAAATCATTGTTTTTGCTTTCAACAGTGAGTGAGCAAATCCTTGCAGCAGTGCAGCACTGAGAAGAGGTGGCCGAAGTATGGAGATGCAGTCCAGACCAAAGCCGGGCGAGTCCGAGCTGGACCTGCTGCGCTTCCAGAGTCAGTTTCTTGCTGCTGGCACAGCTCCAGCTGTGCAGCTAGTAAAGAAAGGAAGTAGGAGAGATGGCGGTGCTAACCTGGAGCAGTCTCCCCTGCGGGAGCCTCGGGATATGGTGACACTGGACAGTGAGTGACCCCTGTGAGGCAGGAGAGTGGGCATGACCCTTGGGCCTCAGAGTCTTCCCTCCTTCTGTGACTGTAGTCATCATCTCAGATAACACTTTACCTCTGCTGCTGCCGTCTTGTTTCACGTGAGGAAATGATGCCCAAAGGTTTAGAGATCTGGCCAGATAGCTGGAACCAAAGCTGCATGGTAGCTGCCTTTCTCTCTCTAACATCCTGTTACCCTCAGGCTCCTGATTCCCAGTGTCCTCATAGCTGGGTTTTTGCTTTCTCAGATCTCCCGGATTTGCCCCCAGCTTTGGTTCCTGCTCCCCCAAAGAGAGCCAGACCTGGTCCAGGTTGTCCTCTGCCTGAACATGAAGACCCTGAGGAGAAACTCAGCAGGCATGACCAGCACATCACTGCTGTCCTGATGAAGATTGTTGTGCGTCTCGCCCTGGCTGAGTGGGAGATGTCCTGGGATAGTGAGGAAATTGGGTAGAGGTCTGATTTTGAAAGATGGAAACTTTCCCCTGAAGTCTGGCTAGGGGCTGGTTCAGAGTCACGGCCTCTATAGCCTGGTGTAGTGGATAAAGCAATGGACTCTGAAGCATGAGGTCCCAAGTTCTATTCCTGGCATTGCAGAGATCCCCTCTCCTTTATAAATACATAAATAAATAAATGTTAAATTTTTTAAAATGGTCGTTCTCACAAAGGTGGCTTCTTCCTTGAGTCACATGGAAGAGGACTCAGTAGGATAGGGTCCACTTTATCTTAACTGCTTTGTACTTTATTGCTGCAGGAGCGAGATATCAGCTCAGTGGCTGTGAACCTGCCTGTGCCCAGTGGTGTTGCTTTCCCTCCTGTCTTCCGTCGCTCACAGAGCAGACAGGTAAGCTGGGTTTGCTTCAGGTGGTGCTTAGTCTGGTGGCCACATTGTGCATCTTCCCAGTGATAAACCCAGTGATGTGTGATCCTGTTATAGCAGCATACTTAGACTTAGTACGTATCACTTTATTTATTCCTCATAACAACTATGTAAGGAAGGTATCATCCTTGTTTTCAGAAGAGGACACTGAGAGACACTCCCCACCAACACCAAAGAGATAATTTGTCTAGGGGTGGGTGGTGGAGCACTCAGTTAAGCACACATGTTACCATGCAGAAGGACCTGGGTTGAGCTGTGACCTGTGGGGAGAAGCTTCATGAATAGTGAAGAAGCAGGTATCTCTCTCTCTGTCTCTGTGCCCACACTCTCAATTTCTCTGTCCTATCTAATTTTAAAAAAGAAGAAAAAGAAGGAGGGAGGGAGAGGGAAGAGAGGAAGGGAAAAAAACTTCTAGGAGGAGCACTGGATTCATGGTACAGGCACAGAGCTCCAGCACTAATCCTGGTTGCAATAAATAAATAAATAAAGTAAAATGAAATAAGAGCTAATTTTTCCAACATTGCACATCTAATAGAGGAGCCAGAGACCCAACCCAGATCCTTCACTTCACTACCTGCACCCAGCTTAGTTTGAGGACTGTTATGGGGTCCTTGAAGACTGAGTCAAGTCCCTTTTATTTTTGTTCCTGTGACTTTAGTGGAAAGGGGTTGAGAACAGAGTACTTGCCTGGCAGACCATCAATTACCTGATTTTCTTTTTGACCCCATAGGGGAAATCATCAACATTTGGTAAGAGAAGCATCTTTGCCCAGGAAATTGCAGCACGGAGAGTGACTGAAGCCAGGCTGTCACCATCTGGAGAAGATGTTCCACCCCAGGACCCACCAGAGGGTGAGCTGGAGTAGGAAGGAATTAGGCTCAACCTTTTTGTACAAAAAAGCTAGAAGACAAGGCAAATAGCAAAGAGATCTCAGTTTTTTTTTTTTAAATATACTTAATTTTTTTCTTTTTGAGAGAGAGAGGAAATGATATCATCACTCAGGTACATTCTTCTAGCGTTTGCCCTTCTTCCGTAGCCAGTCAACAGCGTCAGGTTGAGCCTGATGTAAAGTTTCGAGACCTCCTTTGAATCTGGAGAGGTGGCAGTCGTTGACTATGTGGGTCATAGTCTGTCTGTAGCCGCAGGGGCAGTTTGGGTCGTCTCTGGCTCCCCAGCGATGGAATATAGCGGCGCACCGGCACTCAGGTACATTGAGTGCCAGCAATCAAACTGAGGACCCGATGCTTGAGAGTTTAATACTTCACCCACTAAAACACCTCCCAGGCTGCCATCTTTGGATCTGTGTCTTACCTACCTCTAACATGATTTCATTTGAGCCCTCTAAAGTGAAAACTAGAGGGCCAGATAGTGGTGCATTCAGTTAAAAGCACACATTATCATGTATGACCTGGATTAGAGCCCCTGATCTCCACCTGTAGTGGCAGAAGCTTCATGGGTGGTGAAGCAGGTCTGTAGATGCCTCTCTTTCCCTCTATGTGTCTGGCTCCCCCTCCCCTCTTAATTTCTATTGTCCTATCAAATAAAATAAATAAAAGGAAAAATGACCACTGGGAGCAGTGAACCTATTGTGCCAGCACCTAGCCCCAGCAATAACTGGTGACAGTGAAAAATGAAAAATAAAGTGAAAGTTAGAGAACTGGGGAGATATCAAAGAAGCTTTCATGCCTGAGGCTATGAAGTCCCAAATTCAGTCCCCAGCACTATAAGCCAGAGCTGAGCAGTTCTCTGGTAAAAAAAATTTAAAAAAGGTCCAGGAGGTGGCGTAGTGGATAAAGTGCTGGACTCTTAAGCTATGAGGTTCTGAGTTCAATCCCCAGCCGCACATGTACCAGAGTGATGCCTGGTTCTTTCTCTCTCTCCTCTTATTCCTCTCATTAATAAATAAATACATTTAAAAAATATTTCTTTTATTCCCTTTTGTCGCCCTTGTTGTTTTATTGTTGTAGTTATGATTGATGTCGTTATTGTTGGATAGGACAGAGAGAAATGGAGAGAGGAGGGGAAGACAGAGAGGGAGAGAGAAAGATAGACACCTGCAGACCTGCTTCACCACCTGTGAAGCGACTCCCTTGCAGGTGGGTAGCTGGGGGCTCGAACCAGGATCCTTATGCCGGTCCTTGCACTTTGTGCCACCTGCACTTAACCCGCTGCGCTACCACCCAACTCCCTAATGAAATATTTTTTAAAAAAGAAAGAAAGAGAAAGTGATAGCTAGGGGTCAGCAACATAACTCACCTGCTAGCATGCCTGGCCTAACCACATGCACAGGTTTGAGCCCCCAGCACACCTACAGCACTAAGGAAATGTTCAATGTTGTGGTGCCTCTCCCTCCTTGTATGTCTCTCTATCTCTCCTTCTCTGAAAAAGTCAACCCAGGGTGGAGACATCACTCATGCATGAGTCCCCAGTCACTCTTTCTGTCTTTATTTCTGAAATTAAGAGATAAAAATAAGAAGAAGAAGTCCGCTGGAAACAGTGGAATTGTGCTTACATTAGGCCCTAGTGGAAAAAAAAAAATTAAAAGTATGCTATGCCATTTTTGATGGAGAGCTTAACCTATGGAAAGAATGAATGCAGAGGGACCAGCAAACTGGATAATGTATCTGTTTTTCTACAGGCATGATCCAGGTTCTAGCTCAGTCTCCACCAAACGGGCGGAACAGAAGTGTGGGTGGGGGCGTATAGTCCAGTGTGGTGGTGTCAGTGCTGGGGTAAGAGAGTCAGCCTAGAGTGATGAAACCTTGGCAACAACTAAAAATAAATTTTTTAAAAAACCATTTTATAAACAAAAAAAAAATTTTAAAAGAATAGTATCACTACCTACCTATATTCCTTAAAATAAATAAATAATGTGCAAAAAAAAAAAAGGGTGCGGGGGAAAGTACAGAGACTACCACCACACAGTTCAACCCCAAGGTACCTGGAGTTCTATGCCTGGGAAAGTTCTGGGTTCCTGGATTCACCATCTGTCCCTGGAATTAGTGGGATTAGAGAAGAGGGCCAGGTGGTGCCACAACCAATTAAACACACATTACCATGTGCAAAGACCCAGGTTTGAACCCTGGCTTTCCACTTGCAGGGGGGAAGTTTCACGAACAGTGAAGCTGGTCTGCAGGTGTCTTGCTCCCTCTCTATCTCTCCCTCCCCTCTCAATTTCTCTCTATCCTATCTAATTAAAAAAAGAAAGAAAAGAAAAAGAAAAATGACCATAGGGAGCAGTGGATGCATAGTGCTGGCAATGAGCCCCTAGTGGCATTTTAAAAAAGAAGAGGGCCAATTGACATTCCCACCAGCAGTGTAGGAGGATGATAAATGACATAGTGGGGGTTGTATTGTTAAATGGGAAACGGGAATGTTATGCATGTAGAAACTGTTGTATTTACTGTTGAATGTAAAACATTAATTCCCCAATAAAGAAATAAATTAAAAAAGAAGAAGAAGAAGAAGAGGGCCAAAAAGCCCAGTCAGGGAGGCAGTAACCAATTCAATATATATTTTTTTTTCCCAATACTTCTTCTAGGTACTGCGACCTGTCAGGCACTTTCTCCTAAGGAACATAGCTCCCAGCTTCAGTGGGGCAGCCACAGCTTCCAGGAGCCCCATCTGGTCACAGGGCAGGGGCTTCAGGGTCAGGAGGCCAAACAGGAAGTCCAGCGCATCCATGAAGAGAACCTGGCAAGACTGTACACCATGACTCCTGAGGAGATCCTGCAAGAACAGAGTCACTTGATAGCTCAGCTTGGTATAATGTCCCAGCTTTTGTGCCCAACCCAAACTGGAAAGGGAAGCTGCTTTCTGAGAAAGACCAGGTCTTCATGCAGGCTTCACTGAGTAATGCAAGTTTTTTAATGTGTGTGTGTGTGTGTGTGTGTGTGTGTGTGTGTATGAGAGAGAGAGAGGTATGAATCCAGAGCATTACTCAAGCACTTGCAGTGCCAGGGATCAAATTTAAGACCTCATGTTTGAGAGTCCTAATACTTACCTCCCAGGCCACAAGGTTCAAAACTTCCTCCTGGTCATCATAAGGAACACAGATGAGATGAGATATATATCCAGATCCATTTGGCTTCCCAGTCCTGCTCTTACCCACTGTACTAGGTGTATTGTACTATCCAAATGTAAAGGACAGTCCACTTGGGCTGGATAGTGGTATATTGGGTAAAGGGCACATTACTGCATGTTATACCTGTTGAGCCCTGGGTCATTGACTGCAACATGGAAGTTTCATGAGTGGTGCTACAGATCTTCTCTCTGTATCTCTTTTCCTCTATGAAAGAAAAAAGAAAAAAGGCCTAGAATAGGAAAGTCATCATGTGGGCAACAAGCCCTAGTGATAATAATGGTGGCAAAAAACAAAAAAAAAAAGCTTTATACCTGTATATACTCAATTATGTGATGCTACACTAGACCATGCCTTCTTCTTCTATTTACCAAAACAGTAGCACCAAGCTAGTCTTGTTACAAACTGTCCACCTAGCACCACAAAGAGCATGGCATATATTAGTGTTTTCATGAGTGTTAGTGCATAAACAAATGACCTAGAAGTGAAAGAACTGATTCCACTAAATGTCCCAGTCAGCATACATTCATTCATTCAACCCATGGTATGAAGCTGGCACCAAGCACAGGATAAGCATAAACTTGTGCCAGTGACAGGTATGAGGCAGGGTCTCTGAGGCCTCACAAGGCACCAGGGGCTCAGGTCAGGGCTGGCATTCCACCCTTCTTGACCTTGACAAGTAGTGGTCAGACTTCTGGTCTACAAAAGGCTGGGGAGGACCCATCCTATCTATTCTCCTCTCAACCCTCTAGATCCCAGCTTGGTGGCCTTCTTGCGATCTCATAGCCAAACCTGTGAACAAGCAGGAGAGAAGAGCACAGAGGAGCAAAAGTCTAGAGGCCCTGCTGTGCAGGTCACTGGGGGAAAATGCACCGTGCCAGTTTCTCCCAGTGAGCCCAGAAAGGAAGAACTGGAGCCCAGAGCCTCAGGTTTGGAGGGGGTGGGCCTTTCTTGGAGCAATAAGATAGAGGAAAGTTTCCCCTTCCCCTTATCCTGCAAAATGAGAAGCAAGACAATCTTTCCTTGGATAATTCACTATAGTCCTCATTATTGCTTGACTCATGCCTTTTTCCTTTACCTGCTACTTGTTTACTAATTTTGTTGCTTTTCCATCCCCCTTCCTTGTTCAGAGGCTGAACATGGCTAGACCCCTTGCCCCCAGCAGGCCAGCCACTCTGCACTGGCAGCAGCTTAGCTGACCCAGGTCTGGCTCCCTTTATCCTCCTCTTCCTGCCTCTCCTCAGTGCTGGGGGAAGGCGACCACAAGGCTGCTGGGAAAGAACCTGACACAGTCCTTATTAGCATACCAGTCCTGTAGCAGAGAGGCCAGTGAGAGAAATTACTTCCCAGGAACTGGATTCTTTTATTAGTGATTAACAAGAGATTGAATTATGAGACCCAACAATCTCTTGCTCTTGGCTGAGCTCTGGGCCAGTTGAGCACTTTGGTTAGGGGCTAAGTGAGGCAGGGCGAAAAAGTCTGAATTTCTGCATCTTGCCCCTTACTCCTTGTCCCCATCCCCTACTGTTTTGGAGAGCTGATGCGAGAGATGGGTGAATATTATTCCTGGTTCTTTCTCCTGTGTTCCCTCTTTCTCTCCAATAAATGCTTAGGGTCTGCTAGGACATGTCCTGCACAGGTGACATTCACCCAGTTTCAAGGAATTGATAGCCCTGAACCATGTGATACAGCCATAGCTGAAGGCAGAGGCTACCATTCCTTGGAGTAAGGTGACTAACAGCTGTGAGCTATACACTAAGTCCTCAGGCTATGCTACTGTGCTTCCTTCACCCCAGCCCTGGCACTGCCTGTGACTCCCAATAAAGAGTGGCTACACATGGATACTGTTGAGCTGGAAAAGCTCCACTGGACTCAGGACTTGCCCCCACTACAGCAACAGCAAACTCAAGAGGTGAGGGGCCGGTGACTTCTATGGGCTGGAGTGGGGTGGGTGAGACTTGTTCTCTCTCTCTCTCCCCAAGTATGAGAGTCAGCCTTCCTTGATGCTCACTTTCCTCTCATCATTTGCCAGGGCCCCCAAGGCCAGGGAATCCCAATTTCAGAGGGAAAATCGCTGGCAGTTAAGGTGAAGAGCAGGTGCCTTTGTCTCTCCTTATGGTTCTCTTTCTCACCCTCAGAGGATGCAGGCCCGATTCAGTCTCCAAGGAGAGCTATTGGCTCCTGATGTGGACCTGCCCACCCACCTGGGCCTTCACCACCATGGAGAAGAAGCAGAGGTGAGATGTGGCTAGTTCCCGGCAGAGACTTGGAAGCAAGGACTCTGGTCAGTTGCCTCTGGGTGCCTGATTGACAAGAGCCTTCCTGTCCACTCAGGCTTTTAGGCTGAAACTCTCTGTTGCCGGTTACCAGAACTCACACCCTCTCCCATCCCCCAGGAGGCCTAGATGAGCACCTTGCTCAGCTACCATGTCTGCCAGGCTGTGCTGCTCCCATGGAGCTGTCACACTGATTTCCTCTGAAAGATTCCTGTAGCTCCTCTCACAGAAGGTCCTAATCCCTCTGTCTAGCCAGACAGACCTTCCGTGCTTTGTTGCTGCTGTCCCTACAGTTCTTCTCCCTCACTCTTCACACCTGCTGCTGCTCTCTCCCCTTTGCTCTGTGCCAGTCAGCAGAGCTCTCCCACCAACTTCCAGATCGCCTTTCTCTTCTACCAGTTAAACACTGATTACTGCATTTATCCCAGCCTGCCTTATACCAAACTAACTTGTGTACAGATCCCATCTTTAGCATCTTGAGTGAGCAGAGGTGAGAGTTATCACCTACCTATCTTTCTCCTGCCCTTGGCATTTGCACTGAACTCTGTGCCTGGTACTTCAAGGTTGCTGTTTATTGTGCAGGTAGGGCATGGGCTGTGCTGCCCACCAGTTGACGCCTTCTGCCATTTATTTATTTATTTATTTATTAGAATTTATTTATTTACTCATGAGAAAGAGAGAGATAAAGAACCAGACATTACTCTGGTACATATGCTGCTGGGAAGTGAACTCAGGTTCACATGCTTGAGAGTCTAATACTTTATCCACTATGTCACCTCCTGGACCCATATATAAATTTTAAAAAATATTTATTGAACAGAGACAGCCAGAAATTGAGAGGGTAGGGGGAGACAGGGAGAGAAAGAGAGACACCTGCACAGCTTCACCAGTTGCAAAGCTTTTCCCCTGCAGGTGGGAACTGGGGGCTTGAACCTGGGTCATTATGCATTGTAATATATGAATTCAACAAGGTACACCACCACTCAGTGCGCGCGCGTGTGTGTGTGTGTGTGTGTGTGTGTGTGTTAACCAGAATACTGCATAGCTCTGGCTTATGGTGGTGCCTGGGATTGAACCTGGGACCTCAGGTGCCTCAGGTGTGAAAGCATTTTGCATAACTATTGTATCTCTCTTGCCTGTCTTCTAATTTCTTGTTCCACTCACAGAGAGCAGGGTATTCCCTGCAGGAGTTGTTCTACCTAACGCGTAGCCAGGTGTCCCAGCAGAGAGCTCTGGCACTTCACGTTTTGGCCCAAGTCATCAGCAGGGTGAGTGGGCTACAAGCCTGGTTCTACCTACCCCACCCCTCACTTCCCACTTTTTACATCCTCAGTACTCACCCTTTGCCTTCTTTTTGTTTGTTTGTTTGTTTGATTTTTTATTTATAAAAAGGAAACATTGGGAGTCAGGCGGTAGCGCAGCAGGTTAAGCGCAGGTGGCACAAAGTACAAGGACCGGCGTGAGGATCCCGGTTCGAGCCTCTGGCTCCCCACCTACAGGGGAGTCACTTCATAGGCGGTGAAGCAGGTCTGCAGTATCTGTCTTTCTCTCCCCCTCTCTGTCTTTTCTCCTCTCTCCATTTCTCTCTGTCCTATCCAACAGTGATGACATCAACAATAATTACAACAATAAAATAAGGGCAACAAAAGAGAATAAATAAATATTTAAAAAATAAAAGGAAACATTGACTAAACCATAGGATAAGAGGGGTACAACTTCACACAATTCCCACCACCAGAACTCTGTATCCATCCCCTCCCATGGTTTAGACAGAATTAGTTTTTGCTGTCTTATTTCAGACTATCCTTTGGCCTCTGGCAGCCCACTGCCACAGTCTGATAGAGCAGCCAGTTTTAGTTTCTTAACCATGTGCATGGACACACGTAGTTAAGTGAATTTCTGCAAATGTTTCAGTTTGCAATGTTGTGAGTAGTTTTTGTTGTTGTTGTTTTGTTTGTTTGTTTTGTTTTTTTCTTTATTTAGTTGTTCAGACATTATCTTTTTTATTTATAAAAAGGAAACATTGACAAAACCATAGGATAAGAGGGGTGCAACTTCGCACAGTTCCCACTACCAGACCTCCGTGTATCATCCCCTCCCCTGATAGCTTTCCTATTCTTTAACCCTCTGGGAGTATGGACCCAAGGTCATTGTGGGGTGCAGAAGGTCTGGCTTCTGTAAATACTTCCCCGCTGAACATGGGTGTTGACAGGTCGATCCATACTCCCAGCCTGTCTTTCTCTCCCTTCTGGGGAAGCGGAGCTCCAGGACACATTGGTGGGATTGTCTGCCCAGGGAAGTCTGGTCAGCATCATGCTAGCATCTGGAACCTGGTGGTTGAAAATAGAGTTAATGGGAGTCAGGTGGTAGCGCAGCATGCAGCATGCAGGGGAGTTGCTTCATAGGCGGTGAAGCAGGTCTGCAGGTGTCTTTTCTCTCCCCCCCTCTCTCTTCCCCTCCTCTTTCCATTTATCTCTGTCCTATCCAACAACAATGACATCAATAACAACAACTACAGCAACAGTAAAAAGACAACAAGGGCAACAAAAGGGAATAAATAAATAAATATTAAAATATATATATCTTTAAAAATTAAAAAAAAAAAAAGAAAATAGAGTTAACATAAAAAGCCAAACAAATTGTTGACCATTTATGGACCTAAAGGCTGGAATAGTTGGTTGGCCCTCCATTTTGTAGATAGCTAGTAGTAGGCATATTTTAATTATATTCTAAAGGGCCTGTAGCTATACTAGTGTTTTTTTTGTTTGTTTGTTTTTTGTTTTTTGCCTGAGCCTGAAATCTGATATGCAAGTGGATCCTTATTATCTGGGGAGGTGATGTCATGGCTAGAAAAAGGACCAGAAAGCTGGATCAGGGAAAAGAGCAGCTCCCAAATATAGGAAATATAGGTGTATTAATATTGTTGTATATTAATATAGGTGTATTAATATAGGTGTATTAATATTGTTGACTATAAACCCCATCGATTTGATGTGATCTGGGGCCCATATTCAGCTTAGGAGACTATGTGACCTTTGCACCCCTGTAGATCTGAGCTCACATTCTGTGGTCATGAGTTGGAACATTCCAAGCTGCCCCAATATCAGGACCCATCTTCCTCAGGTGTTGCATAGAGTATATTGTCTAGCCTCCCTTTGCAGGATGGAACATTCTCTACCGTTGTTGATCCAAGTTGAGGGCAAGGTCCTATGGGGGCCCACAAAGGGGCCTATTGTGTTGTTTCTGCTAGAGATGGCTAGTAGCAATGGAGAGAGGGATCTGTTCGAGATCATGATGTCTGTTTGGGAATCTCAGGACTGCCCAAATAAGGGCCCAGCTGATGGGGTGGCCTGATAGTGACTAAAGAGTCATCGTTAAAGTATGCCAGTCTCTTGCCCTTATTCAGCTTTTGCAGTCCTTGCTTTGATGAGGTTAGCTTTGGAATGAGTGAGAAAACTGTAATAGGAAGTAGGTGAGGAGGGTATCTAAGCCTTAAGTAGACACTATTTCATTAGGAACTTTATACTGACTCACTACAGACTATTGTATATTTTTGCTTCCAGGTATATATTTTGCCCTAATTTATGGATACCTGTGAACATATGCTCTATCTTATGGGACCTGTTCTATATCTAGGTTTTGGGATTTTGTTAGGAAGTGAACCTCCTGGAATGGAATTTGAGAATCCTATGAAAGGAAAGGTCTCACCCGAGTAATGAGGGTATAGGGTTGACATTCCACACCTGACATCTCTGGACACAATCTGAAGTGAAGCATACTGAGGTGGTACTCTATGCATTGACTAGGTTGGGATTGGCGGATGGAGTATCATTTGGTATGAATTGAGAGAAGTATGTAGGAATGTGAGCCCCACCCTAGAGGTTCCAGGACTGGGGGAAATATAGACTCTAAAGAGGAAGTGGGAGGTTCCCGCTGTCTTAGGGTTCAAGAAGACAATAGATAATTATTACTATAATCACATCATTTGGTGATTGGGTTAATGTTGAAATATCCCTTTGTTAGGATTTGCTGTATCATATACAACATCACCATACTTTATGTCTTTTGACATTATTTGCATATAGCTGTGCCACCAGTTACTTCTGGTCTAAGCTTTTTCTTTCTTTCTTTTTTTTTTTTTGCCTCCAGAGTTATCGCTGGGGCTCAGTGCCTGCACTATGAATCCACTGCTCCTAGAGGCCATTTTTTTCTCCCTTTTGTTGCCCTTGTTGTTGTAGCCTTGTGTGGTTATTATTGTTATTGTTGATGTCGTTCGTTTTTGGATAGGACAGAGAGAAATGGAGAGAGGAGGGGAAGACATAGAGCGGGAGAGAAAGATAGACACCTGCAGACCTGCTTCTCCACCTGTGAAGCGACTCCCCTGCATGTGGGGAGCCGGGGGCTTAAACCGGGATCCTTATGCCAGTCCTTGCTCTTTGCTCTACGTGCCCTTAACCTGCTGCACTACCGCCTGACCCCCCTGGTCTAAGCTTTTAAGAGAGTCAACATATCAGACTCAGCCTATGTATTAAAAAGACTCAGTCTGTGATTTAAAAAGTTTGAGACATTCAATCAGTTGTTCGCCTCTCATATTAATTAAATAGTGAATTATATGACTACAAATTGATAGGAGTGTACATAAGCACCATCCCCACCACCAAAAGACTGTGTCCCATCCCCCCTCCCCTCCCCCACCCCCCACCTCACCCCACCCCATGAAGCTGAACATCCACCCTCACCTCACCCTCAACCCAAGGTTTTTACTTTGGTGTCCTACTCCAACCCTTTGCCTTCTGATTCACTTGCCTGCACAACTGTCCTTCAGACTGTACACCTTTGGCTTAGACTATATACCTGTAGGGCAGACTGCACATCTGTGGATCCCACTACACTTATGGATCAGATTGTACACCTATAGGTCAGGCTGTAAATTTGTGGGTCAGATTGCACCTGTGACTCACCCTGACTCACAGGGTTTTAGGTGGGTGGTTATAGTATTTAGGACAACACTTTAACCATAGCATCTTTTTTTTTTTTAAGAATTTCTTTCTTTTTTTAATCTTTATTTACTTATTGGATAGAGATAGCCAGAAATTGATAGGGAAGGGGGTGATAGGAAGGGAGAGAGACAGAGAGAGACATCTGCAGCCCTGCTTCACCACTCACAAAGCTTTCCCCTTGCAACTGGGGACCAGGGGCTCGAACCCAGGTCCTTGCGCACTTTAACATGTATGCTCAACCACGTGCACCACCATCTGGCCCCAAGAATTTATTTATTTTTTCATGAGAAAGATAGGAGAGAGAAAGAAAGAATCAGACATCACTCTGGTACATGTGCTGCATGGGATTGAACTCAGGACCTCATGGTTGAGAATCTAATACTTTATCCACTGTTAGTACAGTGTACTAACAGTGGATAAAGGACTACCAGACAACTAACCTTAGCATCTTCAGCTAACATTTTTGTTCCTTCAAGGCTCAGGCTGGTGAGTTTGGGGACCGGCTGGAAGACAGCATCTTGCGCCTCCTTTTAGATGCTGGCTTTCTTTTCCTGTTGCGCTTCTCCCTGGATGACCGAGTGGATGGGGTCATCGCAGCTGCAGTCCATGCTCTTCGGGCTCTGCTGGTGGTACCTGGAGATGAGGTATAACAGTGACAGGACTGGAACTTAAAAGCATCAGGGTCCTTACTGCTGTGTGATGGACCCTCATTGCTGAGGCAGCTTCAAAGATGGTAGCTTCACTCACTTTGAAAAATTCCCAAAATCCAAGAGCCTTCCTGTCTGTTCTCTGTGGGTGCTTCTGGTATTGTTTCCAAACCTGGTCATCTCTCTTTCCCACCCTTCTGTGTCCTTTGGCAGGAGCTCCTTGATAGCACCTTCTCCTGGTACCTTGGATCTGTTGTGTTTCCATTAATGCCCAGCAAGGAAGACAAAGAGGATGAGGATGAGGATGAACAGCCCACAGCAGAAAAAGCAAAAAAGAAGAGTCCTGAGAGAGGAGGCCGTCCTCCATCAGATTTGGCCCGGCATGATGTCATCAAGGTAATGACACTACATCATCACTGCAAGGGCACACTCTGGGCAGGTGAGGCCAGCAGTGCCTCTTCCAGCCATGTTCAGCTGTGGGTCCATCTCTCTGCTCCATGCCCAGGGGCTTCTGGCCACCAGTTTGCTGCCCCGGCTGCGTTACATTCTTGAGGTGATCTGCCCAGGACCTTCTGTGGTCCTTGACATCCTGGCCGTACTCATCCGCCTGGCCCGGCATTCCCTGGAGGCAGCCACAAGGGTGAGGAAGAAGCTAGGAACATGCAGGGACATCATAACAGAAGGCCCCATCTTAACCCTTCATCCTCCCTGTGACTTCTCCCTTCACAGGTGTTAGAGTGCCCACGTTTGATAGAGACTGTGGTTCAAGAGTTCCTGCCCACCAACTGGACCCCTGTGGAGCCAGGGCCTGCCACTAGTCTACACAGAGTGCCCTGTGCTGCTGCCATGAAGTTGCTCCGAGTGCTGGCTTCTGCCAGCAGGAATATTGCTGCTCGTCTAGTGAGCAGCATACGGGGATTTGTGCCCTCTGGGCTTGGGGTGTCCAGGTCACCACATATGTCAGCTTCCACTTCCTATAAACCTACTCTGCTATGTATTATTATCATCACTATCATCATCACTATCATTGCTGTTACATTTTAATTAGAGCACTGCTTAATTCTGGCTTATAATGATGTTAGAGATTGAACCTGGAATTTCAGAACCTCAGGCATGAGAACTTTCTGCATAGCCATTATGCTGTCTACCCAGCCTGCTGTGCTATTATGTGAAGGACTCCCCATTGCCAGAAAACAGATCAAGTAGCCCTGTAAAATGTGCCCTGGGCTGGAAGATAGCATAGAAATTTATGTGAGGGAGTCGGGCTGTAGCGCAGCGGGTTAAGCGCAGGTGGCGCAAAGCACAAGGACCGGCATTTGGATCCCGGTTTGAGCCCCCGGCTCCCCACCTGCAGGGGAGTCGCTTCACAGGCGGTGAAGCAGGTCTGCAGGTGTCTATCTTTCTCTCCCGCTCTATGTCTTCCCCTCCTCTCTCCATTTCTCTCTGTCCTATCCAACAACGACAACAACAATAACTACAACAATAAAAAAACAACAAGGGCAACAAAAGGGAATAAATAAATAAAAATAATAATAATTAAAAAAAAAAGAAATTTATGTGATAGACTTTTATGCTTGAGGCTTCAAGGTCGCAGGTTCAGTTCCCAACTCCACTGTAAGTCAGCTGAACATTTCTGTGGTCAAACAAACAAAAACAAGTGCTCAGCAAGTGCTTACGGAAAAGGAAGGGAACAGGGAGGGAAAGATGTGGTAACCCCCCTACCCCTTGCCCAGAGCTATGACTGTATAGCACCAAAATGGCTGAGAACAGAAGTGAGTAGGGCCAGGCTCTGTAGGGAAAGGACCTGAAACTACCTAGGGCTTCCAGCTGAGCCTGATCCCCAACCTCTCTTGTACTCCCAGCTGAACAATTTTGACCTCCGGAGCCGCTTGTGTCGCTTCATAGCCGAGTCTCCCCAAGAATTGGCCTTGCCCCCAGAGGAAGCCGAGACACTGAGCACCGAGGCCTTCAGACTGTGGGCTGTGGCTTCATCCTATGGCCAGGGTGCTGATCTCTATCGGTGAGTAAGGGGACTCTGTTCAGAACCCATAGTTCTGTTCCTCAACATTACCCCCCTACCTTCTCTTCTTTTTTGATAAGACAGATACTGAGAGGGGAAGGAGAGATAGAGATGGGGAGAGAGACACTTGCAGCACTGCTTCACTACTCATGAAGCTTCCCACCTGCAGGTGAGGACCAGGGGCTTGAATCAGGTCCTTGTGCATGGTAACATGTGCACTCAACCATTCCCCGCCCCCCCCTTTTTCTTCTCCTCCTCCTCCTTTTCTTCCTCCTCTTCTTTCTTCTCCTCCTCCTTCCTCTTTCTTCTTTTTCTCTTCCACCTCCTCCCCACTCCCCCTTCTTTTTTTCTACCAAGATTATTGCTGGGGTGGTGCCTGCATGGCACTACCACTGCTGGTCACTGTTTGTTTTTCTCCCTCTTCTTTCATTTTTCTTTATGATAGGGAGACAGAGAGGAAAGGCACATGCAGCACTGTTCAGCACTCATGAAGCTCCTCCCTACAGGTGGTGACCCAGAGTTTGAACCCAGGTCCTCACTCATGGTAACGCATGTGCTCTGCTGGGTGTGTGACCCCCTTATTCCGAGTTGTGCACTTTTGACCTGAGCTCCTATGTCTAAAACTTAGCCCTGCCTAAAATTTCAAGCTTGCAACAGAGACTTAGAGTGAAGAGGAAGAAGGAATAAGTAGGCTTTGGGTGCAAGACCAGTTAGGGGGACATGGAGCAGACCTGTGCACCACAACAGTGGTATCTTGATGAATCCAGTTTCCATTCCCTGTCAAGGAAAGACTTGCAGGGGGCTCCCAGTTCCTGGGAAGCTTCCTAAAAGCCACTTCCTCCTGGTCCTACTAGGCCAGACTGCAGATTGCCAGGACAAAAGCTATGTCTCCACCTCCTTTCTCACTGAGATGCTCTGGCTGTCTTCTCCAGGGAGCTGTACCCAGTGCTGATGCGGGCCCTGCAGGCTATGCCCAAGGAGCTCGGCACTCACTCTCCTCAGCCTCTGTGTGTGCAGCGCATTTCCTCAATGCTGACACTCCTCACCCAGCTGACCCTAGCAGCCAGCAGTGCCTCAGAGGCCAGCAGGTAGGTGACAGCAAGGGCCTTCTGCAGGGACATCCAGCCAGGACTCCATATCAGGCAAGGCTGCTCCCTCCCGAGTGAGGGAGTGAGGATAGCTCAAGCTCTAGGGGGAGCTGCAGCAGTTAGACCCTCACTGTGGCCCCTTCTGCCCCTCCTATAGTGACTATCCCAAGACCCGCCTATTGCCCTTCATCAGTTGGACCCAGGTATCTGGACTCAAGCCTCTTGTGGAGCCATGTTTAAGACAGACCTTAAAAATGCTGCCCAGGTCAGAGGTGTGGTATGCCCTGGGCTCAGTACCCACTGCCTGCCTGCTCTTCCTGGGTGCCTACTACCAGAGCTGGAGCCAACAGGTGAGTGCCACCTGCCTGCCTTCCCTCTAAATTTCTTCCCTCCGTTTCTGCCCCACCATCTCCATTCTTCCTCACACTGTTTTCCTCCTCTCTCTACTCTATACCCAGTGGTGCTTCTAGCATCCCAACCTCCCTGGAACCCCTGTGCTCTTTGAAGACCCCAGACAGTGCTGCCCTAGCCTCAGGGGCTTCTTGCCTTTCAGAAGTGTCAGAAGGCAGGAGCCCCCACACACTGGTCCTATGGCCTCTTACAATCATAGGTTTGGCTTGGGCATGGGGGTATAGGAAAATAGGTGTCCTGGCTGTGAGCTCAGTGAGCACCTTGGTCCTGCAGCCAGGAGTATGCCCAGAGGACTGGCTTCAAGACATGGAGCACCTATCTGAGGAGCTGCTGCTGCCCCTGCTACACCATCCCACCTTGGGCAACCTCTGGGAAGCCCTTGGGTATGTGCACTGCTTATGGGGGGGGGGGGAAGGAAGTTGTTCCTCCTTGTGGGATCTGACCCCCATCTCTATCCTTGGTGGGACCCTCAGCCTGTGAGAAACCTGAATCCCTAGGCACAAACTTCTGAGGAGAAAAAAACATTAGTCTTAATGTGGTCTGGGAGGTGATGAAGAGAATAATGCATGAGGTCCTAAGTTTGAGCCCCAGCATCACGTGTGTCAGAATAATGTTCTGGCTCTCTCTCTCTCTCTCTCTCTCTCTCTATATATATATATATATATATATATATATATATATATAGAGAGAGAGAGAGAGTAATAATTATTTATTGAGAATAATTATTTTTTGAGAGCGATCAGAGCACTATTCAGCTCTGGCATAAGTGATTCTGTGCATTGAGCCCATGTCCTTACACATACAAGTCCTGAGCTCTACTCACAGGAACCACCTCCTCTGCCATAAACTGCATCCATAGTAGACAGCAGTTGTGTGTGGCTAAGGAATGTCAGCACTGACCTGCACATCTAGGTGCCTGGTACACATCAGACCAGTGCCCCCTCAGCTTCTCCATCCTGCTTCTAGGCACTGCTCCCCCCTCTGCAACCCACTGTCTTGTGCTCCGGGCCCTGAAGCTCTCCCGAGCCTTGTGTCCCTGGGCTGCTCAGCTAGTTGCCCTCTTCTCAGTCTGGCCAGCTCAGCCTCTCCCTTCCCCTTCCTCACCGCACTCCTCGCCCTCTTCAACACTCTGACTCGGCTCCACAAAGGACTTTGTGGCCAGGTGAGCCTTGGGTGCCTGCTTGGGGGGGGGTGGGGGTGGGGGTGGGGAATGGTGGCAAGTCGACAAGAATGAGAAAAGAATGGAGACTTCTTATGCTAGCACCTACTTCTCTGAGCTAGCTGGTATGTATGTATGGGGGGGGGGGGGAATGCCTGGGGAGCCCCAGAGGGGATTAAATTTAGATCTGAAGAATTTGCTTTTCCTCAGCTAGCTGCCATATTGGTTGCCCCAGGACTCCAGAATTACTTCCTTCAGTGTGTAAACACTATGGCTGCCCCCCAACTCACACCCTTCTCTGTGTGGGCCCTGCGCCATGAGCACCATCTGCAGTACCTGGCACTTGCTCTGGCCCAGAGAGTGGTAGGTGCCCTACTCCTATGTACCCATTGTGTTTTTCTGGAACCTTTGCTACCTCTGCAAGGCCATGTAACTCCTGATTCCTTCAGACATGCAAGTCTGTTCCCTTTAGAATATGTTCTCATTTACCCTCTGCTTTCCCTCGCCAACTCTGAATAGCTCCCTGCTTCTCTGTCCACAGGCAATGCTGCAGTCTGTCTCAGCTCCCAGCACTGCACTCCATCACAGCCTGGCCTTGATCCTGCTGAGCCGGCTACTGCCCGGCAGTGAGCACCTTGCACAAGAGCTGCTACTGAACTGTGTGTTCCAGCCAGAGCTCCTTCCGTAAGCCCAGGAGGGGCACCAGTAGCCTCATTGACAGTGTCTGGTTGCTGATTGAGTGGTCCTAGTTGGGAGCTGGGAGGCCTGTATTTAGTTCTTTCTTTCATGGAATAACCCCTAACCCCCAATCTGCCCAATCTTCATTTCCTTTTAGTACAGTGAGAGTAAGAATAATAGCCAAAGTGGAGAATTATCTTGATATCTTAGTGTTACTGCATGAACAGAAATAATTTTTATTTTAATACATTTTTCTGATTTTTTAAAAATTTGTTTACTTATTCGCTTTTGTTGCCCTTGTTTTATTGTTGTAGTTATTGGTGTCATTGTTGGATAATACAGAGAGAAATGGAGAGAGGAGGGGATGACGGGGAGAGAAAGACACCTGCAGACCTGCTTCACCGCCTGTGAAGCAACTCCCTTGCAGGTGGGGAGCCAGGGGCTAGAACCGGAATCCTTACGACGGTCCATGTGCTTGCACCATACACACTTCCGCATCTTCTGATTTTTTTTTATTTAATTCAGAGTGGAGGAGATATCATAATGGTTATGCAAACAGACTCTCATGAGGTTCCAAAGTCCCAGGTTCAATCCCCTACACTGCCATAAGCCAGATATGAGCAGTGCTTTGGTGTTTCCATCTGTGTCTCTCTGTCTGCATCTTTCAAAAGTAAAATAAATAAAATATTTTTAAAAATTAATTTATTAGTAAGAGGGGAAAGAGGGGAGGGGCCAAGAAGTGGCACACTTGCTTAAGCACACACATTACAGTGTGCAAGGACCCAGGTTCAAGCATTTGGTCCCCACCTGCAAGGGGAGAAGCTTCACAAGTGGTGAAGCAGAGCTGCAGGTGTCTCTTTTCCTCTATTACCCCTCCCCTCTTAATTTCTTTCTTTCTCTATCCAATAATAAATAAATGAAAGATTTAAAAGGGGGGGACTAGGTGGTAGCACGCCTAATTGAGCGCACATGTCACAATATGCAAGGACCCAGGCTCCAGCCCTGGTCCCACCTGCAGGGGAAAAGCTTCACGAATGGTGAGCAGTGCTGCAGTTCTCACTCTCTCTCCCCCTCAATTTCTGGCTGTCTCTACCCAATAAATAAAGATAGTAATTAGAGAGAGGAAGAAAGAATGAGAACATCACTCTGGCACATGCAATTCCAGATCAAGCTCAGGACTTCATGTTTGAGAGTCTAATATTTTATTCACTGTATTCACTGTAATCCCTTCTAGGCTGATTAAAAAAAAATTAATTTATATATATTAATAAGAGAAAGATAGCACCACTCTAGAAGATAGGATGCCAGAGATTAATCTCAGACCTTATGCTTGAGAGTCTGTTGTTAGATAGGACAGAGAGAAATGGAGAGAGGAGTGGAGGACAGAGATGGGGAGAGAAAGATAGACCCTGCAGACCTGCTTCACTGCTTATTAAGCAACACCCCTGCAGGTGGGGAGATGGGGGCTCGAACTGGGGTCCTTATGCCAGTCCTTGCGCTTTGCACCACCTGCACTTAACCCGCTGCACAACTTCCTGACTCCCCAGAACTAGTTTCTGAACTAGCCACACATGTATCATAGTTAATGCTGCTGAGTGCTAGTGCTCTCTCAAGTATTCCACCTGTGCTGTAAGATGAGCATCATCAACATCCTTCCCACTTGACTGTGGACAGACAGGCACAGCAATTCTTCACCTACACATACCACATGGGAAGTGATTGGGCACACAGAGGGAGCAGGGTTGGGTCTAGGGCTCTAGGGAGCCATGGGAGCTTCAGGGTGCCAGGGTTCTAGCCCTCATTTGTGTTTATTTTTGGTTTTGTTACAGGGAAAAAGCATCTGGGGGTCCAGAGGCAGCTGACTTCTCTGACCGGCTCTCCTTAGGGAGCAGCAAGGACCCTGGGTGTGGGCGAGGGGCTCTGCTAGCTCAAGCTTGCCAGAACCTCCCCAGCATCCGAGGCTGTTACCTGAGCCACTGCTCACTGGCCCAGGCCAGCCTACTAGCTTCCCAGGCTATATACCAAGGGGAGCTACAGCAAGTGCCATCCCTGCTGCTCCCTGTGCCCAAGGAGCCACTGCTGCCCACAGACTGGCCTTTCCTGCCACTCATCCACCTCTACCACCGAGCGTTGCACACCCCCTCAGGGCCCCTTTCTGCTGACACCATGGGTACCACCATGCGGACTCTGCAGTGGGTGCTTGTCCTAGAGAGCTGGCGTCCCCAGGTCCTGTGGGCTGTGCCTCCTGCTGCCCGCCTGGCCCGACTCATGTGTGTCTTCCTGGCAGACAGTGAACTTTTCCGGGAAACCCCAATACAACACCTGGTGGCAGCCCTCTTGGGTCAACTCTGCCAGCCTGAAGTCCTCGCAAAGCTCAACCTGGATTGCCCGCTTCCTGGCCTGGCATCTTTCCCTGATCTCTATGCCAACTTCTTGGAGCATTTTGAGGCTGTCTCTTTTGGAGATCCCCTCTTTGGGACTCTAGTCCTCCTTCCTCTGCAGCGTCGGTTCAGTGTCACCCTGCGCCTGGCCCTCTTTGGAGAGCACGTGGGAGCATTGCGAGCTCTAGGACTGCCTCTGACCCAGGTACTTTCTCAGCCTAGGAGAGTGCACACACACATTTTCTCCTGGGTCTGTGGGGGAGTCCTGAGCAGGGGGAGCTCTGGTGAGCCTTCTCTCCCACATTGGAGACTCTGAAGCAATAAAGAGAATGCATGGGAAGGGATATTGTTATGTCAGACATGCAGTAGGTGTTTAACATTATCAAAAAGGCATGACTCCTTTCTCTCGAGGTGCTCCAATCTAGACATGAGTGATGTGCTAGAAAACAGCTTAGTTCTAAATATGTTAGACTCTAGATAGCAAGTCAATATTCAGAGAAGCAAAGGAACGAAGTGACTTTCCCCACAGAAGGTTTTGTGGAAGAAGTGGGAACTGAGGCCGGGTGGTGGCACACCTGGTTGAATGCACATGTTACAGTGCGCAAGGACCCGGGTTCTAGTCCTTGGTCCCTACATGCAAGGGGAAAGCTTTGTGAGTGGTGAAGCAGGGCTGCAGGTGAATCTCTGTCTCTCTCCCTCTCTATAAATAAAGATAATAAAAATTTAAAAAGAAGAAGTGGGGACTGACTTGGGTACCAAAGGTCCAGTAGGATTTGGGTTGTTGAGGAGGAAGAACAGAAGCTACCAGGCAAGGAGTATGGCAGCTTGGAAGGAAGGAGTAATCTAGAGCAGATCTCACTTTGGGAATTTGTTAGAATAAGGATACCAAAGTCTTGGAGCCTCAAATATCAGGCTAAGAAGTTAAACTTGTAAGCTATACTTTTTTTTTTTTTAGATTATATTTGTTTATTAATGAGAGAAAGGAGCAGGAGAGAGAAAAAGAACCAGATCATTACTCTTGTACATGTGCTGCCGGGGATTGAACTTGGGACCTCATGCTTGAAAGTCCAATGCCATATCCACTTCTCTACCTACTTGACCATAAGTTATAAGATTTTTTTTCTTTTTTTTTCCCTTTTATTGGGGAGATTAATGTTTTACATTTGACAGTGAATACAATAGTTTATACATGCATAACATATCTCAGTTTTCCACATAACAATATAACCAACCCCCTTGAGGTCTTCTGTCATCCTTTTCCAGGAGCTGTACCCCCCAACCACCCACTCCAGAGTCTTTTACTTTGGTGCAATACATCAACTCCAGTCCAAATTCTGCTTTGTGTTTTCTCTTCTGATCTTGTTTTTCAACTTCTACCTGTGAGTAAGATCATTCCATATTCATCCTTCTGTTTCTGACTTATTTCACTTAACATGATTTCTTCAAGCTCCATCCAACATGGGCTGAAGATAGTGAAATCACTATTTTTAATAGCTGAGTAGTATTGCATTGTGTATATATACCACAACTTGCTCAGCCACTCATCTGTTGTTGGACACCTGGTTTTGGCTTCCAGATTTTGGCTATTAACCCACTGTGCTATTGCCCGACTCCTGAAATTGTCCATTTCTTCCAGGTTCTCTAGCTTGGTGGCATATAGTTGTTCATAGAAGCCTTGCATGATGTGTCGAATTTCTGCAGTGTCTGTTGTGATATCTTCTCTTTCATTTACAATCAAATTTATTTGGTTTTCTCCTTTTTTTGTTTTGTGAGTCTGGCTAAAGGTTTGTTGAATTGTTCACTCTTTCAACGAACCAATTTACTTTTGTTGATCTTTTGTATGGTTTTCTTCTTTTTTTTTTAAAGTTTTTTTTTAATATTTATGTATTTATTCCCTTTTGTTGCCGTTGTTTTTATTGTTATAGTTATTATTGATGTCGTCATTGTTGGGTAGGACAGAGAGAAATGGAGAGAGGAGGGGAAGACAGAGAGGGGGAGAGAAAGACAGACACCTGCAGATCTGCTTCACCGCCTGTGAAGCGACTCCCCTGCAGGTGGAGAGCCGGGGGCTTGAACCGTGATCCTTAAGCCGGTCCTTGCGTTTGGCGCCACGTGCGCTTAATCCTCTGAGCTACCGCCTGACTCCCGGTTTTCTTATTTTCAATGTTATTTATTTTTCCCTAACTTTAGATATTTCTGTCCTTCTGGTTGCTTTAGGGTTCCTTTGTTCTTCTTCAAGGTCTTTAAAATGTGCAGTCAGGTTGTTTATTTGAGCTTTTCCTTGTTTCCTAATGTGTGCTTGTATGGATTTGAACTTCCCTCTCAGTACTGCCTTAGCTATGTCCCAAATATTTTGATAGCTTGTGTCTTCATTTTCATTGAACTCTCAATACATTTTGATTTCTTCCTTAATTTCCTCTTTGACCCAGAGGTTGTTAAGAAGTGTACTGTTGAGCTTCCGCATTTTGGGACTATTACTAATCTTTTGCTTATTGTTAAGTGTTTAATTCCACTGTGGCCTGAGAAGATACTTGGGATGATTTCAATGCTCTTGAATTCACTGATGCTTTCTTTGTGGCCTTAAGAATGACCCATGTGGGGAGTCAGGCTGTAGCGCAGGGGAGTCACTTCACAGGTGGTGAAGCAGGTCTGCAGGTGTCTATCTTTCTCTCCTCCTCTCTGTCTTCCCCTCCTCTCTCCATTTCTCTCTGTCCTATCCAACAACGACAACAACAATAATAACTACAACAATAAAACAACAAGGGCAACAAAAGGGAATAAATAAATTAAATAAATATTAAAAAAAAAAAAAGAATGACCCATGTGGACTTGAGTAGAATGTGTATTCCAGTTTCTTGGGGTGAATGACTCTGAAAATATCCAATAGTTCTAGTTTATCTATCTCATCATTTAGCTCCCTCATTTCTTTATTGATTTTCTGCCTGGATGATCTATCAAGTTGAGAGAGTGGGATGTTGAAGTCCCCTACTATTATTGTGTTGCTATAAATATACTGCTGTAGCTCTTTCAGTAAATGTTTGATGTATTTAGGTGGCTTCTCATTGGGTGCATAGATGTTAATAATTGCTAAGTCCTCTTGATTGACTGATCCTCTGAGCATTAAGTAATGCCCATCCCTATCGTTTTAAATATTATTTATTTTAAAGTCTATCGTGTGAGATATGAAAATAGCTGTTCCTGGCTTTTCTAATGGTCTGCTGACTTGCATGATAGTTTTCATCGTTTCACTTTGTCTTGTTGAGTTAGGTGGGTTTTCTGCAGTCAGCATATTATTGGATTGTATTTTCTGATTTATCTTCTTACTTTGTGCCTTTTAATAGGTGAATTCAGGCCATTGACATTTACTGCTATCATAGATTGAAGATTTTTTTTCTTTTTTTTTTTAGTACTATTTTTTTTTTAATTGGGGAATTAATGTTTTACATTCAACAGTAAGTACAATAGTTTGTACATGCATAACATTCCCCAGTTTCCCATATAACAATACAACCCCCACTAGGTCCTCTGAATCCTTCTTGGACGTGTATTTTCTCCACCCACCCACCCACCCCAGAGTCTTTTACTTTGGTGCGATACACCAATTCCATTTCAGGTTCTACTTGTGTTTTCTTTTCTGATCTTGTTTTTCAACTTCTGCCTGAGAGTGAGATCATCCCATATTCATCCTGTTTCTGACTGATTTCACTTAACATGAGTTATTCAAAGTCATCCAAGATCGGCGGAAAACATATGTGTACACAGATCTTTTTGGATGGGTGTGTTGGGTTCCTTAGGATATATCCCCAGGAGGGGAATTGCAGGATCATAGGGTATGTCCATTTCTAGCCTTCTGAGAGTTCTCAAGACTGTTATCCACAGAGGTTGGACCAATTGACATTCCCACCAGCAGTGTAGGAAGGTTCCTCTGACCCCACAGCCTCTTCAGCATTTGCTGCTGTTACCTTTTCTGATGTATGACATTCTCACAGGAGTGAAGTAGTATCTCGTTGTTGTTTTTATTTGCATTTCTCTGACAATCAGAGACTTGGAGCATTTTTTCATGTGTTTCTCGGCCTTTTGGATCTCTTCTGTGGTGAATATTCTGTCCATGTTCTCCACTCATTTTTGGATGGGGTTATTTGTTGTCTTATTGTTGAGTTTGGCAAGCTCTTTATATATGTTGGTTCTTAAATTCTTGTCTGATGTATGGCATGTAAAGATCTTCTGCCATTCTGTGAGGGGTCTCTTGGTTTGGGTAGTGGTTTCTTTTGCTGTGAAGAAGCTTTTTAATTTGATGTAGTCCCATAGGTTTATACTTGCCTTAGTCTTCTTTGTAATTGGATTCGTTTCATTGAAGATGTCTTTAAAATTTATGTGGGAAAGAGTTCTGCCAATATTTTCTTCTAAGTATCTGATAGTTTATGGTCTAACATCCAAGTCCTTAATCCACTTGGAATTTACTTTTGTATTTGGTGAAATACAGTGGTTCAGTTTCATTCTTCTGCATGTTTCAACCCATTGTTTCCAACACCATTTGTTGAAGAGACTCTGCTTTTCCCATTTAATAGTCTGGGCCCCTTTTGTCAAAGATTAGATGTCCATAAGTGTGGGGGCTCATTTCTGGGCTCTCAATTCTATTCCACTGGTCAGTGTGTCTATTCATGTTCCGGTACCAAGCAGTTTTGATGACAATGGCCCTATAATACAATTTGAGATCTGGGAGTGTGATGCCTCTGGTTCTGTTCTTTGTTCTCAAGATTGTTTTGGCAATTCTAGGTCATTTCTGGTTCCAGATAAACATTTGTAGCATTTGTTCTATTCTCCTAAAAAATGTGCTTGGGATCTTGATGGGGATAGCATTAAATTTGTAGATGGCTCTGCGTAGTATATTCATTTTGGTGATGTTAATTCTACCAACCCATGAACATGGAATACCTTTCCACTTCTTTGTGTCATTTTCAATTTCCTTGAGTAGTGACTCATAATTTTCAGTATACAAGTCTTTCACTTCTTTGGTTAGGTTTACTCCTAGATATTTTATTGTTTTTGTTGCTGTAGTAAAAGGAATTGATTTCTGGCTTTCAATTTCTTCTAACTTAGTGTTTGCATAGAGGAATGCCACTGACTTTTGAATGTTAATTTTATAGCCTGCCACCTTACTGTATTTCCTGATGATTTCCAAAAGCTTCTTGCTGGATTCCTTAGGTTTTTCTGTGTATACTATCATGTCATCTGCAAATAGGGAGAGTTTGACTTCTTCTCTTCCAATTTGTATCCCTTTAAATTCCTTGCTCCTACCTGATTGCTATGGCAAGAACTTCCAACACTATGCTGAATAGTAATGGTCATAGTGGGCATCCCTGTCTAGTACCTGATCTGAATGGAAATGCTTCCAGTTTTTCACCATTGAGTATGATGTTGGCTATAGGTTTGCTATATATAGACTCCGCTATCTTCAGGAATTTTCCATCTATTCCCATTTTTTGTAGTGTTTTGATCATAAAGGGATGTTGTATTTTGTCAAAGGCTTTCTCTGCATCTATTGATATGAACATGTGGTTTTTGGTCTTGCTTTTGTTGATGTGGTGGATCACATTGATTGATTTACATATATTAAACCAACCTTGCATGCCTGGGATAAACCCCACTTGGTCATGATGAACAATCTTTTTAATATACTGCTATATCCGGTTGGCTAGAATTTTGTTCAGTTTTTTAGCATCTATGTTCATCAGAGATATTGGTTTTCTTTTTTGGTTGTGTCCCTGTCTGCTTTTGGTATCAGAGTGATGTTGGCTTCATAGAAGCTGGCAGGGAGTATTCCAGTGTCTTCAATCTTCTGGAAGACTTTTAAAAGTAGAGGTATTAGTTCTTCTTTGAAGGTTTTGTAGAATTCATTTGTAAAACCATCTGGTCCAGGACTTTTATTTTTTGATAACTGTTTCAATTTCATTAGCTGTGATGGGCCTGTTCATGTTATCCACTTCCTCTTGACTTAGTTTTGGAAGTTGGTAGGTATCTAGGAAATCGTCCATTTCTTCCAGGTTCTCTAGCTTGGTGGCATATAGTTGTTCATAGAAGCCTCGCATGATATGTTGAATTTCTGCAGTGTCTGTTGTGATATCTCCTCTTTCATTTATGACCCAATTTATTTGCATCTTCTCCCTTTTTTGTTTTGTGAGTCTGGCTAAAGGTTTGTCGATTTTGTTTACTCTTTCGAAGAACCAACATTTACTTTTGTTGATCTTTTGTATTGTTTTCTTATTCTCAGTGTTATTTATTTCTACCCTAACTTTAGTGATTTCTGTCCTTCTGGTTGCTTTAGGGTTCCTTTGTTGTTCTTCTTCTAGGTCTTTAAGATGTACAATCAGGCTTTTTATTTGTGCTTTTTCTTGTTTTAATGTGTGCTTGTATTTCTACGAACTTCCCTCTTAGTACTGCCTTAGCTGTGTCCCAAATAGCTTGTGTCTTCATTTTCATTGAACTCTCAATACATTTTGATTTCTTCCTTGATTTCCTCTTTTACCCAGAGGTTATTAAGAAGTGTACTGTTGAGCTTCCACATTTTGGGACTATTACTAATCTTTTGTTGATTGTTAAGTATTAGTTTAATTCCACTGTGGTCTGAGAAGATGCTTCGGATGATTTCAATGCTCTTGAATTTGCTGAGGCTGTCTTTGTGGCCTAACATATGGTCTCTCCTTGAGAATGACCCACATGGATTCGAGTAAAATGTTTATTCCAGTTTCTTGGGATGAATGACTTTGAAAATGTCCAATAGTTCTAGTTTATCTATCTCTTCAGGTAGCTCCCTTATGTCTTTATTGATTTTTCTGCTTGGGTGATCTGTCAAGTTGAGAGAATGGGGTGTTGAAGTCCCCTACTATGACTGTGTTACTGTTAATATATTGCTGTAGCTCTTTCAGTAGACGTTTGATGTATTTAGATGACTTCTCATTGGGTGCATAGATGTTACTAATTGTTAAGTCCTCTTGATTGACTGATCCTCTGAGCATTAAGTAGTGTCCATTCCTATCTTTTTTGATCTTATCTTTTTTAAAGTCTATCATGTCAGATATGAGAATAGCTGTTCCTGCCCTTTTTTGTGTGCCATTGGCTTGTATGATAGTTTTCCATCCTTTCGCTTTAAGTCTGTGTTTGTCTTGTTGAGTTAGGTGGGTTTCCTGTAGACAGCATATTGTTGGGTTGTATTTTATGATCCATCTTCCTACTCTGTGTCTTTTAATAGGTGAATTCAGGTCATTGACATTTATTAATATCGAAGATTGAAGATATTTTAACGCCATTCTTGTAGAGTTTTAGAGTGTTCTGATCTATGTCCTATTTATGATGGTCTGACTGTTTATAGAAGACCTTTCAGAACTTCTTTCAGGACAGGCTTGGTGATAGTTGATTCCTTCAACTGTTGCTTGTCTGAGAAGGTTTTGATGCCTCCATCTAGTCTGAATGACAGTCTAGCAGGATATAGTATTCTTGGTTGAAAGCCTTTCTCATTGAGCACTCGATAGATATCTTGCCATTCTCTTCTGGCCTGTAGTGTTTGTGTGGAGAAGTCTGCTGCTAATCTTGTGGGTTTTCCTCTGTAGGTGACTTTTGTTTTTCTCTTGCAGCCTTCAGGATCCTTTCTTTATCCTTATTCCTTTCTATTCTAGATATGATGTGTCTTGGTGTCTTTAAGTCTGGGTTAATTCTGTTTGGGACCCTCTGGGCTTCTTGAATCTTTATGGCTTTGATGTTGTCTAGACTAGAGAAGTTTTCAGCTATTATGGCCTGAAGAATGCTTTCTTCCTCTCCCTCTCTTTCTTCCTCTGGTAAGCCAATAATGTGTATATTGTTTCTTTTGAAATCATCCCATAGGTCTCTGTTGTTGTTTTCAGCATCTCTTAATCTCTTTTTGAGATCTTTTACTTCTTTTTTAATTGTCTTTAATTCATCCTTGATCTTGCTAATTCTGTCTTCAGCCTCATAGATTCTATTCTCTTTGCCCTCTACTGTTTTCTGGAGTTCTTCTATTTTGTTTCCCTGTTCTGATACTGTTTTATCTTGTTCAGCTAGTTGTGTTCTTAGCTCAGCTATTTCAGCTTTCAGCTCTCTAATAACCTTGAGATAGTTAGTGTTTTCTTCCAGAGTCTCATTTGTTGTTCCTGTATTTCTGATTACAGTTCTTTCAAACTCTTTACTCACTCCTGTGATTATTTCCTTAGCTAATGTTTAGATGTTGAACTCATTATTTTGTGCTTTGGGGGGCTTTTAGCTGGACTGTTTAGGGGACTTTTAGCTGGACTGTTATCCTGGTTTGCTTCTCCAGTATTTCTTCTTGTTGGTTTACCCATTTTATATATTATGTCATGAGTTCCCTCTCTTAGTACTTTTCAAATTACTGATCACTATTTCCTGGATTGACTTGTGTCTAAGTAAGGTAATTAAAGGGTTCACAGTGGTGGAAGTTAACAGTTGTTTCAATAGTATTTTAATCCCTGAGTTGGAGCTCAGTGATTTAAAAGCCTCTTTTTTTTTTCTTCTTCTCTGTAGGTTATGGGAGCCTGAGGGCTTCTAACTCTAAGTAAGCTTCTTAACTTAATCACTGACTCCTAACCAAGAGATAAGGCAGGGTATGGCAGAGATAGTCCAGTGGTTATGCAAAGAGACTTTCACAGCCCCACAGCTATGCCACCAAGGTATAGGTCTTCTCCTCAGTTTCCTGATTAGATCTCTGTCCCCCAGTGTCCCTCCCTGCCGCTGCTCCAGATTTTGAGGGCAGTAGCAATGGAGACTCAGAGTTGCATTTGGTGAGTCTCCGGAGCATCCTCTCCTCCCTTCAGCTGTCCCCTTGTTGGTGGAACAGACTGGAGGTGGTGTCTCAACTGATAGACCATCGGACTGTTACCAGCCACTTAGTCTCTCCCTAGGCTTCTCTCTGTCACCAGCCACATGCATTTGCATTGGTTTGGTGGGTTCCTGTAGTCGTTCTACTCCTGCCTTGTTTCAGTTCCAGGTGGCCTCCTTTGGTATTCCTAGTTGATCCGGGAGAGGAGAGAAACAGATCTGCTGCTGCTCGTAGCCCTGCCTCTGGAAATCTCTCCTCTCTCTCTTATTTCTGCAATTCTAATGACAATTCTTTCAAACTCTTTACTCACTCCTGTGACTATTTCCCTAACTAATGTTTGGATGTTGAACTCATTATTCTATGCTTCAACCTTTGGAGGGCTTTTAGCTGGACTTTTGTCCTGGTTCATTTCTCCAATGTTTCTTCTTGTTGGTTTAACTATTCTATATGTTATGAGGTCCCTCTCTCAGTACTTTTCAAATTACTGATCACTCTTGCCTGGATTGACTTATGCCTAAGTAAGGTACTTGAAGAGTTCATAGTTGTGGAAATTTACAGTTGTTTCAATATTATTTCAATCCCTGAGTTGAAGTACAATGGCTGTTAAAGCCTCTTTTTGTTCTTTTTCTTCCCTGTTGGCTCTGGGATCCTGAGGG